>NW_008824996.1:1341013-1384945 GCF_000699105.1 Pygoscelis adeliae | reverse complement strand
AAAGCAACATATCACAAAAAGCTAAAATTTATTGCTAATGTTATTATTAAGTGGTATGAAAGTAAATGACATGATTGTATGAGGATAAGTATCCTAAATTTCACAAGAAAACGTGGGATTCCTTAAGGGGCTGTTAGGCTTGAAAATATAGTGCCTTTTGTTTTAATAAAAGTCTATTATTTCCTAAGCCTATAAGAAATAATTTAACGCAGTAAGTAAAAAAATCTATTGGAGATAATATGAATGGAAAAACTAAAAACTGTTGGGGAATAACCAGGAAACCCAGTAAATGCTTGGTAGGATGCGTGCATCTCCTCATCTTAAACCTTTGACTTGGGACTCTTGTGTAGCAGTGGAAGGAGATCCCTTTGAAGGGCATTTGAAACATACATTTATGTTGCATTCAGTTAGATGACTGCCTTCCTATCTTAGACACTTGAAAGGTAGATGATGTGGGTACCCATTTTTTTTAACATTGTTGCTTCACCTCTGCTGCATTATGATCTAGTAGTGCTACTGCAACTTAAAGTGGTTTTTTTTATGGTTTTCACTTTTTAAATGTCAACCTCAATTTTTTTTTTTTTTTAAACAAAGGAAAAACTTTCATAGTTTTCCCCTACAGGAGTAAATACAGAAGTGCTAAAAGTATTTTACAACCTTACTTGATGAATGCTTTTTTTTAGTGGTTTTGTAGTCCATTGAAAAATCTGGGCTTAAAGTATCACTGACGGTGCTCTTCAACTCGATCTAAAGTAAGTTCATGTTGAGTGTTGTTGCTAGGGAATTACTTTTTGATTCCTCAAATCACTTTCAGTATTATTCATAGTGGATTAGAAGCATAGCTCTTCCTAAATAATATGTAAGTCACCCCATGGGGTTATAGAGAACTTTCCCAATCAGCTACTTACTTGTGCTTTTTACTGTAGTCATTGTTTAACCTCTTACCTTTAGTCTGCTGGCTGAAGCCAGTGAAAATTAACAGCAGGGATGAAAATGAATTTGAATTTTTATTCTTTAATGCTGGATTCTAGGAGGCCTGGACCTAGCACATTTTACTCACAGCAGTGCTGAGAAATTTATAAGCTAAAACCTAAGGTTTTTTTTTTTCCCATGTATCAAAGCTTCCATGCCAGATATTCACAGCTATCATCTTTCCTTCTGAGGGAAGATGCTCAACATTTTGAGAATTTCAGTATTTGAGAACATGTCAGGCTCTTAGAACTATTTTCTGTGAAAAGACTACAGTAAAGAGAGTCAATCATCCTTTTCCTTTGAAAACTTTCACACTATATTTATAATTGATGCTGTTTGGCAATTTTGTGCTTTTCTGATTTGGAGGAAACAGGGAAAGGTGACTATGCTGAACCACATACGTTTTTCTTAAGACTAGTATACCTTAACACTTTGTCAAAAAATGTCTTGCAGTGCAGTCCTGCCTTCAAAAATACTCAACAATTTTTATTGCAGCTAATAATTTCCTTCTCACATGAGGTGTGATGTTGCTTAATCGCTTTCCTACTGTAAAGGCCTTTACAAGTCTGCTCAAGGGTTAACAAAGTATATTCAGTTGTTCAGATTTTTATGCTTTAAAAGTGAAGAGAAACCTGGTATATTTCTACTTCTGTAAATGTAGTATTTTGTATTTGGTGAAAGTTTTAAAAACATAACTGGTTCTTCTGAATCATGTATCTAAGCGAGCATTGTAAAGAGTAAAACTAGATCATGTAACTGATCACCAATTTTTACAACTTTAAGTGTAAATTCCGTGTCAATTTTCTTCTGTATACAGTTGTCTGAGACCTTCATCACTGAGAGTAATGCTTCCTTGCTGAAAGTATTGTAGTGTAAAAATCTGAATTAATAAGAAGTGTTTTCTGTAGCTCACAAGTGAAACAAAACAAAGACTTTACCTAAGTTTCTTCCTCTATTAAGACACTTAACAGCACACATTTAGAGGCTGAATACTCATGAACTAATCTACACCTATTAATGTCCCAATACTTAATCCCTTCCAATTTCTGCTAATAAATATAGGGGTGTTATGTCAAGTCCCCATTGCAAAATTATTCAAGTGTGTTACTGGTGTTCCACTAGCCCAGATGATTAATCATGTTTGCGTTTGTTCTTGTATTTAATGAGAAGCACTGCTCAGAAAACTTCTTGGGTTTTGTAGTTCTGTGCGTTGTTATGAGGATTTTTTTGTTTGTGTGTTTTTTGTTTTGTTTTTTTTTCTTTTTTTTTTCTTTCTAAATCGGAAAGCCAAGTTCTTCGCAAACTTGGAGCTCAAACTTTCGGCTTTTAGCCTTTCTGAAACTCAGGAGAAAGAGACCATGCAAACAAATGGGTTTCTAATAGAGTTTTAACTGAGGCATTGGATGGGCACCCTTAATCATATCAAATTTAGCTTTTGCAGGATGAGTGAAAATGTTGCCAATAGCTTCCTGCTGCTTGGTTGTTTTTTGTTTGTGTTTTGTTTTCTTTTTTTTTCCCCCTCCATGCTAACTAACCTTGTCTAATCAGTCAACTAATCAGTCTCTCTCTTATTCACACTGTTAATACTATATTCACATTTTAGAGTAATATGTTAACAAAACCTACTTCTGCTAGTGTTTTCTTCAGCTTGGTGCCCTTGTTACAGTTATACATCATTGAAGTACTTCATTCTTACGATATATACGGTGACTATACATCATCAGAGTAAGCTAGTGCTCTCATAACATATTGCATTAATACATCAACAAGCCTAGCTGAGGCTCCAGTAATCTATTGGTGTAATACACCATAAGGTAAGGTATATTTATAACTATAGGCTAGTCCATCTATAAATTATGGCTGTCAAGGAATTGGGATGATAGCAGGCAGATTTTGGGATGGATTTATTTGAGTGGTACGTTATTTTACTAGCCTTTCCCAAGGAGTTGGAGGTAGGTGTGGGTTAAGCCCAGGACAGCAGAGGAATTGACATGGCTGAACACAGTATCTGCATCACCTGCTAGGCATAGTGGTGGAATGAAGTAGACCCTAATATTGCTGAGATAAAGGGCTGTGCAGTACCATCCAGGTATTTTCACCATCTTGCATTTTTGCAGATCTGACTGTAAAGTCAGGGTCTGGATAGCTTCTGGCAGATAGTGGTGGTACACAGAAGAATCTTCTTGTGATAGGACCTTTGGAGTTTCTTCTAAACCATAAACTAAAGCAGACACCAAAACAGTGCCATTTAAGTAGAATTTTTACCGTAGCATGTCACAAAGTTAATTACTTTTGCAGGAATATATATTGGTGTTGTAAATATCTCTGATGGGGGAATTGAGATAGGAGTGGGATCGCAGCCAGTGTTTATTAAAACATCTTTTATTAATTAACTGCTGTTAATAGAATTAAGATGTTTACTTCCAGCAGATAATTGTTCACACAGTACATTAACTTATTCCTTCATACTTTACTTGCACCCACACGTAAAAATCACTCATAGCTACAAGGTTGGAGCAACAACTGTGAGCTGCTGACTCTGAAGTGGAGGCGCATGTTGGCTTACCCGTGGGAATCTGATGTGCTATACCCCTCGGCATGCACGCTTCCTCTCTTTGGCTAACGTTTTCTGGTTACTGTTTCTCCATCCGCAGCCGTAGGTATCAATAGAGCCCATTCACACACACTTGCATAGATGGGGCTTTTATGGCTTTGGCTGAAGCTTGGTCAGTATAGTGGCTGATGTCATGCTTCTGCTAAGAGCACTAAATTTGGTCTTGAAAGCTTTTCTGTGGGGTTCTCAAACCTCCAGTCTTCAGCTGTGTGTCCCTGAAAGAAACGTTGAGTGAACGCTCAAGAACGTGCACAGGGTGGGAGTGGGAAGTGTTATGAAGAAATGTTTAGAGACCTGAACGGGATGTATTGTTTACTGAAGTTATGAGGGCTTTACTTCGTTATATGCATTGATGCAATCTGTAGTTTGTGGGTTGGTGGCTGTTGTGATGTTTGTGTGTTTTGGGGTTGGTTTTTTTGGTTGGTTGGTTTCCTTTAATGTCCTCTCTTATTCCCTCAGGAAAATATTCTTCAGTCAGATTTCAGGTAAAAAGTAATTAGAACTTTCTGTACTTGACCCATGGATTTTATTGACTGACATAAAATAAAAAGAGGGGGGCTTTGTTTTAATTTTAAATATAAAGTGGGGAGGTGGGGTATTCAGACTTCTGCACCCTAGTTTCATTTGAAAATACAAAACTAAGAAAAATCTAACTAATGAAATAAATTGTCTTCATAATAGAAGTCACTTAAAGAAGTTAATAAGAAGTAGGTATTTCTTTAGTTCAATACTTTATTTGAAAAATAGTACTACATTAATAAAAATACATAATGATTCTGAGAGTATTGATCTTCTACTTCTTTTTACAATTCCGCCTCTAGTTTTATTTGTTTAATAACAGGAAAATAAAATTACACATTTTAACATCATCCAGCATTAATACAGGAGGTAAACTACCGCAAAAAAATAATCATGTAAATTGATATTTGTTGTGGAAATTGGAAAAGCCATGGGAGTCAAACTAACTGTGATTAGGCACTAAACTGTTCATTTTTTTTATCCCTAATCAGGAATAAGAAACATCTTTATCTCAGGTAAAGATAACAGTCCTGGGTGGAAGTACATCTTCAGAATATGAACGCTGGATTACTTGAGAAGCCTTCAGACAATGTTAGCCCATCTTTACTGAGACATGGTTTACGTAAATGCACTTTTAGAAAAAAGCACATTCTAGCTATGCTTTTTAAGGAACAGGTACCAGTGTTGGAAATTAAGGATAAGTAAACTCTTCTAGCACTCACTGACTCATGAGAATACTCTAGATGAAGAAAAACAACAAGCTGCAGTTTAGATTTAATTTGATCCAGTAATGGCATCTGCAGGCAGAAGAGGAGACTACATCTGATTCACCTCTGCAAATACACGCTATTATTTTTGGACAGGAAACTTCTCATTCCTTATATACTCTGACATACGGTGATTAGATGAGTCCTGTTGCTTTTGTATGTTTTGCAACTTTTCTGATTTCATGGTAAGGTGGGCTTTTGGTTTGGGGTTTTTTTACCATTATTATTTTAGGACAGCATTTTATTCCCTTCCTAGCTTTCAGTAGGATCTGAGATTATTTATGCATTTTCCCAAGGAAGGGCTGTTTGCTTTTTTTTTAAGTCCTAATATTTTATTTTTATATATTAAAATTTTTTTTTGCCATCTTTTGTTTTCTGCTCTTTTTAGGACTTCAAATCAGCATATGTAACAAGACTTGGTTACTCCTGAAATTTTTTCCTGCCCTCTTTTTTTTGTTTGTTTGCTTGTTCTTGTTGTCTTAGTATGTTTATGTTCATGATAGTATTGGTTTCTAGAATAGGAGTTGGTATATATAATCTAATCAACATTCATATAATTTGATTGTTGCAGTGAAAACAATACTAAACTGAAAAAGAGGTCTCCTGAGCTAACAGTTCATCAACAGTGAGCGCCATAGACAACATAAATATTATTTCAGGTATCTTTCGATCTGAGTTAATTTTGAATACCTCTATTAATTAAAGTAAGTCCAAGTAAATTGTAATCAGAAAGATGTATGAATAGTTGCGGGAAAGGAAGGAAAGTATCAGAAAAAACTTGTGGTAGTCACCTGTGATTAAAAAAAACCCCAAACAAAAAAACCCAAACCACCCCCCCATATTCATATGGAGTTAAACTATACTTGATGTCTTTCACACAGATTCCTTAAGCCTATTGCAAGCATTACTTACTTAATCTTCACACAACTCTAGTAGCTTAATAACAAACGCTTTGCTTCCATTGGTATATGCTATTGTCTGAATAGTTCAATTTTTTTCTCATATAGGTATGTATAGCATAGAGACAAACTTGAAAGGTTAAAAAAACCCAACCAACCATGACTACTTTGCTTTGTTATTTAAAACATTTTAAAGTCTGTGGATTCTGTTCAAACGCTATTTGTAGTGATTTAAATAAATGTCAAACTACAAGTTTAAATGCATTTTAACTGGTACAACATTGGTTTTGGTCTCACAGCCTACCTAACTATTTGTATTATATTGGTATAAAGCCCTTTTTTACTGAATTATGTTAAGATGATATGTGTGTTAATTATCTGTGGTAGAAAATTACATCGCACTAATACATTTCTACCTCTCCCCCTAGTGTGCAAACGATGGTATTGATAAAGAGATGGTTCATCTCGGGGAAAATGAGAAGCTATGTTACATACTGACATATTTGTACAAAATCTTGCGTTCAAACACGAAGGTATATAAGTAGCTAGCTAGATATGCACATACATATATACTTTTCTTACACCTTTGTATTAGCTAGGTGTGTCAATGAGTTTTGGCTGCCTTCTAAGGATTTGTTCAGGCCTTGGTATTCAGTTTTTAGAGAATCTTTTGAATTTTTACTTTGAACATGTATATTCATTCACGTGAACACTTTTCCAATTTTCTGTTAAAGTCTACTGCTTTTTATTTTAACTGTGTTTCCTCCTCATCCCTAGTTCTGGGAACCTGTTGTGCCCTATTTAGACTGTAAACTACCCGTACTAGAACAACCTGGTTTAGTGACTGCTGCAGTGGAAGCCTGATCCACAGCTAGGACTATGTCCCGCTGCAGTAGCTCTTGTCATTAGCGCGTTCCATCAAGTTTACTGGAGGCTAGGGGGAATTTGAGTGTTTTTCTCTGGATAGCAAAATACTCATACTGGCATTCTTTGGGCATTTAACATTACAAAATGCAGTTCTGGGATGGAATTCAGAATTGTATTAATGAAATATAAAATATGAAAGTAATGATACAACATTTTTAAGAATTATGATTTTCAGTATATTTATTTGCTTTAATCACAACTTTTAAATGCACTATGGCATTTTCTATAAATGTAAAATGCAACGCTTAGTTGTCATGATGCATTCATTTTTTAAGCAGTAAGTATGGTTTTTATGAAGCATCAACTACTGGAGATGATGATTGACATAGATGGGAGAGGGAAAGAAAATGTAAATCAACTTTCTGAGCACCAAATTGAATCTGAAATTTTCTATTGGTGGTTTGTATCATAACTTTACTATCTGTATATGGTCATGTATACAAGGAGACAAAAAAACCTAAGGTGAATTGATAAAATGTGAAGTTGAAATGTGTAAATTAAATGATATTTTATGTCAGATACTTTGCTTCAAAAGCAAATTGTCCTGTAGTTTAATTCTGGAGTATGCTGAAAGTAGGTGTCCTAAATGCTTTCTAAAAGAATGCTTCACCACACGGGACTTGGACAAAGTCAGAAGGGTAAGTGTCAAATAAAACAAATGCTGTTTTTGCTATCTACTGTTGAAGATGGCTCAGGAGTTCAAAGTTGATAAATAGGACTCAGGTTGTTGGTCTTCTGTTTTGCCTCTCCCCTTTCAAGGAAATTCTTTTGGTTCTGCTTCTTACACCTAAAATACCAAACTATATTCTTAAAAGCATTTGTTTAAATATTTGATTAATGAAGATAAAATCAGAAAATCTTACATCTAAAAACTTAGCTGGCCTTCAGTTCTTATTTGATTATGACCAGTAACATGCAAGTTTAATCTCATAAACTTGGATCTTTCTACAAGATGATTAATCAAGTTGTGAAGTGTGTGTAGCGTATATATAAACTTTCTATACTCTGCTTACCCTGCCCTGAGCATGTAACACGCAGTCCAAAAGGAAGTATGCAAAGGTGTTCCTTTGTACTCCTCATCCTGCCGTGCAACAGTGTAGTAGTTGTTCTAATCTTGCTGGTTATTGGGCGAGGGAATCCAGACTGCTGTGTAAAAATGCTTACAAAGTGCTATTAGGTGGCACTGTGAGGTTTGCTGTATGTCGCGAAAGAGTGATAAGCAATGGACTAATGCAATGAGGGTATCAGATAACTCATTTCCTGTTTGCATAAAACTTCTGTAAATGTGTCTCTAAATAGTCACCTTAGACAGCTGCGGCTAACGCTACAGGACTGAACACATGCTGTTCCCCTACTGCTGCTATCGTTAGAGGGTCACTGGCTTCTGGGATTGCCCCAGAGAGGCTGCAGGGAGCTGGCTCTAGCTTCATGTCGTCTGGGGGATCCATATAGAGTGCTCTAGACGTAGCTTTTGTTAGACTGTGGACCCCTAAAATACTCCAGCAGCAAGAGCCCTTGCTGGTGTTCTCCCGTGTCGGTGTGCTGCCGTGTCCCACGACTACTTCAGGAGATAGCTGGGATACTGCCCTGCTTAGTTCTACTGTAAAATCAAATAAGATCTCCCGCTGCCAGGGCCAATTCAATAATTCTCTATCCAAAACTATTTGCCATGTATTCACACTTCTTTTGTGATTCTCTTAACTGTTTTAATTCTGCCACTTGGCCAGCACAGTCCCTGAACAGCATTCTCGGAACAAGATGGATGGTAACAAAAATTTCTAGACTTTTATAGTTTTGGATTTTTTCTTTTATTTTAGAAAAGTTCTGCTGGCTATACCATGCGTTTCCTGAAAAAAAAGTAGTTTCAAGGTGGATATTTGATGTGGTGTGGTGATTTTTTTTTTTCCCCTTTCCCCTCTGTTAAGGTGGTAGAAAAGCTTGGTCAAATATTAAGCCATTTATTAGAGGACTGTTTACTAGAAGATTGTATCAGCTGTTTGTACACCACGTCGCAATTTACTTCAGCAGTTCGTAGTATTCCTATTGCAGCCACGAGATGGAAGTGTTTCACAAGGGTGTACCAGTTACGAGCCCTTTAGGCAGCATCTCCTAACCAGGCATGGAAGGAATCTCATCGCCAACTAAAAGTTAACACTCATACCATATTCGTAAAAAAAAAAAAAAAAATTTAATCTCTATAGAAAAATCTCTTTGTTTAGGGGTTTGCATAGTTTATAGGATAACTTTTCTGTTATATATTCCTTTAATTATATGACAGCTGTAATATAGCTGTAATGATGAAGATAGCTGCTGTTACATGCAAAAATATGTACTACCCTAGATTTATTTTTCACAGTTAGTTCAGCATTCTCAGTGTATTAAAGTTACTATTAAAAAAAAACCCATGTAACTTTGCTCGTACAAAATATAGTTCAATAACCATTTTTATCAATATCACAACTATTTCTAAAATAGTGGGACTAACTATATAATCAGTCTCAAGGAATAACTTTTCCTGTGATGCTCATCTGAATAGCACAGAAAAAATAATTTTATTAGCTCAGATTTAATATTGGAAAATGTAAAGCTAGGAGAGAGGATGGCCCTTTGAAGCAAAGCTTATGCCTGTTTAACTTCAAGTTCATTCTTCAGCTGCTTCCAATCACCAAAATGCTTACAGATAAACTAATGTTTTGCTGCACAGGGGCTTGGATGGCTCCTTATTCCTCCTTGTCTCTCCCACAAGTCGCATAGTGGGTCGAGGATGAAATTCAGAATGGAACTCGGGAATTCTGATTATTCCTGTTGTAACTGGTAGGTAAGAAATAGTTCACAATCTTTTGGGTTTTTTTAACAGATTAACTTTGTGTTGTAAACATGTTCTAATGGTGAAACCGAGGTGTATTAAGGTTTATATTTGCACTGAAAAAAAACATAAGTATTATTAGGAAAATCTGTCAGTGTCTTCAGAGAAGCTCAGTACTCAAGAATTATTTAGTAACTTTTTTGTTCCCTGTTTAAAATAATCCCTGGTGTTTGTTAGCATGCCTTACGTCATAATTTCGAGCTGTATCCAAATGTCTAAGAAGATCTGAGATAAACTATACTTGTCTTTCTCCAGCCTTGGCTACGCTTCTTGTGAAAGTGAGGCTGGTTGTAAATCAGATAGTAAGGTAGTGAGGGGGTTAAAAAAAAATATTTGAGAGAGAGAGTCCTTGTTTAATGAGCGATCTGCATTTACTCACAATCCCACCCCTCCAATAAAAGCATTAAAATGGGTATGAAGCGATCCAGCTTGTCAATTATTGTGCCTGCAAAAACTCAGACCACAGGTTTAGAAACTACTTTATTAACTGTGTCTTGGTAGCATGAGATTCTTCCAGAATTGTTTTGTCTGCACTTCAGTGGCATTGCAATGGAATAAAGGGGTTAACAAAACCTATGAGTAGATGTGAAATGAAAGCAACAGTTTTAAAAAAAATATTTTTTTTTAAATAATTTTTTGAACTAATGAGCAATATTAAATATTATGCTTTCTGCAGACAGACCAGTAAGATCAGTATTGGATATATCTCCTGATGTATGTATCAGGTCTTGCACTTAAAGTTGGGGGTTGCTTTTTTGTTTGGGGGTGTGTGTGTGTTTTTAGAAAGCCAGAAGTACGTACATTTCTGGATTAGATATAATTTAAAGAGAGGATTTCTCTTTGCAGAGTACTAATGTACTTGGATCATAATAGCTGCAGCTTGACCTCTCCAACTTCTGATGCTATTGAGTCATCATAAGACTCTCCTGTTCTGCTGTGGCTGGAATTGCGTGAAAATCTACAGTGTTTCTCATCCAGTAGATCTCAAAGTGCTTTGCAAAGGTGAGAAACTATTTTTCATTCAACAGATGGGGGGAGAAAGTATTCAAGAAGATGAGATGGTTCCTACCTCTCAGCTGCAAAGCCAATCAGTGGTCTAATTATAACTTTATGAACAGCTCTTATTGAAGAAACAGATTCTTAACTTCAGGAGGATCTGCTTAGCTGAGGTGGTATTATTTTAACCTTTAGGGAATAGCCTGTGTATAAGTTGTTGCCAGAGTTTAGCTATTAACTTAGTACGCACTTTGCAGGGATACAGTTATAACACTGTAAAGGAACTTACAGTTAACTACAAACCAGCTGCAGACAACATCCTTGTATATAGTAATAGGTGAAGTAGGCTTTATTACGTGAACTTAGGAGCACTGCGTGCAGATGAGCCCTGCAGTTTTGCTTGCCTGTGCTTTTTAATATTGATGTTAGATGAACGTGTGTGGCTGTTCTTACAGCACCTAGAACCCCAGTGGAACCTGCTTTTTAATCGGTTGGTTTAATGGCCCCTTTTCACTGTACTTGAGACTAGACTTCCATGCTATTAGTTTACAGCAGTGGTCTAGGAAGGATGAGACTTCAGTAAAATATACAATACATAAAACACATTTACGACACGTTGCACTGGCAACACATATTGGTAGGCTATGATGTCCAGAGAATAAAGATCGTTCTGTGCTGTGCGCTTTAACCAAGCGATGCTGTGTCCCGAGAGGGCATTTACCAGCGTTCTCTGCACAGAGAAGTAAAGACACCAGTGACCCGTTCTTCACAAATGTGCAGAGGTGCAAACCAGCATAGTTGGCTTTTCTCCTGATTTCTCAGATAATTAGAGTTTTCAGAGGAAAAACAAAATTCTAAACATGGACAAAGAAATCCTTGAAAGAATTTGTTGTTCATAGTATCTAAAAACCTGTTTTGTAAACAGTATTGAGAATCATCACAGTATTTTGGAAATGTTGAACATCGCATACAAGCAGTTAAACATAAGAATAGGTTCTTGTGGCTGGTACACTTAAGTTGGGAAGTTTCTTTGAGGCTAAAGGCAGCTTTGTCTAGGTGTCAGAATGTGGAAGCCGTATATTTAGCAGGCTGCTGGTACTTTTTAGTTACACAGCATTAGGGTGACTACTGCTTCAGAGAAATTCCCCTGTCACAAAATGTCTTCATTTCCTATGTCTTTTATGAGGAAGGAGTCATCTGCCAGGCATTTTCAATAGGAACGTAATAATTCTGTAGGCAGTGCAGTGCACCAGCTCCTTTTCCCATTTCTGTTTGGGCTGTATAGTCACGATAAGATGTAATGGTAAAACTTCTGTTACTGTAGAATTGAAAATATAACTCTGAATGCACAAAGTTGGCTTTTGTGTTAAATAAGATTATTTTTGCAGTCACTTTTTCTGATTGTAACATTTGAGTATTTGTTTGCCTAAGTCGGGAGCTGTGTATGTCTCTTGACAGCTTATCAATGCTCTTTTTATGATCAAAAGAGGTCAATAAAAGCCATATTCATGTAGCATAGTGGTTTATGACCAAGTTATTAGATTCCTGTTAGCTTCTTCTGAACCTGGTATGTAAGGGATTTCCGTGCTAGTATGTTTTCTTTATAGAGAGCAAGCACATTCTTATGTGTGCGCTCATCTGATCTGTTTTCTGTTACTTTCAAATGTCACAATATTCAGAGCACACTGGTATATTCCATCTTCATGAGATGCAGACCTCTAGGTTGATGCTGTCTGTAGTTTCTCACCCTGTGCTTTGTCTGCTGGAAGCAATTTTTTCCCTTCAGTTTTTCTTGTTTATTTTTACATGAGAAATATATAGACATTTCTATTTTAGTGTAAATGCAAAATCAGATTGTAAAAGTAGTTTGAAGAGAGTGAAGCTTTTTTTAGTTTGCCACTGCAGAGGCTGCATCAGGAATTTGCTTAGGTAAAGATATCTGTTATTATTTTGATTGTGTAAATGCTCACTATTTTAGGCGTTTTCCAAATGTAGAGGAAATCTCTGTCCCAAAGAGTTTAGAGCCGAAAACAAGTGGTGGGGGGGGAAAAAATTGATTTGGAAATTATGGCAGAGCCTGACAATCAAAATTCCTTTTATTATACAGGTAGCATTTTTACATTATGCTATTGTTCCTAGAAATGCCATCTAGAAGAAGAGTGAGTTGTACCTGTTTTGAAGGGAGGTCAAGGAAGAAAAAAAAAAAGAAAAAAATCCTTAAATCTCCAATATGATGAAGGTGACAAAGGGTAGGAAGGTAATGCATGTTAAAATGAATAGCAGTTGCTGTACTTACCCAGTTTTCATAAGGTTAGAAAAGTAGTTATAAGTACCATATCACTTACCTTATTTGATTCTAAATTCAGAATTTCCCCAGCATGTTCACTGTGTCCACTCTGCAATGCCAATGCATATAGCATAGTCATCTATTTGTCAAAATAATTTTAACGACAACCATAAAAGTATATTTTGTGATACCACATGATAATATGTATTACATGAACGGTATATAGGATCTCTCAGAATTTTGTCCTGGTTTAGGAGATTTAAGTTTAGCATGAAAGACCTCTCTTGACACTTTGATGGTTGACACCATCATATTAAATAAAGGAAGAATTCAAAAGTTAAGCAAATTACTTGCCAGTGGTAATTGTGGGCTACTGCTTCCTTGAGTGACTAGTATAAACTTTGCTGTTTGATGTTCTGTGCTGTTGTACAGTAATTATGCCAGGTTCTCTCTTTTGCTTGTATATCAACTAGAAACCTGTTGATGCTGTGTAAATAATAGCAACTTTCAGCAAATGCACATGTTTTGAAGCCCTGTAAATTGTATGCATTTGTAATGTGGTCTTTGGAAAATACCTGTGCCGTTCTCTGGTAATTAGTAAAATTTCACAAATGTCACAACAGGCATCTAGCTGCTATAAACCCATACCGCTATTAAAATATGCAGCTTTTTATAAAAAGGTTGAATAAAAGTCTTCAATGACGTGACAGCTGCATAAATAAGGAAGCTGTATTATATTGGGAGATTTTCCAAAACCTGCCATGTTCTTTGGGTGCACAGATGCCACTAGATAGTAACGGGACTCTGGCTTCTAAATCTATTTGGTTATTCTGAAAACCTCCTTCCAAGCTTTAAACTGACATTGCAAAGAGATAGACAAAGTGCACTTAATCCTTCCAAGTGGTAGCTTTAAGTAGCTGGGCTTCTGATTAAGTGCTTTTGATGCCTAGTCAAGCTTAAAGCTTCTGGCCTGTCAACACCGGACTGAGTTCTATGTAACAGAGAGCACTGGGGGCCAGAAATTCAGATATCTCCACTCCTTGTTCCAGGAGATCTCACTCAGTCAGGTTCGCCTTCTGAAATCTATGGAAAGGTGTTCCTATGTTACCCTTTAACATCTTGTGGAACTTGCAATGGGTAGAAACGTTTTTCTTCATTCTGCTTTTAATTACTTGATGTTACATTCTCTGAACCCGCAACTTTGTTTTGGTGCGGACAGACCTGGGGTCAACAAAAGCAGGAACTGTGAAATGCATTAATGACTAAAAAAACTAGTGAACAAGCAAACAAATTACAGAACTGCCTACTCAGTTGTTCTAGTGAACAAATATTACTGCAACATATGTACTGAACCAATTAGACGACTCCTTCAAAACCTGCAGAATTTGCACATCCAGATGAGTTGGTGATACATACAAACAGTGGGCAGTGGTGTCCCTTCAGCCCTCTGCTCGGAATACAACTCAAATTCATGATAGCTTTAACGTCAATGGGAAGTACACTTATTAAAGCAAATTTTAAAAATAAGGGGTAATCAACTAGAACATATCTAATTATATTTCAGTTAGTGCAATTTGGTGCATTCTGTGTACGTGTATTCTGTCATTTTAAATGTAATTCTAGTTTTAGTTTTTTCCACATAATGAGAACTATATTTAAAGAGACCCTTTTTAAATGATAGGGTAAAACCTATTTATATTCTAGATTGTCTTGAAGATACAGACCTATTGGTCTACTCTTGACCTTAAGTTCACTAAAATTAGCATCTATGGCACAACTTAGAGAAAGCTGAAGGGAAATACTTTCTTTTCATTTAAAATTACACAAAAAATATCAAGTAAGTGAAATCTGGAACACTTTCGGGAAGAAAGGCCTGTGGATAATTTAACTGTTGCTTGATTTATTTTTTTAAAAATGCAAATAGAGTTTTGTTTTTTTTTAAATAAAGTAAATAATACACTGTCCCTCTGACAATTTTTTTCAGATGAACAATTTTTCATGAGGATTACAAGGCTGAGTAGTCAGTTTTTGAGAGGTGGAGTCCAGTTTAGTTAGTGGGCCTGCTGTGATTGGAATTGATTAATGGGTGTTGTGATAAGCATAGAAACAGATCAGTGGCAGCTTATCCTGCTTTCAGCTGTCACAGCTGTGCCTCTTCACTCTTCTTCTAGCCCTATCACACTCCCTGGCAGCCTTTAAAGTACCTCCTTCCCTGTGGAATTTCTGCAAATCATTTACTCGAATGCCAAGATACCACAGAAGCAGCTGTTTCTGAGAAAATTTGTTCAGGCTTACATATTTGTTGTGATGAAGAATATTATGTTAGAGAATCCTTTCCGACTGCACTAGGAAGCACGCTATGCTGCACCCTAAACAATGGCTCTGATGGGCAGGTGCATCCTTGGTCAAGAACTTTCAACCCTGGCTTGCACAGTGGCACAGTTTGCAAACCTGCTCGCTAAGTGATATCGTTGTTTCTGCTTGACAGTTGCAATAAATAATCCCTGATTGTTAATTTTATTGCTAATGGCTTGATAGAAGCAATGCTACTATGTGTTTAAAATCCTGGTAGCTGCCATTTTTGTTGTAATGTTCAGTAGATTTTATAGACATTTATAAATGCAAGTTTTAGAAGTTCTGAATGTGTTTTGAAAATATTTCCCTGGTTTCCTTACTAGGAACTGGGATCTCCAGTGTGATCACATACGCAGCTAGGTAGCTTGATAGGAATCATACCTCTAGAAAACTAGAGGTATGTGGATTTTATACAAAATAAGGGCTGGATCCAAACTTTGTATGTAACTTCATGGATTTCAGGAGGATTGCCTAGTAATGAAATGGCTTGCAGGATATGAGACTTCACGTTCTGTGAAATCTCTCCTATTAGTTACAAAATTATTTTGTTCATTTTATTGGAAACTGAATAAACCTAGAGCATGAAAATAACTGTACTGCTATTTCTGGACATTGTGTAGATTATAATACTTAGGTGGTAAACAGTCTTTTTATGAAATCTTTGGGTGTGATGTAAATCATTGTTGGCTTATCGGTAGGCTTTAAATGCCTGAGGCAGCTGTATCAGCATTATCAATAAATATTAAAAAAAACTTTGAGCAAACTCAGGCAAATTAAAGCTAAACTTAAAAGCAAATGATGCACACAGGTCTCATCTCTGGCTAAATCTGCAGGACGTCTAACTGACCCACTAAGATAGCATACAGTTTATCTGCTGTGGCAGTCTGAACAAGAATAAGTTTAGACAATTTCGGAAAATGAATACTTACAACCAAAACGAAGATTTGTTAAGTTTTTATTATGTGCGTGTACAGTTCCTGTGTTGATTACTTAGAGTCAACTAAGTCGTATTAGTGGAAAACTACTTCTTAAAGAGACTTAAAAAAAAAAAATCTTTTTTCTTTCCATTTTTAAATATATATTACTGAGAGGAACATACCTAAGAACCTTTTTTGTTTTAAAGTCATGCTATTTATTTATTCTACAATTATATTGCATGTCAGCTATATCTTGTAATGTCTTCTGTCATACAAAAGCAAACAAAGTCATGTTACGTTAATGACTTGTCTGAGATCATATGACTGCCTGCCTATAATTCCATGCTCTTATGCTGTAGAAAAAACATGACGCTGAATCTTAAACAGCTTTTGAATAAAGGCACCTACAATTATGATATGGTAAAAAGTTCATAGCATTTATGACTTAGTTATTTCAGTTTTCTTCATTTAGTAGTTCTAGCTTCAATTTTCATTTGAATGTTACGCAATTAAAAAAACATTTGCCATAGTGAAAGCACTACTTTTCTCAGAATGTTAAAATAACATTAAAATAGTGGACAAATAACACCTATAAACTTGTACCTGTGCTTACTCCAATTAGAATTAAGCTTTCTTTTTTTTTGTACAGTATTATAGATACTTGAATTCAGTACAATTGAAAAATGTCCTGTTTGTATGTTACCTAGTGCTACGTAAAATGAAGATTTTCAAGTGGGAACTGCTCAAAAGGAAAGAGTAAATGTGATTAAATGTTGTTCACATGAAGTGTGGTGGCTGAGTTTTCCACATCTTGACCTGATACAGGGGGACTTGTTCTTTGGGGATCCAGCCTGCACTTTTGTCCTTCCTGTGATTTCTTATTTCAAGCTTGATAGAGAAAGCATCCACAGTTGTATCACTTCCTTCGGTGCTAACAGCTTTTATTCTCTTCAACAAGTGTTTACAGAGAAGTGTTGATGCTTATTAATCTGTTTCTTGTCTTACAAATGTGCTTATGCATGATTTGTAGTAAAATTGGCATTTCTGACAGCTCTCAATGTAATCTGCATAGCACAACAAGATTGTTACATTGAACAGATGTGGTTTGGAGTTGTTATTCTTTGTAATTACCATCATTAAGTGAAAGCATGTGTCAATCAACTTTGTACTTTAAACACACCAATCATTTGCGAGAGACATGCATCTGCATTTCAAATATAGATATAAAATATTTTGGCTTGAAATTTATTTCTGTGGTTTCTATTTAATACAATACTCCATGAAACGCGTGATGACCAAAGATGTCAAAGCAACAGATCATCAAGTTAAGAAAGGCTTTACTGGTGAAATCACCTAGGTACCTTTTTTTTTTTTTTGTAAAAATAGACTCATCTCCCTTTTTCTGATGTAAAACGAAGGCATTTAGGTTTAATTTTATACATTTCCAAAGTTACTATGCTGCATTGATCTTGGACTATGACTTTCTTATTTGAGGGAAGGAGGTTCTGTGAGTGAGACTCTCACTTACCTTTTAGGAGGATTTTTAGTGTGATTACTTGGGGGCAAAAAGGAATCTGCATCAGTAAGCTGACATACTGCCTTTTTAAGAATCGATGTTTGGGTCATTAATGTTGCTAGGATACCTTTTTAGGGTCAAAAATGTTCACACTGGTAATAAACAGGATTAGATCAGGAAGTTATATTTTGAGTGGTGTTGAAAACAAAGGCATTTTAACCTGATTGCACAACAAATAACAGCAGAAGTCTGACCAAAGCACACAAAAGCAAGGACATTTGGAGCTGACATTTGTTTTCTTCTTGTTTCCTTGTATATTGACTCCAGTTATTTGTGTTAGAGGCAGTGAAGATGATGGCACCTATGTATTGGGGGTTTTGTGGGCTTTTTCACCCTGTGCTGTGACATTTCTTCTCAGTGCCAAATAAGATTAACTTGTATCCAAGCCACTAAGCGTAGTTCATCGTGGTGAGGCGGAATGGCACTCAGTCTTTGAGGGTGTTTTATCCAGATCCTACTGGAGGCACTTAGGATTTCATGTGGATCTTGATTATTTGCTAGACCCTAATCATCTGATTCTTAAGGAGTCTGCTGCTGAAAGTACTGAAATAGAAATCGAGAAAGTCTATCTGAAATTTAGAAGCCAGATAAGCTACATCCAAAGAATAAATGATAGAGAACTAGGAAATAACTTTTCAAGGAATTGTGAAGAAAAAAATTATATTTGCAGTCCAAGTCTAGTGCCATATATAGAACCAGAAAAACCATGGAAAATGACATAGGGAGCACAGCAGTACAGTCTGATGGATACTGAAATGCCTGTTATAATCTCAGCCCTTTCAGTTAAAGAGGAAACTTTGTGAAAGTAACTTGCAAATTATCTGATAGCTGTGTAAAACCAATCGCTGGGACGCATGAAAACCAAGTCTATGCATTGACAAGTACTTAAGTGGTCCCAGACAATTTTGAGGTCCTTTTGTGGAGGAACAGTGTTTGATTATTCTCTTTGCCTTTAGTTTCTCCACCTGTTAATGGGGATAATACTTGGCCACTTGGAGTTTATAACTGCGTTTGCAAAGCAGTTTAGAAGAGTTAAAATTCACACAAATGCATATCTCAATCTGGGGGCAGAGGAAGCCTTAGCAGTTTTAGTGACTTCTTTAGATAATTGTCCCTTATACTTGCAGACTTCCAGCTGCAGAAGAAGATTCCCTCATACGTTTTTAATTTAACGGAACCACAATTATCTTAAATATGGCTGCACAAAGTTCATGGCACCTTCTTCATAATCCTCAAACCTCCCCATTGGTCAATGGAGTAAACCTGGAAAAGTAGCATCCATATTTATAGGAATTTCCAATATATTCACAGATTTGACCCAGAAGTACTAAAGGTACTATTTCTGAGCCGATCTGAGGTTGAAGAATTTCACACTCGCAATGTTATAATACTTGTGATTAGCACATTCAAAGGGGGTGATGCACAGTCACGTTTTAAATAGAACCCACTTTTGCTGAAAGGGGTGCTTTGGGGATCCTTCAAACTGTTGACACTTGCACGTGCATCCAGCCAGAAATATTTAACTGATTTACTTAACTGTGTTAAGTTGATTGTGTTGTCATATGCACATATACAAATGCACGCTTAAATATGAAAAGATTCAACATGTGTAATTAGTGAATTTTTTTTTTTGCTTTATTTGTTTTGAAACAGCGGCATCTAAGTTGGATGGATTATGGAGAGGGGAACTGAATTCATAGGATCTTTATATATTGTTTTATATGAAATTGAGTTACATGTTGAACTTTATGTCCCTTCTCTCTGGCATGCTAGGCCTGCAAAAAAACAAATCTGGAAATAAGAATTACTTTCGTAGGCAAAAAGGCCCTTAGAGGTACGGTGTGGTAATATAATGGACTCACTGGTTTTGATTGCTATTGAAACAGTAATTAAGATGTCCAGTCATGACTCAACATCCACAAAAACAGCAAGTTGATCCGTGCTCCAAAGAGTCCCTGGATATTCAGACCATGTCTTGTTTTGTATATTACGTGCCATTAACCTTCCTCTTTATCCCACTTATGGACGGATCTATGGAGGCAAGCATTAGAATTTTTTTTTTAAGCCAATTTTGAAATAATGTACTGGTATGGTTTTCAGGCTGACGGGAAGGGTTTGCATTGGACCTTTGTTCAAAATAAGGAATTGAACTGTTGTATAGGTTGGAGTTGAGAGTCCTTTCATCACTAGAAGTGCTGGTTCTGTTACTAATGCTAGTAACGCAAGCGTTGCTCTATGATGTAAAATGTATCACTGCAGTTCGTGGAAAGTGGGCTGCAGAACTGCTGAAGCGTCTTGGTGTGATCCAGATGTACGAATTTTAAGCCTTGCCTGTGGGGTGCCAAAAAGTGCCTCTAGTAGACCCAACTATAAACAGACATTTGAGGTGACAAGGCAGCTTAAACTGATGGCGTGCTAACTGTATCACTTCCTCGCACGATGATGGTTATAGAAACTAGTACGTCTTGATTTTATTTACTCCTGCCCCGATCCTCTGGGCTAGCAAAACTCAGGGTAGACAATTTGATGTTTCATACCTGAATGCATTGTCTTGCAGCTTCTTCAAGTATACGATATGAATAATGATGACTTCCCTTTCTCATCAGCATAAAGAGTTTTACATGAAGTACCGTATGAATGGCAATTATATATTATTACATTTTTGCATGTTATCCTGCTAAAAGAAAACTTGATTTCAATTGGAAAATGTTCATTTCTGGTGCTTTTTCCTAATCAGTAGTTTTCTTGCTCTTGGCACATCTTTGTTATGATTGTGACACATACGCTTTTATGTTTTGTTGCATATTTTATTTTAAATATTTTAGAACATCTGCTTAGCATTCAGTAAAGAAATGTAGGACTGAACCCTGTGATTCATAGTAAACAGCAGACATAGTCTGCTTCTGCGGTGAAACCCCAACATCTGTCTAGATTTCCTGCAGGCACACCTATTCTTTAGCATGTTGTTATTTTAACGGTTGGACTTTCCAAGAAACTCGGTATTTGGCATCTTTGCTGTCAGATACCAGCTTTATTTTAGTCGTTCTAGCATGCAATACTTTCCATTACTTGAAATGTAAGGAAATATTACATAGAGGTAATGAAAATGATACTTAGCTTTAAACAGTGGCACATACATTTTTACACTTTTGATTTTATTTTGGAAGTTTACTTAGATTTCAAAGATCAGTTTAATTTTTTTACGCCCTGCTTCAGAACATGATGTTTTGTTTCTTGAAGCTTGGGACCTTCTGGTTATTTACATGTATAAAATGCATAATTGTTTGAACAAAACCTTTGCTCATAAAGATAACGTTTTCAAGGGAATGATGGCAGAAACAAGAGAAGAGAATAAGCTGAATTGCATACTGTATGCAAGTGGAGCAGATATTTTATTCAGTACTGGTTTTAACATATTTTTTAAAAAATCTTTTTTATTTTAGGGAAGTTGTACTATTGTTCAGCTGGGAGAAGCCTGTAGTTTCTTGAAGTGGCTGAAATGAAATATTTATATATATATGAAAAGAGAGGTAGATTCCCGGCCTTTTGACCGCTGCGTTCCTCTGAAGTAGAAGCTACATTATGAAGAAACTTTTTCTCTAGATGTTCCCAAAATTATTGTTATTTAAAACAAGTTGAAGGCATATTTTTAAAAAGTTTTGCTTTGGGTTCATAAGAAACACTGTACTATGAAGCTATATTCAACAAAAATTTCTATATCCTTCTATCAACCCCAAGTGCTTATCATTTGGAAAAACAGCTATCATTAACATCTGATTTTTGAGAATTTAGAACTCGGAAGAATTAAGAATGAAGAAAGGTTTCATACCTCCTCATGGAGTTTATATATTATTCGAAGTTGATACCTTTTTGGTTAGATAGTGAAGTTTTTAATTTTATGTACTAATCCCCTTTTTTCCCCTGCTATGTTGTTACTTAAATGGAGAAAGGCAACTGAAAACATCCTTGGTTTTAAGTTAAATATCAGAGTAATTTATCATACTCTACCTTAATTAGAAGTGATGAAAAAAATTTTTTTAGCCAGGGACTTCTTATTTTGTTATTATCTTGGAAATTACTGAGATTATGTTCTCTTTTGCAGCCATTTCCAAAGCAAATAAAGTCATATCACTTTAACTTATTTTCAATACATAAAATTAAGAGGTTGAAAGAGTAGTCTGATTTACTCCTACCCCCTGAAGCTCTACAGGCTTAGAAGTTAAGAAAGGCACAGAAGAAAATGTTGGTCGTAAAGGTATTTCACTGTTCCTCATGTGCTCAGAGATAGACTTTTGCAATCGGAGTCAATGGTATTAGTTTCTCTTATGCATATTTTATTTTACTTTTTAATGTAGAACCATAAACAAATTTAGAAGTAACTATTTAGGGATGTTGTATGTCCCTAAAATGGGATGTGTTTGAAATCCAGAACAGGCATATGTTGTGTTGAGAATAGTAAATTTCTTGTAAAAATCAACATAGCGGGGCATTTTCTCCTCTTGAGGTGCATATATAGTTTTCATGAATGTTAATGAGATTTATAGAACTGCGAAGGAAAATGTACACCAGAGTATATATTGCATATATGATATTAACATCCCGTAGGACTTTTGTACTCTCCTTTATATCCTATGGAGCCCAGAGATGCACAAAAGACCAGCTTAAGGCTGACATTTTGTTTGTTGTATTTGGCATAATTGCCTCTGAGCGTAATTAGCTCCTTTTGACAAACCTGTCCCCCTCCCGTTTTGGCAGTGGTCTAGATATTTATTGATAGAAGTACATGTAATCAACATTAGTTGCTAAACATGAATTGACGGCTGAAAGAAAGCTAGCTTTCCTGATGGTTTATGCTGGGTTAAATGGCTATTAGTAATTACTTTAACTCTGTGTTGAAATTTAACTTTTTGTATTCCCATGAGTTTAGCCTTGTTTTGCTTGAAGAGTAAAATTGTCTTCAGAATATCAATCTAGTGCCTTGAATTCTTCATTCAGTACCTATCACTCAAACGGTTCTGCTTGGATTTAAGATCTATTCCAAAATGTGAAGGAAGCACTTTAGCTGTGGATAATGAGATCTGACAGTACCTGAGCTGCAGGAGATGAAATCACTATCTATAGAAAATAATATTTTTTTCTACATATTCAGGTTAAATGTGTGCACATCCTGGTAGCTGGAACATCTGTTTCTAGCTTGTTGTTCCTCATGGCTGCTTCTCAATTGGATTTCCTCAAGCAGGTCCAAAGCTTGTCACCTTAGCCAGGGTCTGTTAACTATCACCACTGGCCCCACGTTAAGTAGGAGGTTCAGGGCTAAGCTAATAACTCTCCTGCCTTTCTGACTGATCACAGTGATTCTCCCTGTGGCTGCTTATCATGCTGTGCTCCTATGGGAGGGTTATCTTCTTTGTCTGTACTTCAGCCGGGAATTGTTTTTGTTTTCTTCATTCCTAAGTTTTCAGGTGGTAATGCTGAAAGCATTGTTGCTTTCTGAAGCAGCTGTTTGATTACTGCCCGTTATTTCTCCCTTACCAGTTTAAATAATGCTTTCTCACACACCTAAACTTTGCTTCTTTCCTTTTCCTCTGCCCATAAATGTAACTGCTGATTTTCAAAGCAGAGATTGCCTCTAGCTACATGTGGCAGAACGGATGTAATATGAACGCGAGCATAGTATTGCAATGCTAGTTTGTGTGAACCTTGACTCAAATTTTATGTTGTCACAGGTGAAGCAATTTTCATGATCTTGGCTTTAGTGTACAGTGGTGCATAATATTTTAGTAATTCTTATCTAGCACATTAGGCTGTACCTACTGCGTGCTTTTTAAGAGAGCTAAAGAGAGTTGAGTGAGAGAGAAGAATCTATGAAACTGCTCATCTGATTGATGGTCACGGGCTACCTCTGAGCCTCACGTAAAACATTACCAAAGTCTATGAAATTGCTTTGGTTGGCTTTAGTGGGCATTGAGTAAGGCCCAGAATGAATATCAGGGTATTCAGTGGGGGTTTGTTTCTTGTTGAGAATTTTGAGAAAAGATGCTGGCAGTGCAGGCAAATCCACGTGTCTCCCCTGGAAATCTTTCTGTGGAATTAAGGAGATTGTTGTCCTTAGAGTAAAGCTAAGGTGATTGGAAAAAAAAATTTTTTTTTAAAATCAGATTTGAAAACTGCATCATGCTTGATATAACATGCTAACACTTGGAGAACATGGACAGTTAAACCTAAGTTCTGTAGTTCTCACATTGCAGTCTGATGTGCTGCTTGGCTTTTTAAATTCCTCCTTTCCTAAGTACGATGCTTTACTTCACCTGTATTAACCATTCAGTCAAATGGAAAAGACACTGGTGTAAAGCGTTTGAGGGGAGTCTGAGTTTCAGTATGGGAGGGAAACAATGTGGGAAAGAGAAACAAGATTGTTATCTTCTGGATTTAGGTCTGGAACAAAAGCATCCTGGGTCATGAATAATACTGCGGAGAACTGAAATGTCTTCCTGAGTGAAACTAGTCTGTCATCCAGCGTTCAGCTTTGGCTTTTGTTGGCACGTGAAGAGATCAGCGCAGAACTACGGTGTGTCATGAGAATGGTAGCTTTTTGAATTGAAAACAAGGGTAAACACTGAATAACCTTCACACCATTGTCTTTCTCACCTTTTCTGTTATCTTTGCTGTACTATGGTTAGCTTAGGACCAGTCAGTGCATAATCATAAAACTTGGTATAAGCAAGGGCATGGAAATAGAGCTGCTCAATGGACAGCTAGTACTTGATCCTACCGGGATCTGCTTGCTTTCGCTTTCTCGTGCCAATGATTGTGAAGTCTGAATGGAGTTATTAGGCGGTCTCTCTAAGGTCTGAGAGACTTTAATGATTTAAAATAAAATAAAATCTCTCCAAATCTATTAAGCAGCAATTGTGTTTTCAGTCCATGATGAACTACTGGATGCTCTTAGATCTCTTTCAAGAGGCGTGAAGTGAAGGAGAATTGGTGATGGCAGCAGCTTTCCCCAAGATATAGGAAGCATGAAAAAAATTTCTGAATTGAGATGGAGCCTAAACAGGAGTGATCCCCAGATGGGTCATGATCAAAGTCTTACGAGGTAGCATAGCTTATGTCAGGAACAGTTTGAAGTGAACACAAAAGAACAGCAATGACAAAGATGGCACTGGAGACTGAAACATGAAGAAAATAATGGCAAAAATGAACAGGAAGAGGTAGGGATGCCTGGGAAATGTGAGAAAATATATAAACAATCCAAAAACAAATGAACACCCAAATCTCTGTGTGATAGTGCACTCTAGACAGACAAGGCAGACACTAGGCGAACAGAGTAAGATTGCTATTGTAAGAATTCTCTTGCCAGTTAACATTCATTATTATTTTTAATTTCTTCCTCTAATTTTTTCCTCATCTAAGGGTAATAATTTCATTGTTTCTTACTGTCCTTTAGTCATTGTGTCGTTTGGAATCTCATCCTTCCTGGCCTGTCTTCCTCTTTCCATTCATAATTTTTTTTGTTCTATTTTTCCTCAAATATCTGATGCTCTCTTCTTTAAACACCTTATTTGGGTCATAAGCAGTGTGGAAATATTGAGTAGAAAGGGCTAGTAGAGGAAAATTCTTATCAGAATTTTTTTCTCCTTTTTTATTAATCTTAAAATATTTAGAATCTTAGGTAAATATAAAACATTAATAGCCAAGTTCTTGTTATAACTTACTGTAAGTAAGTCTGATTCCTAGCCGATTAAATTAGGACAGTGATCTATGTGGTCAGCTCAGCTGAGCACTGGCAGACATGAGATTTATTATTTCAGTCACTAAACCTTGCTGGAGAATTTAGTGAAACTCCCACCCAACGTAATGGCTATACTTTGGTTTAAGTTGCTTGTAGTGTATTCTCTTAACAGGAAGTCTGAATTAGGCCACTTAAAACAAACAGAATTATGAAGCTGAGAAGCCTGTATTTCTTTGCATTTTTTATCTGCAACATCAAAATAAATTTAATAGGGATAGATATAGCATTAAAAACTAATAATTAAAAGTAAACAAATATTCTTTGTCTTTCTGTGGTAGTAGTCTGTGTTGTCACTTAAGCAAACAAAATACTAAAAAATATTGTCCAGAATAAAATAAAACATTGCTTTTTAAAACTTATTTTAATTCATCCTACAAATATCAAAAATATGACTGTGACCATGTAGAGGAAAGCCAAGAAGCAAATAAGGATAAAGAGAAGAAAAAAAAGACAGAAAAGTTATGAATAGGTCTGTAATGATAGGAAGTTTATTCTCGGGTTGAGGTAAAGCATAATGGTTCATAAATAGCAAATTCATTATGTTTTTAATACTCAGGTTATATTAACACTGTATAACATCTTTATGGTACCATTAGTACCACTTAATCCTAAACTCAATTTGGAAATAAACATTTCCAAATCTTTTTTCATGGAACAATTGGCTAAATAAATTATTTTTAAAATAAATATTATCTGATTAGTGCATGGCTCGTTCAATCATAAACAGACTTATAAATGTTTTATGTCAACTCTTACACAGAGTTCTTAAACGTTAACAAATTAATTTATTTTAAAGGCCATATCAAGGTGAAAACACCAGGGCCCTAGGCAGCAGGACAATACATCACAGAGCCATTTCTCATTCAGTCACGCTAATGGCAAAGGATATGTTAAGACATAAAACGTGATATGGTTTGTTAAATATTCATTTATAATTTGCATTCATTATTAAATCATGTGTTAGAACTAATCTTTAATCTCAAAAATACATAATGTGTCGTAAAGTCTATTTGAAAACATAACAATAAATATTTTATGCTTTTCATGTTGCTTTTTAAAGGTTGACTAGAATACACCAAAATGCTTGTCATTAATGTCATTTAATTATTCCAAAGAGATTTGGTCTACGCTGATGTTGATTTCAATAATTTATTTCAACCTTTAGGTCACTATAAAATAAATACCTGTTTGGGAGATGGTCTGTTCTATGATTAATGACAATTTAGCTCCCCCAGTACTCCATGGCAACACCGTCGTTCATTGTCTGAAACGCTTGCGGTGCAATGCGGTAGCTCCAAGAGGCTCATTTTATAGTGGTCCCTAACAGTTTGCTTGGTGATAAGAGCGATGCTTGCTTTTCTACATGTTCTATTTCATCGCCTGCGATTGTGTCGCACAAAGAAAATCTCCAGCAATAGCTTAAACATTTTCACTATGGGGAGGTATGCTGACTAGAATGTCATGTTTGCTGCATTTCCACAGAACTGCTATTCAATTTGCATTCTGTACACCGAGAAGAAAGGCCTGTATGCGAGGGCTGAGTGTGACGGAGAAGTGATTGGTATTATAGGAGACTAGGAGCTACTCAACGAACCATGTAAAAACAGTTCATTAAAATGTTTGTGCTTGGCTGGTTAATACAAAGAAAGCTTTATCGCAGTCTTACAAAACCTCCGTAACTTCAGGTTGAAGTCAGATCAATGCAGCTGTAATAATTCAGACAAATGCCCAAGTCAGGCTAAGAACCACCACAAAACATGGCAAGAAACAATATTCTTGAAGTCTTTCTTCCAAACCAAAACACGTTTTCGTATTTCACTTGTACGACTACAGAACTTCCTTACTTAGTGAAAGATTTTTGGACAGAGCTACCATCTGTCTAGATTTCCCTGGATCTTTTCAACCCTGAAATGTCCGTTAGGTGGAATCTGAGGTGTTTGGGCATTTGCTAACTCTGCAGCACTTGTGCTGAGGCACTGTGAGTATGTGGGGTGCACCTAAAGCATGTATTGTGTCCTGTACATGCACTATACACCTCACTTTATATACAGTTCTGGAATAACTCTGGTTATCCTATTTTTGAAGACTACAGTAAAGAAGAAAGAAGTCAAGCCTCTAAATTATATTTCCCTTATAACTGTTGATGTGTCCTATGAGTAAGCACTTGCCTGAAAATAAGGGTGTCAGTGAAACGGCCTTCTCTTTGTTTGGTTGGGTTTTTTTATCTAGGCACACTGAGTAACCGAGAAGGTCCTGACCAGAGTGTGATTGGCCTAGTTAGATGCCATGGGATTAATATTAGTAAAAGTAAACCCCTTGTAAAATAAGGTTTCCTGTTCCCTGTCAGAGAAAGCTACAAAGCTACAATTCTTCCCACTAGCTTAGCAGGCGGCTAGCAAAGAGTGTCTGCAAGGAACGTGACATCCTGGAGATTCTCCAAAAGCTAAAAAGTTGGCCTGTGTGTGAACCCTAGGAAGAGGAGGTGGAGCTTTCTGAGAAACCATGCTGGGCTGCCTAAGAACTTAGAATGAGTTGGGTGGTGGTTTTGATTAATAAAGTAACGAAGCAGACCTCCCTCCCCTAAAAGCAATGCCTTAGTTGAACAGTGGGGAATCTACTCTTATTACTCACGTTCTCCTGAAAATAGCGGTAAGAGAGGAAAGAAATGTCTTTAAAAGGTGCATAGTCAGAGCAAACCCCCGATTCCTAATCAGCCACATCCTCTCCCTATCCTTCTGGAGAATATGGACCATCAATTTCCCCATAAGATGAAGGGGAGGCAAAGCAATAGTTTAGCATCCTATGCATTATCTCTCTTTTTATGATTACAAATAGAGCACTTATGTTCACTGACCCATATCTCATACCAGACAGCAGTATCCAGGTCCAGATTTAGGTTATTGTTCCAGCGCTGGATTAGGCCATGCGATCAGAATCAAATTTATCTAATATGATCACTTGATTGTGACGTTTCTTATTGGCACTGTATGTATGCACAGCCAAAGCTTGAAGACATAAAGCAAATGCTCTTGAGCCCCAAAAGAACAGTTGTCGGTGCTTCTACCGTGAGCTTCAGAAAGGTTGAGGCGGCGCTCTCCATCGGGTTTAATTAAGCTGTCCTTTTGCTTGCAAGTTTAAAAGGGAAAAGCTAGTTTGCTCCCCATGTGGCTCTCCCAAACTCTTTCAGATGTAGCTGTAAGCTTAAATGACCCTCAGTCCTGCAGCATATCAACTTGATGTGTATAACTGATTGCTAAACATTTTTTACAGCCTGTTAAATGGTAAGGCTAAAAAAAAAGTAATATATAAATGTTGATTAAAGTGCTTTTGTACAGAGGGGTCAGAGACATTAGCAAGTTAAAAAGAAAGTGTGAGCTCTGCTGTGGTACTTCTAACCTGTACGCTTTATTTCACATAATTGATCCCACATGTCTACTCTGAGGTTTTTTTGTCAGATTTCAAACTGCAAATATTAAAATGCATTTAGAATAGAGTGTGCTTCAGTAAGGACACTATGCAGAATGCTCAGCAATGTAGATTGCTGGTATTATAATGGCAATGATTATAAACGGAATAATTTAAATGACCACAGTAGCTTGTAATTGTGGGGTAAGGTAGGAGAGAAAAAAAAAAAATCAAGGTGTAAAACCTCAGAGTAACAGTAAATCTGAAATGGATTAAGATAGACATTCAAATGGTAATTGCTGGTAATTTTGTTTTCATTATAATTTGTGGGGTGTTTTAATAACTGACACAAGACATAATGTATTTTTCAGGGTTCTGTGATAGCTAGCCAACAAATGGAATCTGTCACAAAATATTTGCAGCTCCTGTTAGTGAGAAAGGTATGATGCCGTTACAAGTACAGACTGAAAAACGTTCCGAGTGTACATCCGTGAGGTTTTCGGCTTAATAACGTAATGACTGGTTATCTGCAACAGAACAGATTGTTTATCCATTTGTAAAAAAGCAAACAATAAATCTTCAACCCTTGTTTGGGAAACAATGCCTCAGGAGTTTAATAAGCGTAACTTTTTAACACCAATATGATAGTCCAGATTTTTTCTTTAAATCGTTAGGACTGTTAAAGAAAAGGTGTAACTTGCTAGAGCTGCCCTGCCAAGGCAGTTATCGACGAAATTCACGGGATTAGAAGAATAGTTTGGTCATGACTCTTTCTCTGCTAATTACGCCAGTTCACGCTAGTTACAAAAAGCATTTGCTATGCATTGTACACAGACGCATCTGACAGTGACTATAGACTAAGAGGTTTGTATATGTTGTTGAACATCCCATGCATAAAAGCAAGTTTTAGTCTGTACCAATCCAAGCAGGGTTTGAAACAGTCATTTAGGGGTGAAAAGTTCAATGTTTCGCTACCCCCTTCCTCTACGTAGGTTGGTTTGTCTGTTTTCCCTAAAAAGCCTAAATTTAGAAGCTTTATTTTCTTGAATCCTTTTTTAATAGATTTAAACATAATTTAATTTAATTCTCTGGAACGTCATAGTTCAATTCCTATTTTCATAAACATGAAATTTCAAAGGGATGTTTTATATTTGTATCTATGCTATTGGAAACTGGATAGAATATTTGGCTGGATGGTAAACTCTAGCAGGTGTTTGGTGATTATTTTTTATTATTTTTTTAAAGTTATAAAGTTACTTTAACTGGTAATATCATCTGCCAAACATATGTGCCACCTCTAAGAGTGAGATACTAAACTGAAGTGTTTTATTTAAAAAATTGCTCAAGAAGATAGAATTCACTTCTGAGATTTTATATTATTTTTTTTCATGTATTCTAAGTCTATAAATATTAGTAACATAACCTTAATGTTACTTCAGTTCCCCCATTTACTCGTAAATAGGATCAATACTCTTAATGCTGTACAGAATTTTTAAACTTTTATTTTTATTTTTTTAAAGAGAAGACAAAATGGGTTTAATTAAACATAAACCAGTCATCATTAGGGTACTACTTCTAAAATGTTTCAAGCATGTCACAACTTTTCAGCTGCATAGGACAATACGAGTTCGCTAAAACGGATTAGAATCAAAACCAGACAAAAGCTCCAAGCAATAAATCCTATTGTAGTGGTAAAATGATAGGGAAAGTCACAAGAGGAAATGAGAAAAGAATATCTCTTTTAACAGGAGGAGAGGTGTGTTTTATTTTTTTAAATTTTGCAGAAAATTATCAGTAAGACTTTTTTTTTTTTTAACTGCACAGTATCTTGTTTATACAAAATTAGCTACGTGCCTGACTTTAACTTGAAAGCTATGTAACTTGGACAAAATATTTCTGGAATAAGTTTCATTTAAGACAGCACAACAGCACTGAAGTTAGAAACATGTTGTGTCTTTTTTTTTGGTTTTTTTTCATGACTAGCCCATGTCTATTCTCTATGAAATTGATGTCAAAAAAGTATTATATATTTTCAGTGGGAAATAGAAGGCTGCCCTCTACTATCCTTGTCAGGACGTCGTATCCCTTTAATCATACTTTTCATTTCAGTACATTGAAATTTCCGTTACCAAGGACAACACCATAAATAAAAGTGTTTGTGAAATTTTTACCTGCAGCTTCCTAACTTTGTGCATTAAGCATGAGACTAGCAGAGAGGTGGTCAAATGTGAAAATTTATAATCATTTATTACGTACGGCTGAAGCGAGAAGGGAATAAAAGCGTGAAGGCATACATCTATAAACTGGAGCAGAAAAGCTTAAATGAAAAGTAAAGTGAATTTCTGTGTCTTGTCATAAAGTAATGAGAAGCTAGAGCTTTATTCATAGCAACCCAAGATGCATTTACTCTCAATCTAGCTTTAGCAGTAAATGCTTCCCTGATGTATTGCTTCGGACTTACAAAGAAATATTTGTGCTCTACATAATAGTATAGTTAGGAGAATTACTGCATGGCTGAGGAGATTCTATAAAGGTTTATAGCTGGTGGTGTTACTGTAATTTAATCACAACGTAGCTAATGTAGTACTTTAATATCACAGGTTACTTTTTTATTTACCATTTATTAGTAACTGACAGTCAATCATCACCACATCATAAACAAATCACGCGGGATTCTATAGGAACCCTGAAGTTCCAGAACGGATGCGCTGCAGCTCTTACATGTGCTCCATAATGAGCGAAACATCAAATTATTTTTTAACGGAGTAATCATGTAAGTCAGGGTTCTTGTTTTCAGTCCGCCAGCCAAAGGAAATGTTTCATGTCACGAATACAATTAGCGTTGCATATTGTGCATACGTGTGTGACGTAACGCACCAATCCGTTACAAGCCTTCCTGGGGAATGTTTTCAAAAATATGAAGAAGACTCAGGCAACACACACCGTGTATCGGAATTTGCACGTATTGATGAATGAGTTTATGCAGACTAAGAATTATGCCCTCTTAATTTCAGCCACCTTTTTGTTAGGATTATTCTGCTTTGTAAATTGAGATAGTAAACGTAGCAGAGTCCATCCAGTGCTCTTGAGGCACTGAAATCTCAACGTATTTTTTGTGATAAGAATGATTTATATAACTTTTTCTTTATTGTCCTTTTTTAGATGCACTGTAGGATCAAGTTCCCCCCGTTTCATGCTTATGATCAGCTTTTAGTACAGAATCACGGTATTGCATCTGAAGTTGCTTGCGTTAGCAAAATTAAATGCTGATTGGAACTTTGAAAGTATTGCCTCTTTGGACTGAAAATGGTGGTTCTCCCAAGACCCTAAAGACACCGTGGTCTTTTAATTGCAAACCAAATCTCTGTTTGTTTTTCAGTGCTCTCTAGCTGTAGGGGAACGACTAGTAACCAACACCAGACGGCCTTGTTGATTAGTGTGTAGTAGTAATATCCACACAAAGATGTGTGTTTGTAGGCTATCGGTGCATGTCCTGGGTACGCTGCAAAGAAACAGGCTGAAGACCAAGTGCCTCCGATCCCTCGAACGGCTTGCCGGTAAGTCTAGTAATGCACACCCTGGCATGGCTTATTGCTATTAGACTATGCCTCTTTAAATTAAAATTTCATGCAATCTACCCTTTCATGGTGAAAAAATATTTCCTAGAAGAAACGTGTAAAATATTTGGAGGGGGTATATGAAGAAAACCCCCTGCTTTGCTATTAGGTAGATTAGAATATGAAATCTCCTCTTCCATTCAGCATTGCATTGTTTGTGTCTGCAGGTTCTCCAGACTCCAGGACTTTTCCAGGTATTAAATGTGATGTAAAAGGAATGCTGTTGATTTGACTTTTCTTAACTGACTAACTTAAAAACCAAAAACAAAACAAGAAAAACCAAACCAAACCCCCCACTTTACTATTAGAAGATCCTGTGAGCATTGCTCTCCCTAAAATTACTGTACAAATCTTTCAAGTCATAGTAAAACTCTTGAGTTTGTTTAAGTATTTATTGACCCTTTGATGTCAGAGTTTTTCCAAAGGAACCTGAATCACTATGATCTGCCCTTGTAGTTAGCTCAAGTAAATTGACAGTTGTGCCATGCACAGCCAAATGAAAATGGCTGCTCAATCTTTAAACATAGAATTATTGGTAATATGTAAAAAAAAAATATTGTAAAAGGAAGGCACTAGGAGAAAACCATATTAATTTCTGTCTCTATCTTCCTTTTTACCTTTCAATGTCTCTCTGTCTACAGCCACTTTCAGTGCTTCCTTGAGTGGTCAGCAAAGATCCGATTTAAATCACACTGCACAGAGATGAATTAGTTTTTAGACATTCTGTGATATTCTAACTGTCGTCGTACCTTTTAGGTGCATTTTCTGGTTAGATTAACAATGGATTGAATTGCAGACACTAACCTCTATTTTGAAAGGAGGATTTAAGTCTACATGCATTCAATTAATACCTTCCTTGTGCAGATATCCTATTCATAGCCTATATTGAATCTTGAAAGCCATAGAACCGTTGTTTCTTTTCACGGTTATCTTTTAAGAATTATTCTGCTGGCTAGGTTTGGGACTAAGTTTCTGGCATTTGGCCCATCTGTTCTAATCTATTTTTATCGCACCTGTCTGAGCAGCCTGATACAGTCTCCTACTTCACACTTTTCCGCTCCTCTTCTTGTCTGACCCTTTCCTTTCCTCTTGTCCCCCTTATCTTTCCTCACAGACCTTCCGATAGTGTTGCCCCCACGTTGCTTTGCACCTCATCTGGAGTGGCTGCTTTCCCTTTCTTGCTAACCACATGCGTAACGTCACGGAGGATGACACTGAGAAAAGTGGGCAGGCTGGCACGGAAATGTTCCTTGATAGTTATGGATGGTCAATGACTGAAAGAGGTGATGCAAAGGCAAGTGAGACGATTCTTTGGAATATAAAACTTGAACGACTGCTTTTCATAAAATACGTTGTTAGAGCACTTTGTCTCATTTGCAAACTAATGTGGAAATAGACCTTACTTTTTTTTTTCCCCTTACCATCTTAAATTTGCTTAACTGAATTATGAATTGTTTAGTGCTGGGCAGGAATGAAAACTCAGTCCAACAGAAACGATGCGTGAACTTGCATCAAATTTTCAGACTGGCTTTCTCAGAAAGAACCTTGAAAATGTGGGTTGTTTTTAGGTGTAAATAATTTGTTTTAATATGCTCGTCCTTTTAAAACCCACCAGGTTAAAATATACTTTTGTGAGGTCTTTAAAAACTCCAAAAAGAAGCTAAATGAAATGTAAATGTTTCTTACCCCCCCAATTAAATATTTTTATTTATTCTGCCATGAAATCTGACAACACATGCATTTTCAGTCAATGCTGAAGTAGCAATTAATTTCAGTGCCTATTTTCAGACAGTGATTGAAAAATCAATTATTTATACAGCCCCACAGTTAAATGGGCTTTTTTGTAAGGTAAAGTGCTGCAAGTTCTTTTTATTAATTATACCTGAGATACTGTTTTATTTTCAGCGTTTCTCAAATTTTTTCTAAAGGTCAACTACCATCATCAACTGAGCAGTTTAAAGCTTCGTTACGTAGTATGCAGGAAAACTATGAAGAGTCCTTCAAAGCATGTAAGCACGGTGGTTTTTACTCTAACTGCAACAACACATGATTGAAAGCAAAATTTCAAAGGCATATTTGGAACCCAACATACAGTATAAATCTAAATAGTTGAGAGAGCTTGATTATGCATAAGCAGTCAGAACTCATCGTGGCTTTCACAATCATGTGGCAGGGCTGGCTCATAAAAGAACTCAAATTGTAAACTGAACATACTTGCTATGGAACAATCAAGAGAATGTAAGCATGACCTTTGGAAACTATTTTCACATTAACATTTTTAGACTTAAAATAATTTTCTAAGTTTCTCTCTCAAAACAACGTAGTGTATATTTGACACCTGGATCCTTGTTTTGGAAACATCTGGCTTTTTCCTTTTTTATCTGAATTATTATCCTTTGGAAATTATAAATTGGAAGTTACAAAACTAATATTTGTAACTTTTTTCATATTATTATGAAAACCAGACCCCATCTTGCAAGCAAGGATTAAAAGACAGAAAAACAGGCAGGGGAAAAAAAACCCACAACCCTATTTCTGGGTAGTTGCTCGTTCTCCGAAGAGTTTCAGATCCATAACCATAATATCAGTAAGTTCATATATGGTTTTGAATGTAATAGTGTATTATCATGGGCCCATCAAAGATTTCCCAGATCTGCAACAGTAGTTAGAGTCTAACTCATTTTGAAATTTATTCTGAAATCAGTACGACTGAGATGTCTGAAGACCTCTGCAAACCTAGACTTAAGTGATTATTACCTCTCACAGAAATTCAGAACCAATAGAAATGTGTGATATCTGGTAAGAGGTAGCATTCAAATAATTTCTGATAACAGGATTCTTTATGAACATGTTTTATATTTGTTTTTAAGGCAGTCATTCTTGCATCAACAGCAGGGCAACAGGAACACCTGAAAGGCCACCGATACAGTGATCTCCCTCCAATGTTAAAAGGTGAGCATTATTCAAGAGAAGGATTCACTGACCTAGCACTTGAGGGGCTACAGACAGCACCTCGGGCTGTCTTGTCTTTATGCCCTTTTCTCATCATTCGAGGAGTTTGTACCAGTAACTGTAGTGTTGTCTGCCAAGAGCCTTCTCCGTACTCAGGCAAAACCCCCATCTGAAAGCCCAAAAGGGCTTCTGCTAACAGAGGAGGGCAGCAGCAGGAACCTAAAGTAATAGGAAAAGATGTATTTCGAATGAGGCCTCAAATACTGCGTTTCTTTTACAGCGTACCTCCACATCTAATCCAAACAGAATTGATCTGACGTGAAAAATGGGGGAGAGGATGTGGCAAAACTGTTCAGTCACGTAATAAGGAGATTAGCTCTATGGGAAATAGTGTCTATCATGAATTCATCTGACTGGAGAGAATTTAGATAGAAAGCTTTTATGAGGGGTTTTTTAAGGCTAGTAATGAAATCTAGGATGAATAACACTCTATCTAGAATGTGTGAAAGTATATGTGTATCTTGACATCTTAAAGGAATATTTTAAGCTATATAGATTCTGTCTATAGAGTTATAGCCTAAAAAAAAAAATCCGACGTATTCAATCATTAATCACGAGTCGTCATTATTGTACAGTTTTTGTTATAGTAAAACGAGAATGTTTAGGATGAGTCCAAGCAGCTGCTCTAAACGCTTTCAAACCTGTGGAAAAGATCCTGTTGGTTTGAATGGGCAACACTCAGGCGTTCTTTAGCCGTTGGCTGTAGGTTTACAGGGCTCTGCCTATTACTTCTAAGGAGCCCACGAAAAGAAATTGAGAAGAGCGGATACTGCATTCAGTATAGTTCAGCGAAGTTTTTCGGGGGTGTACAGATTCAGAGAAGCTGTAACCTTAGGCTTTGAATTACTGTATAGCAAAAGGCAGGGCAATAGGCAGGAGCTTCCAGCACGTGTTACAGCCTTGGGATCTTCTGCAATACATGTACCTGTTTGCGTATATAAGGTGGAGAAATACTTGCAAATATAAACTTGTAAATGACAATAATACCAGGATTACACTCCGACTGTATTCTAGCTTTCTTAAAGAGATCTTACAGTGATTCTTACAGTATAACCTGCACCAGTCTAGTTCTAAATGTTTCATTTCGTAAGAGACAGTTTTCTCCCCTCCGCTCTCATTTAACAATACTGTAGTGCCTGTGAATGGTCTAGGCTGAATTGGCTAACCATGTTGTGAGATGCTAGTCAATGTAAGGAATACAGAATTTAGCTCGATGTGGTGTGAATCAACATCAACATCAGATTTTTGATGTATATGATGATGGTGTGATTATGGTAATTAATTTGATCAGAAAAAAAAAAACCCTGGCCTCATGTCTTGGCTTTGCATGCAGTCAGTATGCTACAAAAGAGTATCTTTGTTTATAAAGTATAACTCTGAAAAGAAGAAACAGAAGCAGGAAACCTTTTTATAGTAAGATAAATTTAAAAAAAGAAAAAAATTTATCCCGTAGCCCCGACTGCAACGCTTATAGACTTATTGCAAAGGTCAAGTTGTCCTCTTTAAAGACAGGTGGAAAAAAGGACCCTGACCACCTCAAAAAGTAGATCAACACAGGCTTATCTAGGTGCTCCAGTGGGATCTTGGTAAGGTGGTTAAAAAAACCTGTCAGATGACATACTTAAGTCACGTCAGAAATTTGCTATATCTGCCATATGATAGCTTATTCTGACACCTCAACAGCCTATCCTTGCTTAAGCAGAGAGGTGGACAGATGACCTCTGTAAGTCCCTTCCAACATTTTTTTTTTTTTTTAGAAACATGAAAATTTCCTATCATTCTAAACATACCTTTGTGCGGAGAGGTTATTGCTGACTTTATCTAAAACAAACTTCAGGGTAGGCTTACATTTGGCAACACGGAATGCGAATTTGCTAAGGCTGTGGAGAATCTGAGCTGCTCTTTTGATATACTAGATCCCAGTTATTCTATGCACATATTATATATAATTTCATCTAAAATTTCCTATGTGGCTCCTTAGCAGATTGTGTTTCTGAGAAGGAAAGGTGCTATAGCACCCCTGGGAACCCAGGTGGGGTTTTCTTGTCATTAAGCTCTAAGAATTATGATAGTAGGCTAAAATCAGATTTTTTTTTTTCAACGGTTGCTGCTCCTTTCCTTAAAAGCAGTTGAACCCGTGTTTCAGAAGTCATCGTCACTTTTTGAATCATCAAAATTCCTATGGATAAAAGACAGACTTTCAGGCTATTTGTTGATATCATTTTCATTATGGGATAGGTTTGTCTTTGTGGCAATGCGTACAGAACAAAACCTGAAGAACTGTTTGTGTACTTCATTTCTGGCAGAGGTTCTTGGTGTGGAACCCGGCATGATACTCTACCTACCCATCTCCACTTCATCTGACATTAATGGAAGTCTCTTTCTAACACGGCTCTGAACTAAGGAAGTATCATCTGGTTCTATATGCAACTGAGGCAAAGAGGAATTAATCCCCAAGGCCGTACCAAAGAATCTTTCACAGGGTAGGTTGCTGATTTGCTCCAGGGCCTTTGCTATGACAGTTTATTACTACCAAATTTCTGAGGATCTGTTAATTTGGTAGCATTACAAAATTTCTGCTTGTTTTTTTTTTTAAACTTCTAGTTTTTATAGGCAGAAAATCTGAATCAAAGCCACATTGTCTCCTCCTGTTTGCCAAGTCTGCAAGAACTAATTCAAGTGATAACTACAAGAGCTGAAGTAGTTGCTTGTGGGACAGTGACTTTGAAATTTCACAACAGCACTGTTTTGAATGTCAAACTTGTCAACTGTTGAAGTAAAGATTTCTACCTTCTTCATCTATGGTAGAAAAATCCTTTAATTTTGGAATTTGGTATCCTTTGCATTAACCCTGATGTTGTATGACATAAGTTTCCCGAGGCTCATAGATTCTAGCACTGGTCTGCATTTAAAGCAACCAGTAAACCCCTAATTTGTCCTTGTCAAGACAATTTTTAATTCATTTAGGATTACAGGAAGACTACTTGTGTGAGTGAAATGAGTTCTGTTTGCAATCCGCAGTTTCCATTGCCACAACACAGCTATTTTTTAATTCATGAAAAAATAAGCAGAATAGTTCAGTATAGCTGCATATGATCTACTATCTTTCTCTCTCCTATGTAGCAGAAAATTTCTTGCAACACAAACTTTTCCAGTGATGGAAATTTTTAAGTTCATACTAGGGCCATTCTTTAAAACATTGAATTGTTTTTATTAGGTATTAATTTGCTAAGAATGTATTTCATTGATTCTTTTACAATTCTTCTATATAGTGTTTACATGCATATTTTGCTAATATGGTTTTATTTAATTGTCCTTTTGAAGTATTCCAGTATGGATTTTAGTAGTTGAGAATTCTTAAAAATCCTTTTTAGTTATGTCAAACAAATGAAAGATCAAAGGCTTAAAAATTAACAGAAGGATGAAGTAATTCCACGTACTTGAAAATGGGTATGTTGAAAAAGTGCTGAAATTCGAAATACTAAAAGCATCAGTGTAACATTCTCCACCACACCAAAAAATGATTGTAATTTATTGTTTAATCTTGAATGAAATGTGCCGTCTATAAAAGGAAGCTTTTTGGAAATGTCAAATAGTTAACATTGAGAGACGAATGTTATAATCGGGGAAAGAAACTTCTGATAAAAGAACTGCCATGCAGGTTTCTGTTGCCCTAAAGCAGAATGAACTTCTGATAAGAGTGTCAACTTTCAGTGGTACCACCCAAATTGGAACAGATCCTGACAAACTTGCTAAAGATTAGAACTGTCCGTAGACTGATTTATTCAAGATAGCAAGGACAATTCTGTTAAGACCTGCCAAATTTAAAAGCCGAGCAGTCCATTTACGCCCTGCACAGAGTGACACGCAGAACTGTAATTAAGCACGCAGCAGTTCTGTTCTTCAGTCCCCAAAAGGCAGGATTCCAGCTCCGCCAAAGGTTTTTAACTTCTACTTGATGCCTACCAAGAACACGTCCCACTTTTCAGTGAGACTTGAAAAACGACAGGTGTGCTTGTGTGGTCTCTTTCCTCTACACCTGGCCAGTTGTTCTGTCTAGAAACCTTTAGCCTTTTCAAGGCATAGATGGCTTTATTCTGTCTTTATATGCTACTTAGCGTAATGTGGTTACAGTTCCTCTGGGTGTTCATACGTGCTATCGGAACATGAAGAAAAAAATACAAGTGTGCTTTCTATGCTTCTTAATGAAGGATTTTTTTTAATTTTTTTTTTTTTTTTAAATCCCAACAGATGTAATAAACAGTTCTGGATAAAATTACTAACTTGATCACAACTCCGCTTAATTCCCAGAAGCCAAAGAGCATCTGACCAGCCTGAGTGACTGAAGGGTTGAGGCAGCCGCTCACAGAACCGTACTGCAGGCAACACCGTGGCCCACTGAAGAAACAGAGCAGCTCCTGTTTTCTGCAGTTAATGAGCTAAAGCAACTGAACTATCAATTATGTTAAGACCATATTATTTTTAACATTTCCGACCACCTGAGGACCTTTACCTCTTTATTTTGACCTCAGACGGACCACAAACTATCCTGTACAGGTAACTGTTGATGACAGCGTTGTGTGGAAAATTACCCCTCATTATCAGTTGTGGGTGCCAAGACCTCGTAACTCATTGCAAGCAATAAGTAAAATCCTTGTTGGGCTGATTCTATCAGCATAATTTATTGATGTTAAAGGAAACCCCCACCACCACAACGATAAAACAAAACAAGACAAAAAAACTCCCAGAAGTCTACAAGAACAGTTAAGATAAGAATGTCCACAGCACTTCGTATCTCTAACAGTTAAATATTTAAATGAGCTGATATCAAGCTCAAGAAAAGCAAAAACTTGGCATACCAATTTAAGATCTGGAATCTTTAATAATTTGTTTCTGAATTTTCTGTGAGATTCCCGTATACCCAAACTTAAGTAGCTAACTAGTTTGTCTACCTGTGATTATATGCGATTCATAGATTTCAGAAGAGACTGAGAAGCAATTTAAAACATTTATTTGTGCATTTCTAGGTTAAAAAGAAAGCATTTCAGTGTGTTGGAAGGCTTGAATGTGGTTTGTTTTTTTTTTTTTGTTTTAGTCTTAATATCATAGCAAACAATATGGTTTGGACTGATGGTTTTGGCAAGACTTTTCACTCATGAAAGTACCTGAATAACAAGCAGGTTGTGATTTTACTCACTCTTCTGAGAGCAGCCTGAGAAAGGAATTTTTTTTTTTCCCCCTTGATTTTAACAACAGCTGATTATTCTCTGCTTCTTACGATGGCATCTACCCATTCCAGCCTCGTGCCTGGGAGGGAAATCCCTAAAATCCTGGAAACCTGAAATGGAGATAGGAGGAAAAAAAAGTGTACACTTTACACCTCCTCAGGTTTTTTATGTGTATATATAAAGCAGGCCCTGATCAGATTCATAAATAAAAATGCTTACATTATGTATTTTTACACTATTTACATTTGTATTGTTAGCATTAACACTGAAAGCTGTCACTGACAGCTTCCAGTACTATCAAAAACGTACTGATTCTTTAAAAGCTTTGTACTAAGGGACTTTGTTTACAATGATTTTTTGCAGAACATTCAGTTACAAAATACCTGTGATGCTGCTTACATTGCTGTATGTTGAATAATTTGATTGATCAGCCGCCGGTTGCCCACGTTCAATGCAATGATGATGTGCTCACCTTACTTCCTGTAACTTCAATATTTACTTTTATCTCGGCGGATAAAACTAATTTTATTTCAGTGTCACTTTAGAGAAAGTTTCCGTTCCCCCCCCCTTTGTCTAAATGCAGATTTCGGATGATACTGTGAAAGGACTCAGAACGGTCCACCAACACTGTATTTAAAGAGGTAACGGGGATTTTATTCTACAAATAATTTTGCATGTGAGTAATTCACTTATCTGAGTTGCCAAGCTTCTGGGTTCTGGTTGTTCTGTTTACAAATAAGCAGCATGCTATAATTGTGGTATACTTCATACGAAGGCACACTCAAAAATGTAGCTGTCTATTCTTTGAATCTGTTTTTACTTATTGTTGAGGTCATTGATGTAGTCTGTAAATAACTGAAAGGATTTGGGCTTTTTTGAAAAACTAAACAAAAGAAATGAAACAAAAACACTCTCTCCCCCCAGGATTTTATGTTGGCATCGGGTAATCCATGGAAACGTTACACTTGAATGATATCTTTTATTACTCCCTGTCTAATAACAGAGTGATTTTGCTGATGAGCAAATCCAGAATTAATCCAGCTGTCTTGAAGTGATTTGCTGGATTAAAAAGTTGTAATTTCTTTGTTACTCAAATGTAGTTTCTTTTCAGAAAATATTTTCTGTCTCAAAGTGAAGTTTTTTTTTCTTGATATGTTGAAGTGGCCAGTTTAGGTATTAGTATTACAAGATAGGGTCGCTGTACAAACAAATTTAAAAACAGGTTGTAAGCACGTGGTAAATCTGAGTTACAGAAGCATTTTCTTAGGAAACTTTATCTTCTACATTTTATTTCCACTTGCTATTCTGTTCTTCCTCCTAGTAATTTGCCTGTATTTTTCAGGATTCTGCCTGCAGATTTTAAGAATCAGTAACACGCTGCACCGTTAACTTAGATCCAGGAAACACATCCTTCGATAAGGTGAAAGCGTTTGGAGAAACTCACTGATGTGAGTATTTTGTTTGTTTTTAGCTTGTTTTGTCTAATAATAGACCGATTTGAAGCAAGCTGTTAAACAATCTTTGATAAATCACGTATACTATTTGCTTACTTCCATTCTTTCTTTTTTCTGTCCTCATACATCTCCTCCTTTCTTCCTATTTAAATTGCTAAAATAATTGAGTGGGGTGTATACATTGCTCAATATACATGCAGGAATATATTTTAGTGTAGAATTTAGTAATGCATGTTTTCCTAATTTCAGTTTTAAAAAAAAAAAAATCAGAAGTAGAGGTTTGCTCCTTCTCAGTTCGCGTTAGCATCTTTGTGTTTTCACTTTTTTTTTATCTTGCGGTTTTGTTCAGAAGACCATTCAAATATAAAATTAATTTTTCTAATTAATATTTTAGATCCTTTGGTGCTAAGCTTTTTGTTGCCAAACAGTCGAATACCACAAACGCTGTGGGGATGCACTCCCACGTTATCAAATAAATGCTCAAGGTACAGCTTATAATGTTGAAAAATAGAAAAATAAATTGACCTTGATGAAGTGTGTCTTCTTTTGTCTGTTCCCAGGAAAGTTTATTTCAGGTATTTCTACTGCTGAAATGATTAGAGTTAACAGCTTTTTCCCTCCATTTTATTTTACAGGGTCTCTTCATCTTCCTGATATATGGGGTGTACAACACAGAGGTAAGTCTGCTTGGAGTATCTCAAGGCTGACAGAGTGAATGAGAGAAATGACAGGTTTCTTATCTTGATAACTGAGGGACAAAGTTGGCTTTCCATACGAGTGTCCTACTGCCCTTCATGCTTGGACTAGCTTATATGCATCCCAGCTTACCATTAAACACAGACACCCTGAATAAAGGGACAGACTCATTTCTCATAGGCATTGACTAATATTTTACTGCTGCTTTAAGTTTTTTGAATTCCTGGTCTTTCTTTTAACACTTAGCTAAACCTGACAGTCCTAAACTTTCATTATTTAATTTGCGTTTTAAAACGGACAGTTAGTCTGCATGCTATTTAAAGGAAACTATTTACATTACAAAAGGAACAAGTTTTACTCACTTGACTTGAAAATTTTGTTGGGTATAGAAATTGCATCAAATTCCATCTTTTTACATCAGCTAGGTATTTTTAAGATTTTAAAAGCTGACCCAAGGCTTCGTACCAGTTTGGCCTATGGGAAGTACTTGATCTTTACAGGCTGAACTGTCACGATGGGAAATATTTTTGACAGATAAAGCATAAAGATCGTAAGGAATTTATCCACCTTGTTCCATTACTTCCGTTGTGTTAATGATAAAAATTAAGTGTTAATACGTTCAATTCCAAGTTTTTAAGCTAAGGTTCCTCTGCAGTTTGCATTTTAATAGGATTTGGAATTCAGTAGTAAAACCCCATAGAAATATAAAAGGCTGCCAAAGTCAATAGTTTGAAACGAAGCAGAATTCTATTCGGATTTTATTAGCATCCAAGCGGGCATACCCTATTAGAAAAACAGTGAAAAAGGTCTCCTGATTACTTTCACCAAAAAAAAAGCTATTTCAAAATTAACGGAACTTTTATCTCGTTTCCGTTAAGGACGAATTATTTCCGTACATGCCACTAAACCAAGGAGCGCTATTATTAGTGGTGTGGGTTTCGCCGCAACAGCGGGCCGAAGAATCCTGTACTCGGGGGTCCGCCGCTGGCGGCCCCGGGGGGGGGGGGGGGGGGGGGGGGGCCGCGGGGGGGGG
>NW_008824996.1:1340676-1340984 GCF_000699105.1 Pygoscelis adeliae | reverse complement strand
CGTCAAGAGGTCGAGGCAGGTGGACGCGCTTCCCAGACCCACGCGCGCGGCGAGGATTTCCAATGGGACTGGCGCCCGCGGAAGGTGCCCGGCGGACGGGTCAGGCGAAAATACTCTTTCTTAGTGGGAGTACCTCACTCCCGGGAGTAGCTTCACGAACTCGGTGGCGTTACGTGCAACTCGTGTCACTCTTGTGAGGCCAAAGTTGCCACAGACATACTGGGACCTGGCTTTAACCGTGTTGAATTCCAGCACCTCTGAAGCGGCGCCCTTTAGTGAGCGCTTTCGCCAAGCCTCTTTTAGGGTGT
>NW_008824996.1:1333415-1339392 GCF_000699105.1 Pygoscelis adeliae | reverse complement strand
GGAGCCGGCGGGGGCTTTCCCCTCCGCTCCCTCCGCCCCGCAGAGGAGCCCCTGGGGCTTCCTGCAGTCCCTGGTGAGCATCAAGCAAGAGAAGCCCAGCGAGCAGGAGGAGGAGGAGCAGCAGCCGCAGCACCATCACCACTACGGGGGGCTCTTCGGGGGGGCGGGGGAGGAGAGGCCCCCCGGCCTGGGGAGCAGCAGCGGGGAAGGAAGCGGCCAGAGCGTGATTCAGGACCTCAGCCTTCTTCACCACCTGCACCAGCATCCCCACCGAGACCTGTTACTGAGTGGCAGAGGCGAGGGCGCCCCTGGGAGCTCGGGTGAGCCAAAGCACGATGCCCAGGTCAAGAAGGCAAAGAGGCCAAAGCCAGAAACTCAGGGAATCAAAGCCAAGCGGAAGCCAAGCGCTTCATCCAAACCCCCCCTGGTGGGGGACGCGGAAGGTGCCGTTGCGTCCCCCAGTCAGAAACCTCACGTCTGCGAACACTGCAGCGCTGCCTTCAGGAGCTCCTATCACTTGCGCAGACATGTGCTCATTCACACGGGGGAGAGGCCTTTCCAGTGCAGCCAGTGCAGCATGGGTTTCATCCAGAAGTACTTACTGCAGAGACACGAGAAGATCCACAGTCGGGAGAAGCCTTTCGGGTGCGACCAGTGCAGTATGAAGTTCATCCAGAAGTACCACATGGAAAGACACAAGAGGACGCATAGCGGAGAAAAGCCATACAAATGTGACACTTGTCAGCAGTATTTTTCAAGGACTGATAGACTGTTGAAGCACAGAAGAACATGTGGTGAAGCCATAGGTAAAGCAGGTGCTGGAATGGAGCCCGGATCATCAAATAACATGGGTAGCTTGGCTGCGTTGTCTCAGGGAAATACCAGTTCCTCAAGGAGAAAAAGTAAAACAAAAAGTATATCCACTGAAAACAAAGGAAATAAGTGTAGCAGCAAAGTAACTGAATCTCAAGTTACAAGTAACGTGGCCATGCCAAATTATGCAGTTGATATTCCTATTGTGTCTTCCAGTGGTGGTCTAGTTGGCACGGGCGTAGAAGAGCTTCAGAAAAAGGTGCCAAAACTGGTCTTGAAAAAAGGAAGCAGAAAACAGGCAGACAAAAACTACCTTAATTTTGTATCACCGCTGCCAGATATTTTGGGGCAAAAACCACTGTCTGGGAAACAGAGTGGCTCTCTAGGCCTAGTGGCCAATACCGGTGTAGAAACTATTGGCCTTCTCCAAAGTACAGGTGGTAAACCAGGTCAAATAAGTAGCAATTACGATGATGCCATGCAGTTTTCCAAGAAGAGAAGATACTTGCAAACTGCAAGCAGTAACAGTGCCTTTTCAATTAATGTCGGACACATGACTTCCCAGCAGTCCGTCATCCAGTCTGCAGGTGTTAGTGTTATGGATAACGAAGCTCCATTGTCTCTTATGGATTCAGCATCTTTAAATAGCGAAATAAAGTCTTGCCACGACAAGTCTGGTATTCCCGATGAAGTCTTACAGAGCCTTTTGGACCAGTACTCTCACAAATCAGAAGGCCAGAAAGAAGATCCTTTCAGTATAACTGAACAGCGTGTGGACTTGCACACCTCAGGAGAACATTCAGAGATGGTTCAGGAAGAAAACTTGAGCCCTAACTCTCAAACAGTTTCAAACGATAAGGCAAGCATGTTGCAAGAATACTCCAAATACCTCCAACAAGCCTTTGAAAGAACAACCAATAGCACTGGTTTTGCTTTTGGACCCAGTTTCCAGTTTGTTAGCTTGTCTTCAACTCTCCATAACCACACTCTGTTTCAAGACAAACAGATATACACTACATCTCCACTTGAGTGTGGCTTCAGCCAATCCGTTACCTCAGTATTGCCAACTGCGTTGCCAAAACCTCCGTTTGGGATGTTGCTTGGATCTCAGCCAGGCTTTTACTTGTCTGCTTTGGAGGCTACGCATCAACAGTTGACTCCTTCTCAAGAGCTGGACGATCTCATTGATCCGCAGAAAAACTTAGAGACTTCGTCTAACTACCAGTCGACATCTCAGAAACTGACTGGCCAGAAGGAACAGAAAAACTTAGAATCCTCAACGAGCTTTCAGATCCCGTCTCAGGAGTTAACTAGCCAGATAGATCCTCAGAAGGACATAGAGCCTAGAGCAACCTACCAGATCGAGAACTTTGCACAAGCGTTTGGTTCTCAGTTTAAGTCGGGCAGCAGGGTGCCAATGACTTTTATCACTAACTCTAATGGAGAAGTGGACCATAGAGTAAGGACTTCAGTGTCAGATTTCTCAGGGTATACAAATATGATGTCTGATGTAAGTGAGCCATGTAGTACACGAGTAAAAACCCCAACCAGCCAGAGTTACAGGTAAGGTCCCGGCTGTGACCAGGCTGTGGGGTTTTCTTAATGTAATTTTGTTTTACGTTGACAACACTGCCATTGGAATGTTTCTACACGGTCCTATTAAGAATAATGTAACATGCCCTTTCAATGCAACTTTTCATATTTAGTTTATTTTGTTAGTGTGATTTTTTTAGATCTGTTTATTATGGTTTTTAATCAAAAATCAATAGATTAAAATAGTGGTTTTGTTCAAGTGACAATGTTTAGCAATCAAATTTACATTATATAGATTGTCAGGGAATAGCCCAAAAGTTTAAAATGCAAAAAATTAACTTTGTTCCTAGGACTAAGGTTTATTCTAATTGCTTTACTCTCAGGAAAGTCTAACGAAGCATGGGAATTCTGTGCACCACTAGTGTATTGGAACTTCCAATTTACAGATAGCGACAACTATATCTCAGCTTTTTGAGGAAGGGATCTATGACATTTCACATTGCTGTCTCTCTTAGGCCTGGGCTGATCTGAAAGAATTTTGCTACCTAAATCTCGTTGTTTTTAAAGTACTCCTGTTCTTCCAGGTGATGCTCATTCCAGGCAGGTGGAGCAAATATTCTTGGGTCTGTACGGAGAGCCCAGAACGGTAGCTTTAATGTAACCAATAATGTCCCCAGAACTCCTGTGTAAGACTGTAATTCCGTAAAGAGATTCTGTTGACACAAACCGTGTGAACGAAACGCGTGCGTCTGGTTCATGTCATTAGAACCCCAACTTGAACCTACGGTCATAATCCAGATATGCTTTTGGGATACGTTATTTATTATACATGGTTCAAAAAACTCGGTCTCTTGCTCTTCCCCTTTTCCACGTTCTGTTAGCGTGTAAGGTGCCCTCCCTTTTCTTGTGCTCCCAGTTCCTCCAGACTTGATCTTGGGTTTTTTCCCCCCCCTTTAATTTAGACTTTTTCTTTCCCTTCTTCCCTACTCACTCTCTCACCCCAACTTAATAGCTAGCTTTTAAAAAGATTTACATTCCAGAAAGTGCGTATCTTATTATGTACTTTCTGATGTCTTACGACATCAGATGATGAACAATGAACACCCACATGTTTTAGAATTATGTCAAGGTTTCCATGTACGATAAGAAATAATATACTCCCAATTGTACATACTCAGGCCCCTGTCCTGCATCAGGATCAGCTAACGTGGACCCCTGTGCCCGGCAGTGCACCAGTGGTGTCACTGGAGCTCTTCACGGATGTGGGGGTTTGCAGCAGTTCATCGTTGCAGGCTTTTAGGGCCTAAGGCTGCAATTCCATCAAAGGTTTCTGGTGATGACATCGAGTGCGAAAGTAGAACTTGAGTGGCTTGTTAATATCAACAGAACTTTTCTTTGGAATTATTGCCTTACTTTATGTATATTTTGTGGTACATTATTTATTATATGTGAATCCTGATTAATGCCTGTGGAGCCACGGAAACCTGCTAGAAATACTGGTGGCCATGCAAAGCTGCTGAAAGGCAGTGGCACTGCTCTAAACCACTTTTTGCAAATGTATTTTTTGATTAGTTTTTTAATGTAATTTTGGTGATGTTTATGCTGATGGTTTTTTATGTACTCTTGGTGATGTTTCAGTCTTACGTACTTTTCTGGTGTCAGGAAAGTACCAGTGGTTGTTTGCAGTCTTATTGTGTAATCAGCCTATTACAGGCTTCCATGTATAATAAAGTTATTAACATTGTGCAAGTGTAAAACACTTCTGTTATGAAAGTGGTGTATTATTAAACGAGTTGTTACAAAAATCCTGGGTAATTTCTCCCGTTGTCCCTCACCACTAAAAATTGAAACCTGAGCCCACTTGTAATCTCTTTTACTAGGTGAATTATCTTTTTTTTTTCCCTTACTAATCTAGAGTTTGTTCTCATAGAATCCATGTAACTCCATTAACTTTTTCTTTTTACTTGATTATGTATTTCACCCTATTTCAGTTTAAATAAGCAAACAACAACTGTTTTCTGAACACGGAACCCGGCCTGTTATCAGGGATGGAATGGTCCATAACCATTGTGTTGGCTTTTTCAGTACCTTTTCTTTTGTTTCATGGAGGTTATAATTTACATTCTTTATATTGTGTGTAGTAGAAGTTGCATATGTATTGTTCTGGCTGTTTGCTTTAACTTAATACTAATAAAACCCATTATTCACAAAATCATAAAGATATCACTTCTATTATCCAGTCATACTTTTGAGAAGCTATTAAGGAAACGTTACGAGGTGAAATTTGGAGAAGGAATAATACAACTTACTGGCATGTTTTGAGCTTGTTTTCTTCCTTCAGGTTTTTTTTTGGGGTCAGATAGTCTGAATGCGCTATTTTAGAAATCAGGGCTCTATCTCATACCTTTAGCTTCCAAGGCAAAAATTAACAAATTCCTTAAGTTAAACTCTTCGTAAAACCTCACCTTTTTAAATCTCTGTCTTTTTATGTATGATTTTGGTTAAAAATATATGAATTGCATATTGTTAACTTCAAAGACATTTTGTAATTGCTGGAAATTCAGAATGACACACATATAACACAATTTTGTTCAAAGTAAAGATTTTAGAAAGTCCTCTATCTGGTTTTTTTGGTTTGTTTGGTTTTTTTTCCTTCCTGCTCTAACTTCTGCATTATAAGGAAAGCCTGGTAAAAATAATCTTATAGCAAAATACTTAAAAGTGCTTTAGGTAATCTGAAGATAGTTTGTGTGTTTCCTTAATCTGTATTTTTCTTCAGCTTTGCATGCGAGTGTAAGAGTAGCAGTGCTGAAACCTCAAAATGGTTGAAAAATAGCGTATTGAAGAGCAGAAGACAGCAATTGGAATCAAGGCAATGACACGGGCAAGAGAAAAATCATTGGCACGCTGAAAAGCAAATGAGGATGAAAACCTTCCAAAGTAAATATGAAACATGCTAAATGTTTAATATTCAGAACATTGCTAGGAATCATTTCAGAAAATCTGAGGGGGAAATTATTGGAATTTTGTACGTTTGTATGTAGCGGCGAGAGAAGGAAAAAAGAAAGCAAAATGGCCCTTGAATTTATTTTTTTTTTTCCACTTTAGTTCTTGGTTTAATTTTTTGTTGCTTTTAAAGGTATTGCGGGAGGGGAATGGTAACCTGTTTCCTACCACCTACAAGAGCGTAAAGAAGAATCGATGTACATGATGATAGAAAATTGTGCATAAACTGTTACGCTGCTTCTTATAGTAGCTCACATAACGTGTTTTTGCTTTGGAACAAATGCGTTGTGGTACCCTGCATTGTGAATGTGTCTGTATGCCCCAAGCCGCCAGCAGTGCATGTCTGACCTGCCTGCAGATGATCTAGAAGACCTAGCTAAAATTGGTAGTAGTTCCTGAATTACTGAAATTGGACACAGACTTGTGAAATTTTAGAGTAAGAAATTGGTGAAATGAGAGAGGGATGGAAAAAAAAGTGAAAATATGATGGTGCAAAGGGAGATCACAATTTCGGGTTTATGGACTACTGATGAAGAAAAGCTGTCTGATGCCTCATGGAGACCTTGAGAAGATACTGGAATAATTCAATGTATTGCATTAGTGGGCTTCTGTTGTTTCAATTCTT
>NW_008824996.1:1312427-1333370 GCF_000699105.1 Pygoscelis adeliae | reverse complement strand
TTTGTGTGATGCTGCTGCTTTTTCCCCCGCCAACTGGCAATCAGTGTTGTTCATGTGAAGCTGCAGTTGTGACTGTGGAAATGTCTGTTATGCCTGAGAAGATACCTGTGAGAACGTGTAAGTTACTACCTCCCTGGTTTTTGCTCTATGTGTTGAAGGGAGTCAGGTCGCTTTAAAATGGAAGATTCTGTTTTCAGCCTCTGCTGACTGCCAGCTTTAACCGTTTGGGTTGGAATTTTCCAGGCTTTGTCTGTCTCACACTCCACACACTATCTTTCTCTGGGAAACTTCTGCAAAAATGGCTCACGTATTTCCTAAAATAAGATTAAGGAAGAAAACTTTCTTGTTCCACTGGCCTTTTCATCCCATGCTGCTTTGCAACATCCTATATTGGCGCTAGGACTTTAGACTAGGTTGATGGGTGTCCCTTGTTGAATCACTGTTCTTGAAAACCTGATAATAATCAATTCAGAGTCTTTGAAAATGCTTTTACATTCAGAGACTTGAAAGTTTGGCGGCTGTATCTCCGAAGATGACGCCTCCAGGATAGCAGATCGGGCTATTACAATTGTTTGGTACGTTAGTCCAAGTGGCAGTTTCTTCTGACGTGTCCTATGTGGGGGCACATGTTGCATATTCTCAGACTGGAATTTGTTTTCTGGCTTCTTATATAAACTGTAGAGTCTTCACTTTTAATATTCTGAGGTCATTTTTATGCAATTTTTTTTTTTTTCCCGAAACAGTAAGGTATAGAACTGTGCACAGCATTTGGAACACGGGATATATACCTTGTTTAGCAAATGAACAGCTATGATATACTTTGTCACCCATGTTGTTCAAAACATGTTTCTTGTTCTTTTTCACTTGCAGTTAAAACCCAGATTTATTTCAGCATTGTTTGTTTTCTCACAGACAGTAATACCTGGCTACATTACAAAAGAAAATAAATTTATTTTTTCATATCCTTATACTGATACTCTAATCTTATGGGCTTTATAAATACTGATGCTAAAACTTTACTTTTGGATGCCCAGTTTCTTTTTGATACCTATGACTCGGAGGGATAGGTACAGGAATTTAATCTCTTTGACACTGATCGAAGCTGAGTTCCCCGGTATAAGACCCCTGCTGTTTCAAACTGCCTCTGTGCGGAGAGAAGTTGAGGAATATTTACCAGCTTAGTAAATGTGGAATAGCTGATTGTCTAGAATCAAGCAGAAGCCGTGGGGCCGAGCCATGGGGTAAGTTAGTTCTCGAAGGTGACATTCAGGAGCCTCAATCACTAGGTTGTCTTTTCCCTTTTCCTGTGTTTGCTGTAAATCTGGCATCTGCAGCAAGTGAAACCAGGTTCTGCAGACAGCAGCCTCATTAAGCACCGTCCTGCTTCGTTCTCTGAGTGTTGTCATCCTGTTAGTTGTGGATACAAACAGCGAGGCAGTGTTGCTTGGAAAAAAAATACTGTCTCATCGTGTAATCGGTCTGTCATAGCGCACATACAAGATGGGATGAATTGCGGATTAAAAGGAAGATTTAGTTCTCGTGTTTTTTTAACTTACAATGCTTGATTCATAATCTTCATAGTAATGTCACTTTTTGTATATAGCATAGTACTGTATTTTCATATTGATCCTTTTCAATATTTTGTTTTTACTGAATTTCCAGTGGATTTGGTAATTTTAAACCCAAGCCTGTCCTACGTAATGGTATGAAGCTACAGTAGAAAGCTGCCTGTGTGTACTTGGGGACTTGGCCTGAAATTTGACAAGACATTATCTAGCCAGACTCAAAACGAAGAAAGAATTAAGAACTAATTTAAGTATATATTACTTTGATTATTTTAATATAGTTTCTTACCTTAAAATGTATTTTAAATAGTCTCTTATTTAGTGCTACAAATATCAAAACATTCTCTGAACTAATGAGGCATATAATGGTTATTATGCAGGATCTGCAGCAAGCATCAGATATTCTGTAGTAGCACACGTGCCACCTTCAGTGCTAAAACCTGCTTTATCTAAAGCCAGGTTTTTGCCATTCAGAATGTTCCTGTGTTCTTGTTCAGAAGGAACTTTTACTCCGTGCTGTTGGCAAAAGAGATTTCATTTTGATTTTTCTCAAAGGCCAAAAGACTGGTTGTTTTTAATCCCACAATGTCTCCTTACAGCGTGAACTTCTCCGTCTGCTTGCACTCTGTTCCCAGTGGATAGGAGGTTAGAGTCTTGACTGGGGCATGAGGTGTGCGGGTGGTGGCACGTGGCCAGAAATCATGTCGGTGATGGTAAGGATGGTTCAGTCTGCTCAAAGATTGTGAATATTTTTTTTCTGGAGGGGAAAAAAAAATCTCACAGGTGGGAGTTTTTTTGGATGCTCTTACGTTCTGAGATGAGTGGGAATAAAACCAGGCTGAGACCTATTTTGAAGAGTAGAATTTACAAAGAAATCCATACGCAACTCCGTGAGCAACGAGGTTTAGAATCACTTTAATTTGCTTTCTTGTAATGGGGGAATATATAGATGTGTAATAAAACATCTTGCATGTTTTGCTGAGGTGCTTTAAATTATGGTGAGTAAAATATGCCTATGGATCTATCTATCCATTAAACAAAAATGGATCTCTGGAATGAAAAATGTATTATCTTGGAAAGTCCTTGGTAAAACTGGAAAACGAGACTAATAAGGATTAGGTTATGCAGCTGAAGAGGGCATTTATATTGTGTTAGCTATCTGCTTGGAATTTGGTCAGGTTGGCGATAACACATTTGCTCGTAGAAGCTGATAGCCCCGTTATGTCTTAAGGGGCAGTAGGCAATTGTGCGATCTCAGTAGAGAGAACGTGGCCTTCCTTTTGCAGCTGGGCTGTGGTCCGTGATTTGGAAGGGTGAGAGGCAGCGCAGCACGCTCCATTTCTTAGAACGCCTAGGGTTTTTTGAAGACCTGCCATTTCCAAGTATTGATTTGCTTTGTGAAAATGAAACGCAGGTATCTCTGCCAAAATTCTGCCGTCTCAGGTCTGGCCAGCTTCAGTCCAGAGGGTTATTCAACAGTAGTCAATGGAGATGTGTCATTAAAAACATTCAACCTGTTTAGCTTAAGAAACTTGTCAACCTTAGAAAGCTAGGTCAAATTATATCATGAAGTAGTTCATGTACTAGGTCCATCAAACCCTGTAACTAAACATGTACACTCGGTGCTCTTAGTGCAGAGTTAAGTCTGTATGAAATGTGTAGGTGATTTAAAAGTTTATTTCCTGAACATTCTTAATTAAAACTTCTTTCCAGGTTTGCTTCTATAATAGTCATTTAATAGTAGTCTGGGGAGATGAGGGTTAAACCCATTACTCATCTGGAGGTGTTGGAACTTGGATTTTTTTGAGAGATTGCAGTCATTTTTGTGTAGGTACACTGAATTTGATTATTTATTTATTTTGGAGTTTAGAGAGGTGCTTCGGAGTAAAAGTAGTTTCATATTTTGTTTTAGACGGTTGTGGAAATCATACTTCACACATGTCATCTTCAGAGTGGATGGCAAATGGAATAAGACTGCTGGTAGTTAAGATCATCAGTTTTTACTATTTTTAACACCGTATTCTGATGCTTGCATGTTTTGTTTTTCTCACAATGAAGCTAAATTAAAACCGCTGAGAAAGAGGTCCCTCTAATATAGCATAATGAAGTCTTTAAATGGGTACAGTTGTAGGTCATCATGAATAGGGATGCAGTGACCTTTGTCTTGACAATGGAGCTGACACAAGCTTCTCAAAGAGCTGTTCTTTTTTTTTGTTGTTATTTCTCCGCCAGAAAGGACACAAATAAAACAGAGGATCCCCCTTCTCCCATCGGTGAACAAAATCAAAAGATTAGAAAATGTATTGTGAGTTGTCAGTTCGCAAAATCTAGAAATAACGTGGAGTTCTTTCTCAATATAGATATTGTTACAGGAATGGTGTGTGGCAAGGAGTTGGGAAAAGGAGGAAAGTAGGGGGGCTGTGTGACTGGTGAAGGGCCTTCTGGCTTCTTAAGATACTCTGTAATAGTCTGTTGTGATTTTTGGATACGCAGCAGTGAGGCATTCAAAATTACCAGTAGCTTCTTACAATTTTGAATCTAGAAAAATCGCAAATCTTCATGTCACTCATTTTCCACTTACTTTTATGTGTATCTGCAGGCTCGTAACGCACTGTGGTGAAATATAGCAAGGCTCGGATTTCTCGGTGGCCTGTATAAAAAAGCAAAGCATTTTGCAGAAAGCATATAAATGTTCTGGCCGTTTCCTAACGGGGAGACCCTGTTGCTCCATCCAACTTGAGCAGAGGTTTTGAATTGCGGTGCTCAGCATTTTCTTTAACCATAGAGAATCATGTGTCATTCTTAAATAATGGCACTACCTGCTAGTTTAGGACTTTCTCAAGGTTTCAGCAATGTCGATCTGAATTGTGCTGTCTCTTGTAGAGGAGAGGCCTGTGTAGCGGAGCAAACTCTAAAGTGTGCAGTAAAGGTAATGGAGATTTGTTCTCTTTTGTAAGAAGTCATATCTCCAGAACTGGTTCTCTGTGATCAGATAATGAGATATATATATATTTTTATCCTGTAAAGGAGTAAAAATAGGAAATAGGTTGTTGGATTTTTATTTATTTTTCTTTTTTTTTTTGGCCAAGGACCTGACCACACGTTCTTTTGAAGAGCAGGTTGTTTCCTCGATGACGGATGCTACTCCCATAAGGCCACAGCCTGGGTGGGCACCTGAGTCAGGGACTTTGATTGGGAGTGTGCCTCTTTGAGAATATGCTTCATCAAAAGGACAGCTGTTGAGGGGGGGAAAAAAAAGAGAAAAGGTAAGTTTAGATTATGCACATGTTATTCCAGAGCTGTGTAAACTCAGAGAGTGGAACAGCAGTTACCATATAATACTATAAGTCCTTAAAACATATTCCAGGAAAACAATATGCTAATACCATATAAACAGATCTTGTGTACGGTGAGAAGTGACTTTAATATGCAAAGATCAAAAGATAGGTGGAACAGTATGTTAATAATTGGTTAGAAAGGTTTAACTTGTTCTCCTTTACAAATGAGAAGACTTGCCCATAAAGCTTACTTTATAAGCTAGGACCCGACTTACATTTTTGCAGAGACTTATTCATGTCAAATTCTTTGGGGGACGGAAAGTGGAAACAATGATTTTATTTTTTCCAGGGGAAAAAGTGTGCCAAGGAGTGAGGTAAATTCTTAGTGAAGATCAAGTGCTATGCAGTATCTGCACATGCTAGCAAAGTTATGGTAAACCAATGTTTTCTACTTTTTTTGCCTTAATGTGCTAATATGAAACAACTGCAAGCTGCCATGCCTAGCGTTTAGCAGGCTGAAGAAGTGGGCTGATGGGAATCTCACAAAGTTCAGCAAAGTGAAATGCTCGGTCCTGCCTCTGGAGAGCAATAACCCTACGCATCAGTACATGCTGGGGGCCAGCTGGCTGGAAAACAGCTTCGCCGAGAAGGACTTTGGGGTCCTGGTGGACAACAAGCTGACCAAGAGCCAGCAATGTGCTCTCGTGGCAAAAAAGGCTAACAGTATGCTGGGATGCATCAGGAGGAGCATTGCCGGAGGTCGAGGAAGGTGTCCTTCTGGTCTACTCAGCGCTGATGAGGGCACGTCCTGGGCTCCACAGTGTGAGACAGACAGACTTACTGGAATGAGTCCAGCACAGTGCCGCGAAGATGATGAGGGCCTGGCATCTCTTTCATGTTAGGAGAGGCTGAGAGAGCTGGGAGTGTTCAGCCTGGAGAAGACAAGGCTCAGGGGGATCTCGTCAATGTGCACAAGCGCCTAATGGGAAAGAATGAAGATGAGGGAGACAGACTCGTCGCAGTAGTGCCCACCGACAGGACAAGAGGCAATGGGCACAAATTAAAAAGTGGGATTCCCTCTGAGCACAAGAAAACACTTTTTTACTGAGAGGGTTGTCAAACACAGGAATAAGTTGCCGGGGAGGTTGTGGAGTCTCCATCTGGAGATATTTAAAGCCTGACTGGACATGGTCCTGGACAGCCTGCTCTAGCTGACCTGGCTTGAGCAGGGGATTTGGACAAGATGGCCTCAAGAGGTCCTTTCCAACACCGACAGTTCTGTGATTCTCTATAGTTTTGTTTGATCGTTGGTCTGTGGCAAACAGCAACGACAGATTTTATGCTGAGGAGACAGTATTTGTCTCTAGGAAGTAGTACAATGGGGTATCTGAAAGTGCGTTGTTTAATGGAACAGATGGGCTAGAGAATTCAGGACGTTGTTGGGAATCCTATTGCTCTGCAGTGTTAAGCAGCTAAATGTTGTTTCCAGTGTCTAGCTTGGACACTTGAGTCTGCTTTAAACTGCAGGCATTTTCCATGACAAGTCTTCCTTAGTCTTTTAGTAAAGACTAAGAAGAGAAGACAGTGAAAGCATTTTGAAATAAAATCCCGTTTGCTTCTTTATATTTTACTAACTTTCCTTCTTTCCTTTCTTGTTAACTGTAGAAGGCTACCATAAGGAAACATCCAGCTGATGCTCATTTATATGATTTGGGAGATGGTAATTGCTTTTTTCCTCTTCTCCCCCCCAAAGTTAGCTTAAATGGCCTGGCTTGAAGCTGCTCTTGTTCAGAGCTCGTGCGGGAGGAAAGAAAAAAGCAAAGCAGGGAGAATGCAGCTCCTGGTTTTGGTTCAGACTTTAACTCGAAATCTTTCTGCTGGAGAAAGGCAGGCACAGAGCATTATCTTATCAGTCTGTTGATAAGTTGTAACAGCATTAGGCTGTTTCAGGCATTGCTGTTAGCTGTTCTTCTGGTCACGGGCTTGGTTGTTGCAAAAGATTGTCTTGACTGGTTGAGCCAGATTTTTTTTTTTTTTTTTTAAACAGAAAGCAAAAAATGATTAAAAAGGATGGGGATTAAAAAGTGTATAGTGAATGGATGACAGCAGGAACATAAGTTTTGTATTCCAGCTGTTTTTCAAGGCTTAATCAAAGCTGGATATTGTGGCGATGTAATTTGGGTCTTTTTCGGTGGGTCTGGTCTGGCTGTTTCTCGGGATCAGGGCAGTAACGCTAGATGATGTTGCAGTGAATCCTGGGTTTCCATGTGGTGATAGTTATCAATGATAATGGGAAGCTTTGTACATTTCGGCCACCTATGGTAGGACTAGTTTTAAGTAATGGCTTTTAACTGAGGCCGGCGTTTTTCTGGCATGCCAGCTATAGGGCTTTCATTTCTGTGCCCTACACTTCTTTTGTTTGTTAGACTTGATTTCATCACAGTCCTTGGGTTTTATCAGTGGGTGTTGCTTGGACTAACTCAATATTTCCATCTTCAACTTTTCTGGCTTCTATAAACAGTAAGTCTTTGTTGGTTTATGCTTACAGATATATTTTTCATGCTTTTAAACACTCTTCAGTGCGTTCTCTGTGTGTACTTGTCAAGGATACATCATGTAAATGCACTAAAAATTTCTGTGAAAATCCCTGGTTCTCTGAGATGTTGCAATAGAAGGATGTTATATTTTTTTTTAAAGGGTAGGTACTGGACTAATGTTCCACTAGAGTGTTAGAGGAGACTATCCTCTTTGAGATGCAAAGCCATATTATTGCTGAACACTGTGATTATTGATTTTTATGAAACTCTTTGCTCTAATAATGTGGAAAGCGAGCCCTTTATTCATGTGTGTCAGTCTGTAGTTAATGAATTTAGGGAGTTTGTCAGAAAATATGTAACAACTAGCCTCAGGACAAATTTATGGCTTCAAGTTGTAATCCTGATATTCTTGTACAGTTTTTCTGTATATGCTTTTCCTGTTTGGTTTTCTTTTTTTAATATAGCAAGCTGAGAAAACAGGCAAAATGCCACAAGGTGGACTTTCTGTTGATGTTGTTCTAGTTCAGCAGCAGGTCTGAAGCCCTTGGGTGACAAGGACCATTGTCATTTGAGCTAGCAGAGTAACTGATGGTAGGAGCTGGTTGTCACCCTTCACGGAACAGGACTAGTGGAGAAAACCTCTTTGCTAGTTGTTTTCACAAGTGGATGCTGGTATCGTATAATGGTGTACTTGGTTATTTTGATCTTTATTGTGGACCAGGAAGCAGTAACTCTAGCAGACAAACTCTTACTTGTTATTTTGGACTTGAACCTTGTTCCTTCTGCCTTGGTCCAATCCTGCTTCTTTTAGTGCAGTTCTTAACGCAGTAAGCAAATACCACAGTCGTCTCATTCAGATCTCCCTGCTCTACAAGTCTTTGCCTCCCTTCTCTCGTGGCTCCCGCTTTGCTAATTCCATCATCTTTCATGTGTACCCTTCTTCTTCTGTCCTAATCTTATTTCTGTTCCCACGTTCCTTGCCTGACCTGTTTCTGCATCCAGCTACACGTTCTGTTCTTCCCTCCTGTTCCAGTTTCACCAGACTCCTTGTCCCTCTGTGCTATTGCCTTTTGTCTGCGTATAGGTTTTATTTCTTCTGCACGAGATGCAGAGGATTGGTATTTGCTTGCAACCTGGATGTCTTACTGCTTTCATGATATAGAGCTGTTGTAACTGGCCTTTACATGGATAGTTTGGTTTTACCCCTCTTGGCAGGGCAGGAGGCACGTATCCTGGCATACTGGAGGAATAGGGCCAACTACAGTTCCTCAGAAATTTATATTACATGGATGAATTTAGGTAGATTTTCTTGAAAATAAGCAGCTGAGCTTATTTGTACCCCTGACACAAAGGATACATTCCTGTTGAAGCTCAGTCATCTTTGGGAGTACCAGAGATTTCCAAAGAAAAAGGCGCACCCCCCCCCTTTTTTTTTTTTCATAGTTAAGACAATGTATTTTGCATTAACATTCTTCTTAGAAGTGAGCAGGGCTTTCTGAATAAACACTGTATATATTTATTTTCATTCGCATGTGTGCACAGAAGGAATCTGACAGCGTCAAATGTGGTTGATGAAAATGTCAGCCTGAGTGATCAGCTTTGCAGTTACAGGCTGCTGACAACAAGATCTTGAAAGGTTTTGGGGTAACATTTTAGAAGGCAAACTATACACTATTAATTGTAGTATATCAGTGGAAATAATATTAAAGGCAATGAAGATGGACCGGACTTTTTACAACTCCCATTGAAACATCAGGAATTGCATTGCCTCGGGCAAGTTATGTGACCAGATACAATAGCTAGTTTATCTGATGTTGCAAGTTCCATATTCCTATAGATGAGCTAGTGCTGCAAATTATCCAGTTATAATACAATAATCCATCAGACATCTACTCCTTTTGAAGGCTATTTAATCGAATGAGCTGCAGTATAAGCAAGTTGTGTGGTTACATGTATGGAAGTCCCCGAAGGATGTGACTTGCTCGTTCTGTTGCCCCCCCCAAACCATTTTTTTTTCCATTTGCAAGGGAGAATTTCATCAGGATATTTCATTCTGGTAAACATTTGACTTTCCTAAACATCTGTATATAAAGTAAATACCAAATTAATTCCCCCCCCAGCTTTTTTTTAAATAATTGGAGCTTTCTGTAGGATATGTAGGAAAGGCACCTTTCCCTTCTAGTAGTACCTGCAGCCAGAAATTCGTTTCGGTTTGCATGTTAAGTTGGTAGTATTGCATTGATCAGCCACTCTCAAACTGCAGGCAATACCGAACAATAGTTTGGAGAAGTGTAACTGTAACTGCCCAGATAATGAATTAAATGTTTGCATGGTCTTTTCTCACTGAATAAAGAAGATAATTATGTCGATTGTATTTAAAATGTATTTTTTTAACCATTTTAATAAAACTTCCACAAACTGTTATTGTGAGTTAAACCAAATGAACATAGCTTAAGTTGAGGAGTTACCTATTTTAAGCTAAATGGGAATAACCTTCTCATATTGCAGATTGAGCACAGGAAAGATGTTATAGTTTAGTTTGATTTAAAATTTTATCGTAAGCTAAAGCAGTGCATCGCATACAATCACGTATACACTTTCCAGTCTGTCATAAGCACTGTCTTAGTGACTGGTGCAGAGTGTAAGAGTACTGTAGATAAGCTCGGTAGGAAATGTATTTTTTTTATTCCACCTTTTTTGTGGTGAAAGAAGGAACGGTGTGAGGGACGTTATTTAGGCTTTTGCAGTGTCAGTGGTCTTGTGTTCTGAGGCTATTTTGAATACTTTAAGGTGGCACTATTACTGAAGGAAGCCAGCCTACCTTCTGCAGTCCTTGGTTGCTTGTTCTCTCCAGCAAAAAAAGAAGGCTCATTTTCACATAAATCATACTTTTCATCCCATTCTTGGAGGCCTAATAAAATACTTATCCTGGCACAGGTGTGCGTGGGGGCACTGAATAGGACAGGGCTAGTGTTTTTCTGTAACAAACTCGATTTAAATTGATCGTCAATGCATTTTTCCATTTTTTTTTTCCCCCACTAGTTTAATTGCTGATTGTTCCTTTTCTCTTGTTGTGCTCTATCTAGAACTTCAGGTCAGGAGGTCAAGTCTGCTGGCATATTTTCTATGCCTTCAGAATGGCGTTGTCTCTGGCCCATGCATTCATCTCCCTCCATGTCATGCCATTAGTACTTTCTCTGATATCCTCACTTTAAAAGCAGTATTTATGGTTTTAGGTAGTATCTTCAAAACATAAACATGAATAATTTAATTTATATGTGACATCACTGTGATAATAAACATACAATGTCATGCCATTAGTACTTTCTCTGATATACTCACTTTAAAAGCAGTATTTATGCTTTTAGGTACTATCTTCAAAACATAAACACGAATAATTTAATTTATATGTGGCATCACTGTGATAATAAACATACGCAATTATGTATAGTATGTTAGGAAATAATTATTTCAGTTATAATGCCTGTTCCTTCTAACCGATTACGCTTTTTGCTAAATTCATGTAAAAGTGAAGAAATGGCGGAGAGCTTCATTTGCAGTTGACCTTTTGAAAGTTAGCGTCGCTGCTTGGTGTATGCACAGATTTCTCACTTCTGACAAGAAGAAATCCTGTGCCATCCTCATTTATAATGTATAGATCTCTCTTCATATTTATATTATTAAAATAAAGAATACTCCGAGTTCTCAAAAATACTGCAATTCATGTGCAGAATGTGTAGTACCCAGCCTTCTGTACGTACAGGTTAGGAATATGGCTGTGATCATGCTATCTTAATTACTGTGTTGCTACTTTTCTGAATAATGACTGCAACCTTGAAATCTTGGACAACTAAAGACCATCTGAATTTCACTGTTCTTGAGGACATGCACAGTTTTGACAGGTCAAGAGAAGGAAAATTAACAGACTTTTTGGCTAAAATTCCCTAATTCCTCAATTATTCCTTTGACTTCCGGTATTCTTCCTGAGAGAATGTCTATAAATGTGAGAAACATGAACTTTCTAATTCTTTACGTGTGCAATGGTTGAGTTTTATTTAGACACTACATTGGTAAAAGTTATAGAGGCAAGATAGATTGTGGAGCCAGATTTCCGCAAGTTGGCAGCTTCTCAATTCCAGTAGAAGCACTTGTGCCCACAGTTATAACAAGTACTTATATTTCACATTAGCAGCTTAACTGATTTCTTAAGGAAGGGGATTTCTAAAGGTAATTAGGTCTCTGGAAAATAGATACATTGGTTAAAAAAAAAAAATCTCACAGGCGCATAATTTGGTGATCTTATTGGACTCGTTCTATCTCTAGAAGACCATCTAATTGTTCTGGGGGTCTGATCCTGCAAATTGTTAAGTGAATGCATAAGCATTATCAGTATTGAGTGTGCATAATTGGAAAGCCTTTTATAGTCTTCTACTTTTGAAATCACCTATAGGTTTTACAGCTGCTAAAGGGTAGTGAATGCATAAACGGTATCACTGAATCCCAAATCAAACTTACCGGGCTATTTTCTTGCCTCAAAATCTGACTTTGTTTACAAGGCTTTACTAAGAAGCTTCAATTTAAGTTTTCAGTATGATATTTTTCTGATTATCTTATGCTAATGTAGCACTGCAATATTTAGGATTACAAATACAGCTTTATTTAAATGAAACAGCTTTCAGTGAAATTGCATTACCTTTCTATTATTAAACACATTTATATTTGGGGACTGGAACGCTGAAGGTCTCTAAGTCCAATGTTATAAATGTGAATGTTTCCACTAGCTAATATTTATGCTTTTTCTTATTTTCTGAAAGGTAATATTACTTGTTAGCTACTTATAGTGAAGAGTTGAATATCCTTTTCTTTGTATGAAAGTGTAACAGTCTTCCTCTGACTGATTGTGCAGTCATGACATAGCTGAGGTGAAGATCCAACTTCAAACATTGCAAGATAAATCATTTCCACATTCTTGCTTAAGTGGCTATTTTAGTGTAGAGAAGCACATTTTCTGTTGAGTGCTAATGCCACTGTCTCCTTGACCCAAGGTCTTAACTATTTTGAGCAAAGTAGATTTGGTAGTTAGTGTAAGAAGGAGCTTGTAAGTAAAAGAGTTGTGCCATGTAGAATTTTGAAATTTCTGTACCTCGTGGGATTGTCCATTGATAAAAGCATTGATTGAATGAAATGTGCTTTGTACGAGGTATTAACAGACATATATTCTTCTTTCTTATTTCTAGAAACTGGGGGGAGGGGGCTGGGATCACAGCCGTGTGTAGGCTTGTGTGAGGGACCTGGGAGAAGGGAATGTGTTTCTCAACTCATCATTTTGCCCAGCTGCTTTGCTCTTGTTTTCAGCAGAGATCTATTAGCAATGAGGCAGTCTATTTTTGCTAAAAGAGGAGGAAGCAAGAGCGTTTAACATTGCTCAATGGAAACAAGACTGTAATTTTATCTTAATTTTGCTGTTTGAGGGCAGCCTAGCAATTTACTTATGGGAAACAAAGCCATGGAATTATTTTTGTGGTCCTAACAGATAAAGCTGTAGAACTTCGTCAACCAGCAATGCTGATTAAACTTCAGTAGCTTTATTGCCAGTTGGAATATAACGGAATTAAATACACTCAGATTCATTAAACATGAGCTAAAGCAATGGCCATTTCTTCTTTCGATGTGCCACCTCTGAGAAGTGTTACTGCTTTTAATTGGTGTTGCAAGTCCTGTGTCCTGACGATGTTCCCAAGGCCCCCCCCCCGGGGCAGTGGCAGTCCCGTTGCAGAAGAGCCTCTTTTGCCCCTGCATTGTGCCGGTTCATGGCATTGAATTTTTCCCCAAATGTAGAGAGGCCTTGAACGTCTGAAAGGCCTTCTAGGTCCTTCTAGAAAGTCTATGCAATTATTCTGCTATTCTTTTGGCTACTCATTTTTAGTGGCTGCATAAGATAATTCTAAAATTGAGCATTTACAGGGGAATAAAAACAAGGGTGCTCTTCCCCTGTGCTACCTGGTGATTCTCCCAACTCTTTTTCGAACGTAGAGGTGCCCAGCTTTATTTGCCAGAGTAGAAGGAGCGTGGGACAAGGTCTGTCTGCTTCATGCTGTTCCTCCCTTTTGCAAGAGTACTCCTGCATCCCTAGAAGAGGTGGGCTGTGTTTGGAAAAGCCTCTTCCTATTTCTGTTGTTTCCTCGTCCCAAAGAATAGCCTTGTGAAGGATAGGCATCGTTTAGCTTTAGATGAATTTCGTTGCTTTTAATTTGAGCAGCAGCTTCAGTGAATGGTTATCAAATACCATCACGCTGCTTACTTTTTAAAGGAAATGGAAAAAGTGTCTGACACAAAGGCATCTGAAATGAAGCACTTGATTATCATCATATACCAAGAACGCACCTACTGGAAATATTGTGTGAGAGTGTTAAAAATAAAGCATAGACTCATTTAGCCCTGAGCATTTAAAAGTAAATGGCTTAAAACTGAAGAGAATGGATGGAAAATGGGTTTTCCTGGGAAATAAACATGTTAACTATTATTTGTTACTATTATTACTCCACAATCGGCAAAGTATTGTTTATATATTTCTCTCTCTTTCTCACTTCCTTCAAGCTGCCTGTCAATCAACTATTACTATGCTCTTTTATGTCCGTGTATTATAGGGCAGACTTCCAAAGCTTCTCATTGAATATTTAGCAACATTAAAAGGATTTGCTGAAGTAAGAAATTCCCTACTGGCTTTACAGGAAAGCCCACAGGAGTCAAATGTATGTGGATGTGGCAAATAGCCGGGTGGCGGAGCATAAGGAACCATAAAGATGTAAGTATAGTATATTGAATCCTAAACAGAAGCTGAAAAGTAAAAGCAAGTATGGTGAATGTTTTGTGTAATAAACTTCCTTAAGGATGCAAAGTAACTGCAGAAAAGTCACTCAAGACCTTGCCTCCCTTCCCATTCCTCTTAGGCTGACACGTACACACAAAATTAGATTTCACTGAGCGAGAAAACACAACACTTTTTTTTCCTTTGGAAATATGTTCAATGACACTTGCTTAGCTGCTTCATATTTCTATTCCTTACTTGAAATGAAAAGATTTACAAAGCATCTAGAGTTGTATGAAACACGACGAAATTATTAGGTAATTGTTGGGCACAGAGTGCTAGATGCAGTGAATATATGCTGAACATGTAAAGCTTCAGGTGACAGCATAAGGTGGTAGCTGCGATTGAAGATAAATGTATATTCACATACTCTGCATACTAATTGGTGGAGTTCCAGTGGCGCTAGTGCCTCCCATTTCCTTCCAACCTTAAAAATGTTCTCTTTATCGTGGAAATGCAATGCTGGTTTGCACTTACTTTAAGATTTTTATATTTCATCGTTTCTAATAAAAATAGATGTAATTAAAACACAGGACTGGTTTCCATGTTTTTAGATGGAAGCTTTTTCGGAAGCATCTGATCTTTTTATGGCTGTTTCAGTTAAACAGTGAAATAAGAGTTAAAAACAGGTTGCATTGGAGGATGAGTTTACAGGTCTCAGGGTTGCTAACTGCAGGTCATTTGCACCAAAGCTATTTTTGACAATATATTCAGTGCAGGGAAAACGTAATAAAGGAATAACTAATATTTCACAAAGTGTTTCTGAATATACAAAGTATATTTAGTGTTAATGTGCATACCCAATGTTATAGACCTTTCAATCATCACAAAGATTTTTCTTTTGGAGTTGATAGTTCCTTTCAGCATTGTTCTGAAAAGGGGGGGGGGGAAGGTCTTTGAAACAAGTAGTTATAACCTAAATTAGGAGGGACTGAGTTCAATATAACATAGAAGCAACATGGTCTGAAATTGGAACAGAGGGGAGGATACTTAGCTCTTAAAGTACTTAGTGCAATCAAAATATTTGGTCTGAAATATTTCTCGCTCTGGCTCTCAATAGGTTTTGATCTCTTTGCAGAGAAGGTCGAGATTTGCAAGGGGCAAATTAGAGCCTAAATATTTAGTAAACCTTATGGTACTTAGAAGAACAAAAAAATTGAATATTTATTAATTGGAAATTAACATTAATTATTAATATCAATAGAAGCATGATTAGTTAGGTTGCTATTTGACACCTTTGACATCCAGAAGAATCCCTGAAAATTTGTTTTGCCTTAAACTCTATTTTTTTTTTCTTCAGATTTAATAGATCTGTAGTAAATTTGCAGGTTTTCAAATGTAGAATTTGGGAGTTTCCTCAGCCTTTCCTTACATAGCTTCTTGCTTTCTGCTTCCCTCCACTTACCTTTTTCTTACTCTGAATCATTGTCTGCTAATAGGTCTTGTCTTTGCTTTCTCTGCTGGTCCAACTATTATTATGACCTTTAACACACAGAGAAGGATGACTTCTTCTTTTCCTCTGCCATGGGCTTATGTACAAGATTGTGATTATCTTTGAAGGGAAACTATCTTTTCTTTTGTTGGCTTCAGGCGACTAAAGTTCTGTATTTAAATTCTTAATTAAATTAAGACTTCTGCGCATGTAACTGTTTTTCCTCAAAATAACACACGTTCCGTGTGAAGAAAAGGCTTGCTTGCAGCGTGCTGGCACTGGTATTTCCCTTTGACTGCATCACTGGGATTTTATATCATTTAACTTTTTCACTGCAGGAGATGGCGTTGCGGTGCACGGCAGAAGGCAGCACTGTGGAGCAGAGGAGCTGTGGGTTTAAAGCAAAGTCAGTGTGTGGTTGCGCGAGCTAAAAGCAAAAATGGCCCAAGTGTGGGGAAGATAAATTGTTGGCTGGGAGAAATTATCTTATCTGGGGTGATTCTGAGACATCATTGAATGACTGAAGTAAATATTTGTGTGATGTGTCATGAAAGCAGCCCGGCATCCCAATTAGTGGAAATTCAAAATTTTTTATAGACAAAAAAACAAATTAGATGACTTCTGGATCTTGGCCCTGGACAAGGGCCAAGAATACAACATCTCTCGTCTTAAACTGATTAAAGAAACACGTTCTGGTTAACTTCTTGTCTCTAATTGCATCAGTGTGTGAAACTTTCGTTTTCATTGCAGCATGTAGCTTTGAAGCATTAGTTTACATACCCTAATATTTTTGGGATCCATCTCCTTGGAGTGGCTAATCTCTGCTGTGTTGTAAAGGAACCTGCTCCTTGTAGATGCTGAATGGAAGGATTTTTTTTTTTTTTTTAGTTACCTCAAAGTTAATTTTTTGGTGTGGCCTCCCCCTTCTGGAAATTTCAAGATCTGTTTTATTAAAAATAAATGCATGATTCATACCTGTAATTCACAGTTTTGCCCAGCCCATCAAAACAAAAATAATAAGGCCTACATGTGGGTCTGCATCGGTTTAACTTAATCAGTTTATTAAATAGGGAAAGCTTTAGTGTGAGGATATAAACAATGGTCTTGGGAAATCCTAAGCAGAGGAGAATTGGCTGTTTTTCAGTTTTGTAGTGTTTACTTGCTTTTCCTATTGTGACAATGGATTTTATTTTCTAAAGCTTGTTTAAGCATCAGTGTCACTCTGTTTACCCCGACCAGCTAAATAAAACCTTTCAACTGTAAACTTACCGTTCTTTGCCACGTGAAGCGGGAGCCAGCCGCTGTGCTAGATTTAGAGGACTTAATCCTTATTTGCATGCTGCTATTTGAGATGGAGATCCGGAGGGTTGCAAGGACCTCTACGAGGTGCAAAGTGCCGCAGTTGGGAGAGCCGGGGGAGCCCGGCCAGCCCTCCCCTGGGAAGGAAGGGGGTTCTTCCCCCGGTTCCCAAGTCGCTCTGGCCCTGCTTCCCTCCGCAAGGGCTGGCCGCGGGGAGGGAAGGTCCCTGCCCCGGGTCGCCGCCTTTCGCCGCGTCGCGTTGCGGTTCGCAGCGGATGGTGGGGCTTTGGAGACGGAGCGGGCGACTCAAGGGGTGGTTTTTCAGCAGCTGAGCTCCTGGGGGTCAAGGAAGTGGGATTCGTTGAAATTGCTGTGGGAATTATGTTTTATCTGCCGAACAGCAGCATTTATAGCGGGGCCCTTATACTAGGGGGCGAAGGAGCCAGGGGCTGAAGACCAGCTGAAGGAAAGGCCGTGTGCTCCTATTCCTCTTCCTCTTGCTGACTTTGGAGGCTCTGAAGACCATATTTCCGCTGCAACTTCTTTCCAATGATTTGTTTGTTTTTTTTTTTTTGAGAGAGCATAAAGCCTGGCTCATTCCTTGAAAGTAATCAACTTCAGCCTTCTGCAGTTTGAATGAAAATCTTAAGGCAGATTTACAAAATAGTCAACAGATGTGTTTTCCCTGCCTTCAAATGGGAAAATGGTCATGGTTAAGATGCTTTGTTGTTGTTGTTGTTTGGCTGGTTTTTTTTTAATTCTGTATGTAAGATAGAGTATTGTCCAAGATGTACCGGAGTGAATTGGGAGTTTCCATGAAGGTGCCTTTCAGTATTCTTTTAAGGGAATAATTTCTATTACTTAAATTAGTGTCAGGCATTTCCTCATGTTGCACTCCGCTGCCAAGCAACTTGATTTTTCAATCAAGCTTGTGCCATCTGTTTTTAATTCAAATATTCATTGTAATGGAATACTGTGTTATCGAGGTGACTGTACTTGTTCCCATTCACTAACAAGGTACATAGCTTGCTGACATCTGCATATGGATAGGCTTGAAACTTGTTGTATCCTGCAGTCATTCCTCCTTAAAGAAAAGACGTGGCAAGGAATGAGCCCTCAGGAACTACAGACTTGATGGCATTCATGGAGGGGTCGTGAAAATTCCTGCAGTAGTTTATTATTCAGTGGAGTCGTAGCCCATTGTTTTGGGGTAAACCCACGTTGCGTCGGCACAAGTTTTACTCTAATTTAGAGCGTACTGTTAGAAATTCAAGGATTCTTAGAGGGATTTTTTTTTTTTGGTTGTTCTGTTTTGATCTGATTGCTTCAATGATTTTCACCAACGAGGCAATACTGTAAGGTATCTGTAGGTTAAGCTAGTCATTGTATCCCAACGATAACAGGGTTGTTTCTTTTCCATATCATGATGATACTGGGTGTTATTCTTTCGCTCCATGGCTTACAGTTCAAGGGAAGAATTTTATTGCAGAAATGATAACTTTCAGGTAATGCTTTTGGATTGAGTTTGTGGTGACTCAGATGTTTTAGTATTTAAATAATTCCATGTAATTATGTATTTTGTATAAATGGTTAGCTACTTATCCTTTCAACTCTTGTTTTTCTTTTTAACTGAAAGGAATTTTACAGATAGAGTTTAGGAACTTTTACCAATAATTACTTGTCAGGAATACGCTAAATTTCAGTTCAGGTGACTGGGGAGAAGCTGCACTGAAGCTGAAGCTCTAGATGCATCACATTTTTCTGCCCTAGGTAAGGGAGAGGTAACCGTGCTGCAGTATCGTGAATAAGTCTTGCAAAATGCACCACAGCAGTTGAAGGAATGCGGTGAACCTGGTAAATTATTTTCTTCATACCGCTACGTAAAGGTAAAGAAAAATTCAGAAAAAGGGGAAGGTCATTTAGCAGAGTGTATTTAAGTGTGATTTCCATCCTGCTTAGTGAAGAACCCTCATAAGCCAAAATTGTCCTTAGCCTCCCTCTGCTACCGAGGTTAGGAAACAGTAGCAGGGGAGATGTGAGGAAGCTGCTCACTGCTCTTCCAACAAATGAGCTGTTGCAGATAGGTAGGAGGTCATCCGGGATTTGCCTTTCTGTTCATTTTCTTTGTCTTTCGTGATGGCGCTTGAGCTTGTTTCAGGTGGTTATAGATGTAGTTCACGAATGGCTCAAAGATTATTTTTCTTTTCTTTCTCTGAGAAATCTGATCTTTCAACAAACCTTTCGCTACTTTGTCTTTCATTTTTCGTTTTTATTACTCTGCCCTTTTTGACCTGGAGGTTTGGACCAGCTATCCTTCTGAACGTGTTGCAGTGATGGTGTAGCTGTGTAATACACGTAAGCTGTGTGCCACAGGTTGAAAACAATTTTGTTATGGTGTAATTTAGTTATTGTATAAATCGGTTCATAATTTCTACTAATTTCTGTAGTGCTAGCATGGAAGTAATAATTTAACATAAAAGTATTATCATTTACAAAACAATGCATCCTGAAAAGGTGTTTAATATGTATTCCCATACATCAAACCTCCTGAAATCCCTTGAGTTAAAAGTCCCGCTGCTTACAACGGAGTATTTTATTGGGTGGAAATTGCAAGTTTCACTCCACCTGAGAGACTGTTGTGCTGTTAATTTGAAATGTGCAAATAATAGCAGTGAAAGGATACATTTAAGAGACGGTAAGTCAAATCGTATATTTACTGTGAAATTTTGTTACTAAATGTTTAATCTTGAACAGATGGAGAAAGTGATGATTGAGTGACCTGTTTGTCTAGCACGTACTGATTTAGTTTCAATTCCTTTGTTCAACGGTGCATATAGAAAATTCCTAGGAAATGTTTTCAGGATCTGTATACGTATTATATTGATATCAATAAGCTTATACCGCAGAATTAAATACAGCAGCCAGCCACCATGGAACTGGAAGGTAAGGGAATTTTCTTATGTGATGCTATCTAAAGGACAAAAAGTGGAAAGAATCAAGACGGTTTGTTTTTATGTAGTTGTTTGTGGAATGGAGGCTTTTTTAATAGTAAGTATCTGTTATTTATGAACTCACAAGATTTTGTTGGAGCTGTCTTCCCTTTTCTAACTGTAGTGCTTAACACTTACATTGGGTATTTTACTTCTCCTACCGTTCTAGAAAGCAAGACTGGAAATGGAAGGTAGCAGATCCTTTGCAGCTCCTGAGCAGCAGGTTCCCTTAAAAATAAACTATTGGCTACAATAATTTGAAGCAAGCACTGTTCCACTTTTACAGCCAAAAGAACGGTGGCTGTTGTCATGAGGATCACTGTAGAGGAGGTAAAATATATGTGTATTTGGGAGATTGTCCAAAGATTCCAGAGCGGAAAATAGAAGTGACCTGAAACACTTTGAGTGAACCCAAGCTGTAGTCCTAAAACACATTCTTCATGCTTATGAGTATTGACATTGCTTTCTTTTTTAGCATTAAACAATTGTTCAGAGCAGTATTCAAGAATCATCCTTAACAGTGTTTTTTCTCTTTTTTGGATTATCAGATATGAAGTAGACAAAATAGCTGGAAACATGTTCTCTGCGCTGCCTATGCAGTGAATGCCTGTGATTCACACGCACAGAGATCAGCGTCTTGGGTATTTTTCCTCATGTCCTTTCCTTTTTCTGTAATAGATTCATAACTTAACAATGTGTAATTTTTCCATCCAATGTAAGGTTAGATTTATTTCCTGAATTACGCAAATTACCCTCATCAGAGGAGTAAGTTTGGATTATTAGTTCACTTTATGTCAGTATTCATTATGTGCTAGTGGATTTATAAACACAAAAAAATGTTGTCTTGTCCAAAAAAGGCTAAAATATGATGCCACAGCCGGAACACCACTATTTTGAGTGACGTGGTTAACATACATTGTCATACATACCTTTTCAGTTGCGAGTAACTGTTAAACAAAAGCCACTGGTCTGAA
>NW_008824996.1:1282105-1312372 GCF_000699105.1 Pygoscelis adeliae | reverse complement strand
ACATTTGTTTTCAAACATGAAATTAGTGGAAAATAGGTAGTTTTGCCCGTTTTGACATTCTTACGTTTATTTTCTCTGAAGTAACACGCTCTCATTGACATATTTTGGAAGTCACTGATTTGTCCTTTCGTCACGGTTATGAAATTTTGCCTGAATTTGGGAAACTCTAGCGTTGCTGTACCTGGGAGGGCTGCAGCAGTAACTGCAGTGGGTCAAGGACCCACCTGCACACGTACGTGTTGTGGCCACAGCTGGTGTTCCGGGCTTCGGACAACGGCGAGCCGGGCTGCCGGCTCTCGTCGGGGCAGCTGAGCTGGAAACGGGGATTCCCCGTGGGCCAAGGCATGAGGGAGGAAGTAAAGACAACAAAAGTGAGCTTTCTGGGACTGCCTGTTAAAAATGAGACTGGAGGTTGGCAGCGAGGGGGGGCCCTTGGCGGGGGCCAAGTGCAGGGAGTGCAAGGCAATATAATTATAAGCCGGTATGCAAGGGGCAAACTGGGTCTGATCTGGGAGAGAGGTACCATTTGGTGAGCGGGTTTTGGATTTGGATTTGCTGAACTGAGAATTGTATGTGATTCCCTCTAGGAGGGCAAGAAAGAAGTGAGGACTGGGTAGCCGTTTGTCACGAGCCGGGTACCTGATGGTTGGTCCAGAGCAGCAGGTTGCCTAGGGCCAGTCCTCAGACGTGGGACAGTGGCACACGGGCAGGGCTTGAATTCTGGATTGGAGCCTACCTGCAGTGAATAGGTGGACAGGCCCGGAGCGCTAGGGATGGGGGTGGAAACTCTGTGTCCGTACGGACGAGGCTTCCTCCCCGAGTGATTCATCGTGGCTTTGAACTGGACCCAGGAGATCTGGGCCTTCCACACCTGCGGACGCGTAGGATGGCTTCTGAATACATGCTATGCATTTGTGGAGGGCTGTACACATAGGAATAGCGAAAGTGTGATCTGCTGTTTGATCCCATCCTCCCGCGTTGATGACGTCCTTTTGGCTGTTGTTCAGAAGAGGGTCGAGAAGTTTCAGTGAGAAGCCTGGAGCTGGGGGGAAGGACCTGGGGGCTGACAGCCAGTGACGCCAAGGAAAGGGGGCGGTGGATGTGGATATATGTTGCCGTCCTTTTAAAAATGCTGGTGAGAAGTCTGGTGCTATGTAAGAGCCCTGAGTGACGGGCGGGCAAAGTTCGGTATAAAGGAAGGATCTGTAATGCCAACAGGCCGGTGCTCTGTAACAGAACCGTTGCACCTCACCCTTCCCACTGGAAAGCTGACCTCCGAAACCCGGCCTCGTCATGTGTGCCTTAAAGTGGCATTCAATTCTGAACAAGGTGTACTGATGTTTTCTTTTTCTTTTTTGAAAGCATATGTGTTCTTGATCCCTCCTTCCTCCTGCATTAAGTTATGGTGGCTCTGAAGTTTGGGGTTTTGTTAGATTAAGGTTTTCTTCTTTCTTAGTGCCACCGGCAGCCGTGCTTTACGAGGCACTGATAAATCAGCTCCCTTGCGTTAGCGTGCCGTTTCATGTTTGGTTTTGCATATATATCATGCTAGTGAGTAGTGCATCTTAAGATGTTTGAAAGTGGGCATCTGCTGAAGTACCTTGCTTAGTATGGACTTTTGGTACCTGCCCAGACCGACTTTGAGGAGAGTCGGTTCTGAACTGTTTCCCTTGCCCGTGAATCACACAGCCCGATGTATTTTTAGTTGCTGCAATATATTTACGTTCTTAGATTAGCAGTATCCTCTCCTGGATTGGGCAGTTACACAAGGACAAAACTGAACTAACTGGGAATGCCTCCCCTCTAAAGGGGTGTCATGTTATGCATCTGATATCTTAATAACATGCAAAACACATGAAAAGTTGTGAGTGCAAGAAACAGTCCCAAAGTACCTTAATCCTTATATCGATAACACCGCTATTGGGTTACACGGCTTTAATCCCAGAGGAGTTGTCGCCTGACATTAAACTGTCCAAATAGTATTTATATCTGCTGCTGCCCTGCAAGATCACTTAACCCTGCACAGCAGTTTAAAAGTAGTTAATGACAGACCCGGCATGACTTGCCCCTTATGAATGATCACATAAGTTCGACCTGTGCTGTCATGGTTTATGGAGGAAGGCAGTTTGTCCATAGCCTGCTTCAGCCACAGCAGGTAATTTGAAATGAAATGAGACAGTTTCTACAAGCAGATTGATTTGGGAATCTTGCCTGTTCTTCCCTTTGACCCTTGACAAGTTGACACTACAAAGATTGTGACTTTAAAAAATGATTGGGTGCAAATACATTTAGGTAGATGATTTACTATGTGTTAAAGCAAGGACAGTGCATTTAGAACGGAGCTGTGAGGGACGGTAATTGTAAACTTTAACAACTCATGTTTTATGTTTCTGTATCTTATTAATTATCTGACTAGGTGAATCTTCTGATAACAGTAGACCAAGTACTGTATCTAATAAACCGTATACGGGAGTCCACAGACTCTGCATACCAGTATTCAGAATTTTAGCTATGCAGAAGTAAGTATATATGATTTAGAAACGTGACTGGAATGCTTCCTTTGATGGAGCTGCAAGGGTTAAGTCTGAAGATGAACATCTGAATATATGGGTTCCCAATCCAAAGATGTCTTTATTTTGTTATTCTTTTGTAAATGCAGTCATGCAAATACAAACATTGAAATAGCAAGATCCAACATATGATAGGTAACTGGCAAATAGTGAAATAATGAAATGATGCCAGAAAGAGAGATAAAATCACAATTATGTGTCTATAAATATTCTGGTCGTGCAAAGCATACGTCCTCTTAGTTAAAAAGAATTATGTGGACTTTATAAGATACTACATGAAAATTTTTTTTGAGTGCCTTTTTCTGATTTATGTAATTGGATTTTTCCCCAAACCATTATGTGATTAACCATGTCATTTGAAAATAAATAGCTGAAATATATTGCTTCTGAAGAATTATCCTACGATGATCCAGGTTAGTATGTAAAGCATACGTACAAATACTGCTGAAGAAGGCATCGTATGCATTTCATGATGATTTTAAATTGAACGTTTAATTAAAAAGCAGTCCTAGAGAGCAGAAACTTACCTTTGGTAAGCCACCTAGCACTAAACGTGCTGTGAGTGTGCAGCTGTAAATGCATAATACAGAGTAAATGTTTGCACAGCAGAGTTCGTCTTTCTGCAGGTCTTTCTCCTACTGTCTGCTCGAAATGCTGTGTGTGAAGCATAATTTTGAAGATGCTTATAAAAAAAATTCTTATTGGTCTCAGTTGAAATTATTTAATACCCTTTTGACTGTGTCTTCGCTGAACTATGTTAAGAGTGGTTTGCTGAAATGTTTCTTTATGTTGTCCATTGGGTTTAATAGACGTGCCATTTAATAAGCTCTCTACCTGTAAGGATAGACTATTTGACCTTTGTGACCTGCCAGTGGTAGACATAGTATAAGATTGCTTTGTGAAATAAAGCTGTCGGTAACATCAACAAAATAAAAAATGATCGTATTCCAATACTCTCTGCTGAGTACTATGACAGCACTGAAATATGGAATAAAATTGAAAGTAGATTAGTTTTGGGTCCTAAGTCATGTTTTGACAAGATATAAGAGAGGAGAACATATCTTTGAACTTTTAGTTTTAAAGTTTTTTAATGAAAATATTTATCATTTTGTAAGGTTCCTTCTTTCTTTATCACAACTGGGCTGTATAACCTTAAAACAATCCATTCTCTTATTGTGAGGGATATAAATACTGTACTATCTTTTATATTAAACATCATAAAGGATACATGCACGGTATGAAATTGCTTGACACTTGCGAGTAAAGGACTGTCATGTTAATAAAAAGCTTATTGGAGAGGTTGAAAAATCAGTCATTAATAAGCCACATATTTTTAAACTATGTAAAGCATGTAAATACTGCAGACAAGAAGGCAGTTTTTGCCATATTTTCTCCTCTCTATTTGAAATGCTTCAGGTCTAAAGCAATACTGTAAATAAGAATGATCAGATTGCCTCTTCTGTGCTTATTGTAAACTTTATGCGATTAGAAAAGAGAGTCATTAATATTTTAGGTTACGATGATTAATCAAATCAAATGAAGAGTTTTGGGGGAGCGATGCTGACGTGGCTGTGAACGCTAGAATTTATGCAACTCGCTTTCAGTCTTCTCTGGAAAAAAAAAAAAGCAGCCTCCTAAGGGGGGGAGGGGGGAAATCCCAAATCACCAAAATCCACTTTGTATAATAGCCACATAGTGTGGGAAATGGAGGGGAAGGTATATTAAAGTGGTGAAGATAGTCTTTCTGTCTTCATCTGTATGCGTAATAAATACAAGGCCAAATAATTTAAACTTCTCAATCTAAGATTAACTTTGTTGACTGTTTCTCCTTGTTCAGTTTTTTCAAATTACTTTTTTAAAAAAATCTGACAAGTTAGTGATTGTTTTTAAACAAGTATTGGAGGGAAAAAAGGAAACAAATCCAAAAAGTAAAAAACAAACAAACAAAAAAACCCCCAAAAAACCCAAGAAAAGCTGATGTATTATGATTGCAGCAGGGAGCAAAGTATTTGACATAACTCTTATAAAATGCCTTTTAATTTGGTTAATCTCATTTGGCTGTTCTAGGTGCTCAATTGTTAGTCCAATACAAATGCAAGTTTCTTCACTTTTATTTTTTTGTAATACTTGCAAGTTGGTGAAGTGGGTTTTTTTATGGCAGAAGTTTGTTTTTGAAGCCATAGAAATGAAATACCTTTCCTGGATGAAGTCACAATATTTCTACAGAGGTATTGGTCTTAGTTTAATTTCAGCAAATCGGGATATTCTCTAAACATTGTAGGAAATACAAGAATTTTTTATGCTGCCCATAAACAAAAATATTCATCTAAAATCGGGGAGCAGCATATGGAAATTCTGTCTCGTACAGTGCCTGTAAGAGGACTGTTATGATGGGCTTTTAGCAGAGTTTTATCTTCTTTGGAGCATGATATAACTCAAAGATTTATTAAAATGATTTAAGCCGATTACAAAGGAATGTTTTTAGGACCATCCTCAAATTGTTGGAAATGAAGAGAGGTAGAAAAGCTTTCAGGAAAATCTGCTTGGTCTGTATTGGACTGTACCAAACGTCAGATGCGTTTGACTGTATTACGACTTTGTTCCACGCCTGTAGTTTTGCCCTTTCAAACGGCGAGAAAGCAAGGTAAATGGGTTATCCTTTGGCCCTGTGGATGGTTTGAGGTGCTCTGTTGCTGAGATCATTGGTGGAAACAGTGGTATCTTATTCTTTGAACGAGGTTAATCCCCACTGCTATTAATTTCTGTGATTGTAAGCCAGGGGCCGTGTCCCTAGTAGCAGCATCTTTGCCTTGGGAATGTTTTGAGGTCTCAGCGCTTCAGGATGGTTTTAATGCCGCCGGCCGGCGTAGGAAGCGAGGCGGTGGTGGAGAGCGTGGCGTTTCAGTCACCAGCCTGGCAACTCGTCATTCCGCTAACGCCGAGGAGGAGTCACCCGCTGGAAATACCACGCGCCCCTTCTTCGGCTGCGAATATCTCACGGGGAGGGTGAACTCTTCCCGGCACAGGGAGACGCTGTTCCCGTGTGCTGCGTGGCGTGGGTTGCCAGCAGCAGCGCATGGCTGTGTGGCGAATTCACTTAAGCCAGAGGAAAGGGCCCCCCTCCTTCCCCCAAATTGTGAATCGATATGGTCGTATTTCTTGTGGCAGGAATTTTTTTTTTTTTTTCCTTTCAGACTTACATACATATTTTTAACATAGTCTGTAATGCTGTTTTTTCTGCTTTCTCATGATTCTGCAGAAGCCTGTCCTGTTGGAGGTGAGCTGTGAGGCAATGAATAGCACGGTGACGAGGCACTTGGTTTCATGTCCTGCTTGTTTTCTATAGCTGCTAATTTGCTGTTTCACTTCACCAGATACCTCCTTTACCCTACCCAAACCATTCCTTGCCCAAATTACAGTGACAGACAGAGTTGCACAGAAAATGGGCAAGAGAAAGTGGTGTCTTTGCCCGTGGTTTGCCAGCATTTCTTTTGAATTTGCGCTCGTCGTCTGGCTGTGCCAGGCGGTGTTTTAGTCATTACATTGCTCACCGTGGGAGACGGAGGCAGTTTTAGCAGTACGTACAAACTTAGTACAGTGGGGTTCTGGCGACTAATCGGAACCGCTTGGAATTGCTGCGTTAGGACAAATGGACTAATCCTAAATGTTTCTCATGAGTCAATATTTGTCAGTGCTGAGAACTATTGGTACAAAGATGATGATCCGAAATTTGTGAAGTTAAACTCAGATTGTTGGAAGCCTGTACCTCAGTGGATTATTTAGACCCTGAGAACATTTAAATGTGATAGAGGAGGGTTTCTCGCCTTTCAACATGGACAGGAAATTTAGGGTCCTATGCCTGCTTGGCATGGTGTGTGTTTCTTAAAACCTCTGACTTGTTTAAAAAGCTGTTTAACCATATGTCTCTTAATTTATTTGCTTTGCATCGAAATTCATAAAGATTTGAGCAGAGGCTCCAGATTCTCCAGCGTTGACTTGAATAATTGACTTATTAAAAATGGAGGTGGAAAAAATAACGTGAAACTTGGTATTAAGCAAAATTTTCAAATTAGAAAAGGCAGAGGGGAGGACTCGGAAGGAGCAAGAACGGAGGAATGGGGTAGCTCAAGAGATGATGGCACAAGATACATTGTCTCTCAGAGCTAGGTCACTCATAGAGCTCACTCATAGAGCTGAATATTACTTGCGTGGACAATTCTGGGCGATTTTGAAATAAGTGTCAGTGCAGTCCAAATAGACTTGTAGAAGATAGCTATCTGTCATGGTTTCGCTTGGTCTCGGAAGAAAGCCTGAGGCTGAATGAAGTATGGGTAGATGTAAACTGTTGAGCATGGATCCATTGCCAGGATGTTGCAGGGAAGCTGCCATTTAATCCGTCGTACCCTTTCTGAAAAGGAACCAAATTCTTGCCTTCTCAGCATACTAAGTTGTCTGCAAATCAGCGCTTGAAAAAGAAGTTATCCCATGAATCATGCAGTGGGCTGCGATGTGGGTTACTTGGCTGAAGAGGGTTTTGACCAGCAATGTGCAAAAGCCTTTCGTGTAAGTTCACTGCAATAGAAATTTTAGCTTAGATTTGAGTGTCACCTGGTTGCCCTTTTGAACAGACTTACAGAAGAGCATGGGTTAGAAGTGGTGAACACAGTATATAATATATATAAAAACATCGTGTAAAATATATATAAATTCCTCACTAGTAAGTGTATTCCTTTGGAAGCTCTTCCAATTTTACTAGGCAGTACAGACTTTCTTTTGATTAGTCTTCCTTTCCTTTCCCACCCCATCTGCGATCATTCCCATTCTTCTTGCTTTTACAAAAAGCTAACAGTTGAATTGTGCATGTTCAAAGGTGCTTTACTACTAATCGCTTGATCTTGGGCTTAAAGCTCAGGTCTTTATAACCTTTGTTCAAAACCCTTCAAAATCTTTAAGTCGCGTGAATAGAACTAATCTGAGAAACGGTATGAACGAAAGCTTTTTGTCGTTTGTTTATTATAGAATATACATAGTCGTTGGGGTCCGACAACATCACGTCAGAAGTGGTCCCTGTTGTGCTTCCATTTATGGTCGGGTTTGCAATACTCCGAGTTTTACCGTGGTTTTTCCTCCAGCGCTGTTACCGGTGACCAAGAGGTGGCAGCACCACCGCCGCTGCCCTTGCTCGGGCTCCTCATCCCTCGTCGCTCGCGTGGAGGGGGGGGAACTTGTTAAAATGGAGACTGCGTTGTCGATTACAATAGAAAGAGTTTGTTAACGTAAGCGATGGTATTGTTAAAGAGCTGTGCTTTGCTGCGTGCTGAGCGCAAGCAGAGGCACAGCAGTCGCGCTGATGCTTTTGAGCGTCACGTGCAGGCTCTCTGCACAAAACTTCGGTGGTTGAGCAAATGTCTGATTGTGTAAAACCAAATATTCTCTCACCCGGATCGGGGATAACACGAGTCTAAATCAGCTGCATCAGCCCCCGCCGCACTCTGCAGGCCGTGCGCTGCAGCTCCTGTTAACCGGAGGCAGAGCGACTCTGCAGAATCCTTTGCTGGCTGGCTGCTATTCGCCGGAGGGTTTGATTAATAAATTCCAAGGAAAAAAAAAAGAAAAGACTTTACAATGATGGTTTGTCTTCAGTTATTCTGGTAATTATTTTTGTGAGTAGGACGTGCTAGAGAAATGTTCTGCATTTTGACCGAGCCAGATTGCTTTGGAGAACAACCTTTTTAGCAGCTATTACTGCTACATATCACTTTTATGATCACAGTGGAATCATCTGAAATACAACTTATTTGTGTTGTACTGAGGTTTTCTTCTTTTTGAGGATATATGTTTATTTCTTCTTTTTTTGCCATATTGAATAAAGTCAATGCCACTGCTTGAAGGCTGCACATTTTTTCCTTTCTTCTGCTCCTGGCACGTACTTTTCCATTCGCTGTTTCTTGACCTTGCCTGCACGGTGTTTTTGGAGGGAAGAGGCCTTGATGTTATTCCCTTCAAAGGCCTCACCAACTACTTTTCACCTTTCCATTGGTAATCTGTGAGAGATTACATGCACCTCATCGTGTATGTAATTCCATTCCGGCAGGCTCCAGAGTTTGTTGCGGAGTTAAGCTTGCAAATAGAATGCACATGCTAGTGGTGGGAGGGGTCCGTTAGCAGCCTGGATCGCTCTTCCACCATGTTTCTAATACAAACAAATGTTAAAGGGGCTTAAAAAATGCCCTCTAATTTTCTGAGAGTCACAAGAAAACGATAATGTACTTTGGCATTGAGAATCACAGGAAGCTCCTTAGCGATGTGAAGCATGCCGCTTTCCCCCCGCGGATGAATGAGCTGTTCGCCACTGCAGTTCGGGTCCCAATTGACTTGGGGAGAGAGATGGGAGGCCGCAATGATGAATGAAGCCGAGTGTCCCAGGTGACAGTGCAGAGCAGTGCTGTTGTGTTCTTCGCTTATGAAGTACTCGAGGTTATTTACTGATTTTTTTTTTTTTTCCTCTTTTTCCAAGGTTACATTGCTATACGTAGCGCAGGTCAGATCTGTACAAGAAATACTAGAGTCTAAGGTGTTTCTAGTAGTTCTTTTTTTGCCCTTTCGTCTCCTCCCTCGCTCCCTCCCTCCTCTTCTCCTCACCCCCTTCGTGTTAGAGGTAGGGTTTAGATGATGACAAACCCCATCTATCTGACCGGTGCTGGGTCTGCTCATACAGCTCTGTGTTCCTGCAGTGCACTATGTAGCAGTTGTGTGTCAGCTCTAAAACAGGGTTTATGATGTCTTTGAAGACTCTGTTAGTTCCTGTCAGTGTTAACCTAGAAACAGCAACAGCAAGTCACTACTCTGAAGTGAGTTTATGGATCTGGTGGTGCTTGCCAAGAGGACTGTAACCCAGAAATGGTGGCATCGGGCAGAGGAGAAATCAAAAAGGAGTGGGGTGGATTTTTCAACGCTTAAAGAGCTGTGATGTTGCACGGCTTCATCGCTGCCGCCGTTGTCAGCCTCGCGCAGAACCGCTCCCTCTTGCCACCGGTTAGCAGTCAGGGGAGCTGATCAACAGACAAATGCAGCAGGGATAGTGGTTTCTGTGGCACATCTATTTACCTGGGACTTGTATCTCCCTAATTCTGAAAGGGACTTTTGTTGGATGAATTAAAAAACCAAACCAACATTAATTTTATGAAGGCTTATGGTGTGTGCCAGCAAGATTGTTTTTTCCTTGTTTGTATTTTGAATGTCACTTTTTTTTGAGTAACCGTGACCCTGTGGCTTACTTACACATTATCCCAGCTGCTGAAAAACACTGAGAAACGTATTGTAATCCTCTCTTTGAATATGTTAATTTTCTTTCTGCTTCATATGGCCTTCAACCCCATAATATGTGAGCACCTATCAATCATTCACGTGTTTATTTTCACAGTGCTTTGTGGAGGTAGGGAATACTATAGAAGGGCAGCTGAAGTACAGGGTCTTTGGGAACTTCTGCGGCATCACATAGGATACTAGTGGTTGGCCCTGGAGTTTCTGACTGCAAGACCTGTGTTCAGTAAACTATCTTACTTCTCCAATACGGAACAGAGGTAGAGGACTAAATTTGAAAAAAAAAACCCAACAACCCAAACCCAAACCAAATGTGCATCCTGAGTGTTGCGTGGAAGCACTGGACATCTGCGATTTGAGTAACTAACATGCAAACAAGATCATGTGCACAGCAGACTGTGCATGTAACAAAGAGCTGTTCTTCATGCAAACAGGTTTTTGTACAAAACTGTAGCGCTCTTCAAAAACTGCACTGTGATGTTTTAGTATTGTGCTTTCATAAGAACATGAGGCTTGACCAATGTGATACTCATCCTCTGTATTTGGAAGAAATGCAGCTAAGCGTTGCTAGACTTGTTCCAGCGATTTTTGTGTAGGGCAGCTGGATGCAGCACTCTCCCTTTTCTTTTTCTATCTGTGAAAGTTGTAAATGCCTTTTCTGTAGTTTCTGGCACAAAATTCTGTATTATAACAGCCATTCTTTTTTTTTTTTCCTGAAAATCAGCACTGTATCATGGTACCATTAGCTCGACTTCAAGTACTTTGTTGCTCAGGTTTTCTTTGGACTCTCAGGCAAGCGTTCTGCCGTGGGCATAGTGCTGCTGCAAGTGGCGTATCCTTGGCTTGTTTTGGGGTATATTGTAAAATGCATTTTGGACATTCATTTGTTCTTATTTGTAGTTGAGTGAACAGGTTTTAGAGACAAGGTGGGATGAGTGGGAGCTGTTCTGCTGCCGCCAGCTTTCTCTTGCTGCCATAGGGTATCGACTGACCTGCTTTGGGAGTTGGCCTTGGAGGTGGTGTTTTGTTGGATGATTGTTGCTGGTAACAGGTCACGGTAAGGTATGACCTCCTTCCATCATCGAGGCGTTGAGCCGCTGCCACGCGCTGTGCTGAGAGAAAGCCAACGTCCAGTCAGTGTGGCTGAATTTTTGCCATTTAATGATTGCTGTGGATCAAATTCTGTAGTCCTTAATTAAATAAAGCTCCTCTGCAGCCCTTAGCGTGGGTACTTTGCTTTCCTTGATTTGGGATGGTAAGATTCTGCTGCAAAACTCTTCCTTGTGCATTTCCTTCGCTGAACTTGTAATTGATATTACTCAAGTTTCTTGATTCTTCTAGGCTTAGGTCCGAGGTAAAGGAAATGATCACAATGTAGTATGAAAAATTTTAGGGGGCTTGTAGAATCCAATTTTGCTGTTTATTTCGTAGGTGAAGGTGGAATGAAAGCTTCATCTGCAGGGAGAAATAACAGTCCTTATGATGAAAGCAGTGCTCTAAGGTGTTGGACATCTGTTGGATACTTGGCTTTACCTCAGACTTTTTCAGTAAGCCAGAAGTCCTTCTGTGCCTCGGCATGTCACCTGCAGAAGGGGGATGGCAAGGACAATATTTTCTTGTCTTCAAATAGGTATTGTCCAGGCTCTTCCAAAATGTAGCTGAGGGCAAAAGTAGGAAGAGGGTGGTGGTACTTATATAGCGGGACAATGGGGATCTTTTAAATACCTGGTGTCATTACTGACATGTATTTACACTGCTGTGTAAAGTCGTCTTCACAGCATTGCTAAAGAACAGCTTCTTTACGGTACAGCTGAAGTAAAGGGCTGCCGAGTATCCTGGTTCACTTCATACCTGAGACCTGCTGGTCCCCCCATCACGGAGAGGGAATAAAGCGTTGTGGGTTTCGAAGGACAAACTATGACAGTCGAACTGCAGTTCCTGGTTTTCTCTCCTGTTGCAGGATAGCCCCGCTGTGGGGGTAGTTTGTGTGGTTGGAGATGTGGTAGCGGTCTGTGCCAAGATTCAGTATGGTGCCGATAATGCTTTATTGCCGTAATCCCCGTGTTGCAAGTGCTAAGGAGATTAGCAAAGGCTCATATCTCTGGTGAAGGGGAACCTCTGAAGAAACTATTCTTTCATGTGTGGTATTGAAACTCTTCTTTCCTAGAGGACCACACCACTTCTCTTCCGAAATCCCTAATTACGTGATGCTTTGACAGTGAAGTGATGATCTGGTTAAATTGCAGACTGTCTTACCCTTTCCGACGGGCATCGTGTCCTATTTTAGGATTTTTACTGGAAACCAGCTCTTAGCTTTGTCAGCTGGTCTATTGTGCAGACTTCAGTCATACAAACTCCTGCTGCCCTCGTGTTCCCAAAACAAGGGCAACCTCTTATCTGCAGAGATACTTTACCTATCTTTGCTAATACTCTGGAAACACTGACAGTCAGGCTCCTTTGGAGTAGGGCAGAGCCACAAGCATTTCCTCCTAAACCTCTGCTTCTCTGCTGAGCAAGCATTTATTTTATATGTTTATAATAAAATGGAAAATCTATATTAGTATGTATGTAATACCACTAAAATTTATGAATATACAGGGCTAGTGACATTTCTTGCTGTCTCTTTGAGTCTATTCCTCATCCTGTACTGAGTGGGAAAGGGAATGTAATATTGAGATGGCTCTTTGTGTTTCTTCCAAAAATACAACAAAAATAATCATGGGATTGGCTCAAAAATAATACAGTTTTATTTTTAAGCTATAAAATAGTATTCAAATTCTTTGGACTTGTTGTCAGGGTTTGGAAGCTGCACGATACGCTTAGAATGTTTCCAATCTTTTTTCTCTTATCATGAACTTTATTTTTATTTTATTTTTTAAATTGGGATCCTTCTGGAATCACATCTCTCCATGAGCCTGATGTTAAAGTGAAACATGAAATATCTTGCAACTTGCAGTAATACACTTAGAACTGACAGTAGTTAGAGGTGGAACTGGGTTTGTAATCTGCTTCAGAAAGCAAGCACACTATGTGACGCTAAACAAGAATTAACTGGTATTTTTTCATCTCTTATCTGAATTGTTTACAGGCTCACTGTAGTGGTATGCCAGCCCCTGCAGAAAAAAACCCTACAACCCTACAACAATTCTGTAAAAATGGAATACAAAATAGCCTTTAATTCATGCTTGCTTTTTCCTTGCAAAAGGAAATGGTAAGGATTTGAAGTTGGCATAACATTTTACCTAGTAAAAAAAAAAAGGGGGGGGGGGCAGTGGAAGCCTGCACAAATACTTTATTTAGAGGTATTTTATATGAAGTAAACTGCTGTACTTGTATGCGAAATGTAATTTTTGGTAGGGTGTTTTTTTTTAAATTTCCAGTGACTTGGTGTGGACCTGTAATATAAGTGTGTTGAATGAATGTGTTGAATGGCTCGAGAAATAACATGTCTTTTTCTTCATAATATTCATATTAAGTTCGTTACCAATGTAGGAAAGCTCTCATACCTATACCTAAGGCAGCGCTTGGAATTGTAGGTGAAGGACATAATTCTATTCCGTAGGGTTATAAATGCTGTGAAAGGACATTATGGAAAAATATGCAACTACTTTGTTTCTGTTTAATACAGCAGGGGAGAAGCTTTCGGGAGAAAGCATTGCGAAGGGGAGAGGCTTGTGGGAGAAAGACTTCCTCGGTGCAGCAGCCTTGCTTTGCTGAGGAGAGAGGGAGGGAGCCCCCAGGGACAGAGACGGGTACGGGTCTTGGAGCTTTGGGTTTTGTGTAAAACCTGCTGCTGACCATGCCGCTTGTTTTATATGCTTTATTAGAGAATGCTTTGAAGTGTTTGGTGAGGCCAGAGCTGCTGCGTAGTTGACAGTTTGGAAGCGATGGGGTTAACCAAGCCTCCCCTTGAACACAAATGATGTGACTAGCTTCAATGGAAGAAAAACCCCTTGTTTTTACAATAAAGGATTAACAGCATGCACTTTGCTAACATACAAGCTACGTTGCCAAACAGAAGGAAACTGTCCTGACAAGATGTCTCCTGAGATAATTAATAAGTGTGGGGTTTTTTTTAATCAAGCTATCAACTTGGTGCCCCACTATCCTACAGTGAGTTGCTGAGCTCATGTACTTTCCTACTGGTGCTTGATAGCAAGATTTACTGAGTTCTGAGTTCAATATGTTTTTATGTGCCATTAGCCTTGGCTGTTTTAGGGATGCTGATATTGACAGGGAAGAAAAAGAAAAGCTACTTTGGCATTTTTGTGGTCACGTTTGAAAGGACCTCTCTCTTAGCTACATCTGAGAAGACTTTGCCAGCTTAATGCCTCTTTGTGTTTGCTTGCTATGATTTCTAGAAGTGTTTGCCATTCTAGCAGAAGAGTAAGTCTGTTCAGTATTTAGGTTGACTCCTGTTGTTTCAGCTATGCTGTGGTCGTGCTACCTGGCCACAGCACCTCACCCTCCTTCTGTTCCCTGACCCGCGTGTTCATGCAAAAGTGACTCTTCCAGGCAGAAGGAGCAGTGCAGCCAGTGCCCTCTTTCCAGGAGATCAGGTTCTCAGTCCGGGAACATCCTTCTCCCGTTGTTGACTGTACTTGTGTGCTGGCTGGCTGGCTGACAAGTAGGAGAAGAGCCATGAGGGCCACGCATCTTCCTCTGAACCAAGTGTCAGAGGTGGTTGAGCGATACTGACTTGCCAGCACTAAAAATCCCTTGTGTGTTTTGGGGAAAAGCAGGGGATAGGTTACCAGCATGAGTTTGGTGGTTTTGGGTTTGTTTTTTTTTCCCTTCATTTTTCTCTAACTACTCTGTCCTTTTCTCAGTGCTACCGGGAGGGTTTGTATTGTGCCCTTGATCCCCTCCCCAGCCGAGTACTGTGTGCCCTCGCTGCAGTGACTGGCTATAGGGCAGAGGGTAGGAGAGACTTTGGCCCTGCCTTCCTCTGCTTGCAGAGCTGCTGATCCTCCCCTGTGCTCTTGCCCACCTTTAAGCCTGGTTGAGGCAGCGCAGACTTCTCCTCTGGTCCGTAGCCCCTGTAAATGTTGTCTGTGAATTCCAAGTGCAAAGGCTTTAATAGCTTTGCAGCAACGTGAGGTACAAATGCAGTGTCTGTTGCATTGCAGAATCCCTGACAGCAATACCCGGGCTGGGAATTGTAATTGAGGTCCTGTAGCGGTAGCAAGTTTCTGGATCGTGTCATGCCGGGGTAACAGACTGATTCTGCAGCCCAAAGGGAGCAAACTCTGGAGGAAAGGGTTCCAGATGGCTGAACATGGTTCATTTGGCTCAGTTTGTTGGAATTGCAGTGAGCAAATGACTGAACTCTACTTTAATAAAGCTTTGTGGATACCAGAACAAAGGAGTCGAGGAGAGTATAAGGTATGACAAGACAATTGAGCCAGGCTACTTAGCTGCTTATAGCCCCCAGGAGTAATTACTTATTTTGCTGTGTCTGAAGGTATATCACACATTTATCAGGTGCTTATGCTTCAAATGAGGAAATCAGATAGAAGGTTCAAATATATTCTCAGGTTCAAATATATTCTTTTGCTGGTGGGAAGTTATTTTAAAATATGCAGTCGCAATAATCTCTATATATGTACTCAGATTTCAAATAATGACTCTATCCCTCAGGTTGAGTGACTGATCTTCATTTTCTCTTTGAAAATGGAGATCAACCAGGCACTTTAAAATGTGTTGCTTTCTTGCAGGTCCTGATTCTGCAATCCTTACGTGGAACAGTATTTACCTGAATGAATAGTACCATTGTACTTATTTGCAGGAATAATTGCTCTTTGGTTTAGTAAGGGTGACAAAGTTGAGCTTTAATTTGCAACAGCTAGGACATATGCTAGTGATTTTCTCTTTGCTGCATATAAACAAAGAGTCAGCACAGAAGTATACAGATAGTTTAAGGTTTTTCTGTGTTGGTGTCTTCTGTTTGGTTCTATGGTATTAAAGGAAAAATGTTCTTAGGATGCCGTTTCCATCGTGTGAGAATGTTTGCCTAGACTTGTTAAAAGAGGGATATATTTCTCTCTCTTCTCTTTTAAAGACTCAAACATCAATGTCTGAGAAGTTTCTGACACTTGAAACTGCTTCTCATCTTGGGGAAAAAGAGAGACGGGAAGAAGCAAGTACAGATTTAAAAGAAAAAATATTGGTAAAAGGTTAGAATGAAATACTTGCTTTTGAAGAAATAGCGAAGTCAAGGTTTTTCATGGACATTTTGCAGTGACTATACTTGAGCATACATGTTTTGATATAGTCCTACTCCTTTATCACACCTCTCACTATATCTGCTCCATTTATTCAGATCAGTGGACAGGATCTTTGCAGTCACTCCTTCCTCTCCATCTTTCTCTCATCTTGGGGATAATAGTGTTAAAAAAAAACCAAACCAAAACAAACAAACAAAAAAACCCCCAAAAACCCACAAGCCTTTTCAATGTAATACACTGTGATTGCTTGCTGAAGCAACTCAAAAGTGATCACACATAGAGAAGGCAAATCACTATGCAGCCCTGTTTGTGATGGAGAATGGTATGCAGTCAGTCATCTGCCAAGGCTTTAATAAGGTGGTTTAGTTCTACATGTAATTACCGCAGCCAATAATATGCCATTTGCTAATTGTTGTAAAAAAAAAAAAAAGAATGCTATTCAAATTCATATTAAAATATTCAAATTGTTATATATAAAAAAAACCAAACAGAGCTGAATGGTAAACATCAAAAGACATTCATTCTTTCACAACACAGTTTCAATTTCCTCATCCAGTTTACACAATTTTTTTCCATTGCCTCTAAGAAGAAACTTCTGCCTCTGAAGACGTCATGAGATAGGAAAATGCAGGGGCTTATTCACCTTGGGTAAAAACAGAGTAAATTAAAGAAACAGGGTCACTGAGGCTGCAAGAATTCCTATTAACATTTGAATAAACAACAAAGAAAGCTAAGCGTCAAGCCTTTTGCTCTCATGATGAGCAGTGGCGACTTTTCTTTTTAGTAGATCATAAGTACTTATCCTCAACTTCTGGTTTTCTATTCTTGCTTATGGAAGACACAGGGGTTAGTGGGAGAACAACAACATGATGAACTTTGGAGTTCTTGCTGTTGGGTGCTCAGGACAGAGACAGCTGGCTAAAAATGTTGAGGAGTTCTATTAAAAAACCCACACCTTTTTGCGGGGGGGAAATTTCTATCATTTTTCTTTGAGTGAAATGCAGTTCTGAGCAGCGGTGCCCTTTGTTTTGATGGCGTGGTCCCATTCTAGTCTGGCTCACCAAAGGCCATCCATGAATGAAAGAACCTGACGTTTGGAAATCTTGTGCTGTCATGGTAAAAAGGACCTTCTTTCCCCCTCAAACTCTGCGTGCTTATTTTGTAAAATAAGTCAAATTCAAATAGTTTTTCCACCAAGATACAAAATACAAACGAAAATAACAATCAGTGTCACTTTTTCTATTGTAACACCTGTTAAATATCACCTTTAATTTTTTCTTAAGGAGACATGTAAAATAGTGCTACAGCAAGGTAAATGTAGGTCTGTTTCTTAAAAAATACTTTATTTGACGTTCTGCTTGACATCTCAGCTGTCCTTTATCACTGAGTTTGCTCTGTAACTTTAGCAAGCTGGACAACAACCTCTTTTGTTCAGTATTTGTTTAATTTGATATAGTATTTCATTTTTTAAATTGAGATAATTTCTTGTAGGTATTAGAGCATTTGGAGAGATTGGAATACAATGCCATACTGGTGACACCGTAGTAAACTGTAATCTGGTCCCCTATTTCAAAATGCGGTGCTGTTGGGAGGTGTTAGACCCCCAGAGACCACAGCAGTTTAGTCGCTGGCAGCGTGCCGCGTAGAGATGACAGCTCTAGCTCCCCTGCATGTCTTGCTCTTCAAATACGGACAAATGTGATGTTCACGTTGAACCTGCATCCCCACCCGTACCACGCTTGAGATCACCTGTTGTTACGTTTGGGGGAAAAGCTGCCATTTAGCTCCAGGGGATGAGCGGCTGCTTGTGCTTTGTGTTCCTCAAGAGGTGCTCCTTCTCCCTGGACCCTCTTGGGAGCTCCCCTGAAGGACTACGCGTGGAGCAGCTACAGCTTCCCAAATACCACGCTGGGAACCGTTTGGGCTCCTGCTTGCTTGGGAGGAGGAACCTGATAAACCCCTGCCTGAAGGCACCGGGGAATTCCGGCCGTTTCCCAGTCATCCCGACCACATCCTCTGAAAATCTGTTAATTATGCATGCGCATGCAATGCTTTGGGACAATGAATGCGTCTTGAAACTTAGGCTGGAGGGAGTATTCACTTGGGTTGTCTTTTGCAATTGCAGGGAAAACATGTTTTTAATTCTCAGTTCAGTCAAGTTAACGGAACTCTTTAAGAGGCATGTTTAAAGCTGTATTATCTCACTGTGCTTTCATATGGGAGGAACTTTAGCGACAGCGTGTAATATAATTTCAAGTTCAGATTGTCCCTTAGGAGGCTTTCAGTTCTGCTGCACTGACTTGGGTGCGGGCAGCCTTTTGCCTGCGAGAATCCAGGACAAATGCATGGGGAACACTGAGGGATGGTGAACGCTACGGCTTCAAAAAAGAAGCACCATCCTCTAGCTATGAAAGTATTAAATAAATCTCTGTGGCATTTCTAGTAAGTGGACTTCCTTGTGCATTAAACTGGTTTGTAGGGATAGAGGTACATTTTCTTGTCCGTGCCTGCTCCCTTCCCTCTGCTGAGACAGTGGTGTACCTGTTACGATGGGAACATTTATTCAGCTGGACTGAAACCACCAATTCATTTTTGCAGAGGTCACAAAAAATCCATCAGGTGGCAATGACACTCAGTCACTACTGGTGTGGGCTGGATGGGAGCCAGTGATCTAGAGGAGAAAGGCAGTCTAGCCCATTACCAATCCCCTGGAGCCATTGCGTCCCCCACTTTTTGCTCATCTTTCTGCTTCTACAGCTGTCACAGGTTAATCTTTCTTCTCCTATGTCTAATGTGATAATCTTTCTTCTCTTACATATCTGCTTTTGACTTTCACGACAGTATGGCTGACAAACATCCTCAGCATTTTTCCTTCTGATGCAGAAGATATTAGTCAGTAGTGCAATGGTCAATAGGGGTTACTAAAAAAAGGGGGAAAAAAAAAAGAGAGGGGTGAAAAAAAGCCCACTAGACAAAGGGAACTCTCTGTTTTAGACTTTCACACTAGAGAATAACTCAATGTTTTTAAAATTTGCATCTTCTAATAAGAATATGGATACGAAGGCCTGCGGCCTATATACTGTGCCTGTGGTACAGTGTCCAGAGCGGTATTCCTGTAATTTGAGGTACCCCGTAGTGGGGAAGCAAAAATACCCACCTCAGCTGCTGGAGATGAGTACCTTGGCCGTTTGTGCTTTTCCGGCTCTAGTGTTCCTGGCAGCGATGTGGAAAAGTCCCGAGTCGTCTGAGTGCTGAGAATAGTCCCACTGTACCGAACAGCCGCACTTTCAGCATCTCAGCCCTGCTGGGAATCAGGCTCTGTTAACTCAGGTGCAGCGCTGTGCCCGGCTGGCTTCTGATGTTTGTGTTGGATTGTACTTTAAGATACGGCTGAAAATCTGTGTGTCCACGGGCCAGGTGATAAGAATTCAGACTTGGATTCAAAAGTGGATACTGGTGAAGATTTGCCCGGACTGTGTTCATTTGCAGGGCGTAAAACCCAAGAATTCATCCTGATTTTTTTTTTTTAATTGTTCCTCCTTACTGCTCTACTCTATAAATGCATCCAAAAGAGTAATTCTAAGAAAAATTGCAAAAGGGACTATAAACTATTAAGTCACATAAGTACATATTCATTCTGGAAAAGGGTTTGCAGCCATCCTGAGAATATTTTTTTTGCTGCTTGGAGTGTACCTAGTTAGAGGTAGAAAATATCCTGTGACAAATTAATAACTTGCAGGAGCTGCTGTGAATATTGTGGGAGGAGTATGTGTGCCGAGGTGCTTTTCCTTAACAAATCAAAGTCTATTTTTATATGCTTTGTCAACATAAAAAAAGCTTTGTTACATGAATTAAGTCTTGCTGCATCACCTAGGATTAAAATGGGTCCTTTGCCCTTTATTGTGTAGTATTCCGATGAAGTGAGAGTTATAATAGGAACATCTCCCCCTGTATCCTGTGCCGCTTTCCTCCCCTCCTCCCCTTCCAAATTAAATAAACCAGGGCCTACTGTTTCTATTTAACAGAAATTGTTTTAAATTAGCCTGGAGGTGTGGTTACTCCTGTAATCCAGTGCTTGTAAACATATGATCCTGCCAATAGAACAGCGTAGGGTATTTTAAGCTGATATGAAGTGGACCTATGCCAAGAATCTTTTTGTAGGAATAATTAAGTCTATTTTTCAATGTCATGCTTTGCTCTGTGCAGCCTCAGTTATAAAATAATCCTGAAAATAATCTTGAACCTTCTGTGAGGAAGTTGGAAGTGTTGAAAATTATACTACAGCAAACACAGCAAGCCTTCTTTCACTGTTATTGGAAATTCCCTTTAACTTACATGTATGAAATCTGAAATTACTGTAAACGGTTTGGTGCAAAGCTAATATTGTCACCACTTCCCTTTTGCATTTTATTACATCATGTATCTTTTCAGGAACAGCTTGCACTTATCTACGGAGCTTTAAATACTGCCCTAGCGAATAAACATTTCATTTCAGTAAACAATCCCCAGAAATAGATTTTTACCGCAAGTAGTTTGTTTTTAATAACACATGCTGGCTCTTGGAGTTAGATTCCTAAAGGAACTGTAAAATGCATTTCTATCACAGCATCTGACTTCCCTTCTTTGTCAACCTTTTAACAGATGTGTTGGGTTCTCTGTAGTTACAGGTCAGCTCTGTTTATTAAAAACAAACCAAAAGAAAAAAAACCAAACAATGGGGGGTGGTGAGAAAAGGAGCGCACATACACGGAGATAGGTATTCAAATTCTCAACTGAAAATTTTGGGTCCAAAGCAATTTTTTTCAAGTAAAAAATGCTGACTTCTAAGACACTAATTTCAAACTCTGAGTGTGGTACGAAGGTTGCTGTTAGGAAGTCAGCATTACTATTCTTTATGGTGTCTTTTTTAGTCGAAGGGCAGTTTTCACTGCCGTTTTGAGGTTGCCAGTATTTTTCAAGAACGAACCTAATTTCTGAAAGAGAAACTGGTTTTAAAGCGTTTGCTTTTTGTGCAGCATTTGATGCTTCACACTTCTTTTAGTGGTGGGCTGTGGGCATGTGTTGTACGAGCGAGTCGTTTTGCTGATTTGGACAGGGCGCGGAGGTGCTGACACAGGAGTCCCGTGGCGTGGACGGGGAGGAGCGCGCAGGAGCCTGCCGAGTTCGAGCAGGACGAGGCGCTACCCACCAGGTATGTCCGTGACGCAGCGGGGGAGCGCGAGGGCCCGGAACCAAAGTCATAGAATCATAGAATCATTAAGGTTGGAAAAGACATCTAAGATCATCGAGTCCAACCGTCAACCCAACACCACCACGCCCACTAAACCATGTCCCTCAGCGCCTCATCTACCCGTCTTTTAAATACTTCCAGGGATGGGGACTCAACCACTTCCCTGGGCAGCCTGTTCCAATGTTTAACCACTCTTTCAGTAAAGAAATTCTTCCTCACGTCCAATCTAAACCTCCCCTGGTGCAACTTGAGGCCATTTCTTCTTGTCCTATCACTTGTTACTTGGGAGAAGAGACCGACCCCCACCTCGCTACAACCTCCTGTCAGGTAGTCCATTCGAGGTAGTGGAAAAATATCTCCCCTTAGTTCAATGGGCTTTGCGTCACGCCGTGGGTTTTGAGCCACAAGAAGGCTGTGCAGAAGCTAAGGTCTTCTGGCAAATTTGGAACTCGGTGAAGTTACCTGAGACTTGAGCCCAGAGCTTTGAACAGTGGCCTTTCTTACCAAAACTGCATTCTGGGGACGCAGGTAATTTTGCACCCAAATCCAGCGATGTGTTTGATCTGTGTAATTTAGATGTGATGTTTTCTGAGAGCTGGACAAGGTAGACCAATGATCGTAATCTTATTTAAAAAAAAAACCAAAACAACCCCCCTTTTTTCCCAGCTGTTTGTTTTGTCAGAAACACTTTTGATTCAGTGATACATTGCATTCAGCACCGATGTGTGGCGAGCAACTGTGAGCACTGTTGCTTGTTTCTGGGAATCTAAAGATATAAAGAGTTTCTGGATTGGGCTAATCCAGTTGCAAGGTGTGTACATCAGTGTAGTTAAAAGCAGAACTTGGTCCATTAATAATTTACATTTCTCCCCTCCCTTCTTTTTTTATATCTGTGGTAGCATGCCATATGTAATGTTTGCTACGCATTTATAGTGGATGATATTCGGGTCTCCTTTAAAGTAGTGTAAAACAAAACTTGATTTGCCTGGAAGAGGTGTCAATATATTCAAATCGGGTTCTGCAGCGGAAAGCTCCCCTACGACTTGTACTTCTTTACATACATATTCTTGGAAAACACACAGGGCTGTCATTAGTTTTCTTGCAAAAATTTCAGCTGTGAGATTTTTGTGAACGAAAGGGAAAAAATCAATTCTCCATGGATTCATAGTGCTTGTATATAAGGATTAAGCTAATGCAGATTCACAGGCAAAAATCAATATAGATTTCAGAAATCCTTTCTGCTAACGATGGAACTGATCATGCAGTTCACAGCCTTAATTATGTATCTTCTTTATGAGACAATAGTAATATCTCTTCACATGGACATACAAGTTGAATTTAACCTTCACCCTGTACTAATTTTTTTCTTGCAGGGAAAATATAAGTAAAGTACTAAATATTATTTGCCAGGCCAAGGAGTAATAAAAATTATAGGCCATCTTATAATTTGTTCAAAATAATCGTACTGTAGGAAATAGATCAACTGCTCCGATCTCCTGTCTTCCAAAATAACAAATATAAAGAGTATTTCCAGAGTAGTGTTGTCTACAGAAGTTGCAGCATTAGACAGAGGTTTACGGTGATTAGAATGTTATCACTCAGATTTCATGCTTTTATGGAGTAATATTGCAGAGACCTTGTAATCTGCGGGTAATAAACATTTCTCAAGAGGAACGAAGGACCCATTTCTTTTAAAGGGCTGTATGTTTCACGCGAAATCACCCACCTTATTCTGATAGTTATTGAAGAGCCGAAATGCAGCGAACCCACTAGTGGGGTTTTGTGCCTACAGCTTGCAGAACGCTGCCCCAGGACGGAGTTGTCTGAGGGCACGTAGGGTGCGGGGGCGATGCACACCCCAGTAAAATTTGTGTTCGCCATAGGCACGTTGGTGGTTGTAACAGGTGGGGCAGCCCTCGCGAGCTCTCGCGCTGCCTGCCACGCTTCGTTTGGGGACATCCCAGCCCTGTTGGTATTCGGCAGATTTCTTTCCCCAGAAAGGGTTTTCCTTCCTCCTTCCAGTTTCTGAGTGAGCCATCTATCCCGAGTTCCGCTGCATATCCTGTGGAATATCAAATAATATATTAAGTCCGATTTCTACCTTCCCACCCCTTCCATCTCTCTCTCATCCCCCCGCCATGGTGGTAATTACTTCAGCTGTTTCTGCATGGTATGTGGTTCTGCATTAAGGAGCAACTCTTCCTGTGGTCTTGACCAAGGAGGATATATTTGAAACCAGCGTCTCTTATGATTCTCACAGAATAAGCTGGGAGGTTTTGTTACCAGCTTCTCTGCTTTGATGCACCTGGAAAGGATAGAAATAGTTTTATTTGGTACTCTCTGAGGGACAAGTAAGGTTCCCAGCAGGCATACATCAAAGAAACGAATTTTGCCACCTATCAATGACATTTTCGTTTGTGTATTTTTTTTTTTTAAATGAAAAAATTATGTGAAAAGAAACACTTGGGTTAGTTTGTGTTGCTGAGCTGGAGATGCAGCCGTTCTTTGCTGCTTCTAGGATAACGCAGCATATGGTGGTTATTGCTGGATTAAAGGAAAAAGCCCAATTTTAATTCCAGCTGTGATCATGTCATTTTTTTTGACTTGCAAAGGCTGATGAGGAATGGATTTAGAATATGGGATTTGAATTTTACGACCTTGATATTCTCTTAAAAGGGAGCTTTAAATTGTCAGTTCTTTATAGATTGTGTGAATGTGCTGGAGCTGTAATGTTAATGGCAGCTGGGCACAGCCGGTGTTGGTTAGGATCATCTTCTCGAGGACACTCCACCATGTGACTGCAGAACAGAGAAACACAATTTGTTAGGTGTTTAGAGTAGTTGAAATTAACCAATTAGGCCTGAAATTGTCATTTTGAGATGTAATGTGTTTAGAACATAGAATGTGCAAAAGATGTTTTAGCTCATGATTAAGAACTAAAATGAGGAGGGAAACCCTAGAGACGACGATAATTAAGCTCAGATGGAAGAAAACGGTCTAGATGGAAGAAATTTAGAGCTCTACAGCCTTGTCAAGATTGTACTTTGAGTTTGCCTTGTATCCTGCCGTGGAGTGGCTGAAGTTTTAGTGTTCGGAGGGAGATTTTGCTGTCTTGGAGAATTTTGTTCTTTCCAGTGTTATGCTGAAGTAATATAGGAGGGGATTTAGAAGGAGAATAAAATTCATGGATGGGAACTTCTGTGCACCTTGAAGTATACTCGGCATTGTCCAAAAGAATAAATAAAATCTCTTGACCTCATGAATGCTTCCAGATACTTTTCCCATTTCCTTCCTTCACCTTTCAGACATAAACATGCCACTTCTGTAGCTGATTTTGCTTCTTTTCTTGCTAATTTTTGTGTGGTGAATAGATTCTTTCTTTCTTCACCACAATCAGATTTTCCCTGAATAAGGTCACTAACAGATTCTTCAAGGCAAAATCTGCCTGGTCTGCTGCTGCTTTTTGTACAAGCAGTATTCTCTCTCTTTTTAAACTTTCGCTCTTGGGCTTCCAGGGTTCAGTCAATGCTTTTCTGTTGTTCCTCACACATTTTCCTTCATTTTCACTGTTACTGTTCAGTCTTCTCTGCAATAATTCTTCCAAATTCTCATCCCTTCTTGCTGTGTTTTCTCTGCGACTGGCTTCTGCGTTTAAAGCTTCGAACAGTATTTTCATGTTGATGACATCCAAATTCCCTCTGAAATCTTTTCACATCTCTCTGGCTTTTTCACTCCTTGTTCTGAATATCTGGTTACCTTCAGCTCAGTCCCAATCACTGTGTGCTAACATCACTGTTCTCAGTACTGATTGCTAAAGTATTGAGCTCGACTCTTGAGCCTTTCCTCCTTTATCTTGGTAGACAAATCTTGTTGGTTCTTCCTGTGTACACTGCTCGTTTAAATTCCTGCAGTAAAATGCCTGGCTTTGCTTCAGTAATTAGTTTTCTTAACTAATACCATTTCTTCCAATTTCGTCTCCCTCCTTCTCTCTGCAGTCCTGCTCAAGCCTAGGCAAAATCTTGCTTTCTTATTCTGTACCTCAAGATACACCGAAGCCTGTCTGATTCACCGAGCGCTTTCCTTCCAGCTTCCTTATCAGTGACATGACTGTTGTCCTTTGCCTTGCCTGCTGTTGTCCCAAAGTCCCCTGTTTTTTCTTCATCTTCCTGCTGTATTTATTTCCTTGTTGTTTTATTTCCTCTGTCCCCTCGGGGCCATCTTCTCTTCTGCTGTTGCATGCCCCATGGAGGTTAGACCAAAATGTCTATATGGTATTTAAAAAAAAAATTTGTTATTAGTTCAAAAGAGGAGGATCTGGTTTATTGTTCTAAGCAGTGGGTTATCTGTGCAAATCAGGAACTTGAACTCAAAATTTTCCACCTTTGTAACTTCTTATTGGAAGGTAATGAGGTGACACTCAAGGGTTCTTATGAATAATAATTCACATTTAGGAATAATTTAAACTCCAAGTTTTAAAAAAAAAAGATTATTCTGAATTGATATTAAAGAATCAATAGATAGAACAGAGAATGTTTAATAAGCTTACTGGAGATCTGTGGTGCTGGGACCTCTTCCCAATGATTTAAAATGCATTTCATGTTGATTTTCCAAGGTTTAGGGGGATTTATACATGAAACTAAGAGCCTTTTCAATGTTTATTCCTCCTACTTGGTATCTCCTTACTGCTGTTATAATGCCATCTATTTAGACTGAATACAAATTAAAAAATAAAAACAAACCCAAAGCAAAAGTCATATTTTGGTTCTAAATGCCTCAGTGGTCTACTAGCAGCATGTGCTTGCTTGTTTAGAATTCAAAGTAGGATGAGTTTTGCAGTTGGTATTTATGGTAGAACATTTTCCTCTCCGATAGCTGTTCGTATCATCCTGTAGTGAGTGGAGTCCCTGCTAGCTTACGTTCACTGCTAAAAGATGTGAAAACTATGTGGACTCTTGTTCACGGGAGAGTTTCGCCACGTGTTGATTTTTTTTTGAATCACGGTTAAGTTAGATGCCCTCCGCCCCCCCTTTTTCCAATGTGGGCGCGCTCCTGTGAAGGGTGGAAACGCAGTGTATCGGCTTTCACTTACGAAATGCCAAAGCACTTCTCAGAATTGCTTTGTTTGAAGAGCTGGGGCTTTAAGAAGAAATACAAAGCTATTATGAGTTGAAAGTGAAATTCTTAAATTGGGCAACACGTGATAGCTTCCATCTCAGACCATATATGTTTTTATACCTTCAGGAAGTAGCAAATACAGCAAGTCATCTAAGTGTATACTAGTGCAAATGTTGAAACGCTGTGCTACCTTCTGTACAGCGTTTGTATTGCCTGGCTACCCTGTGTTTCATTTAATTTTAAAATCTGCCTATTTATTTTGCATTTCTCTTAAATTTTATGGGCTCGTGAAGATCTGAACACTAGAATATTATGTATTAAAAGTAATTCTGACCAAAAATGCTGTCTTAGGATGCTTGTGGAAAATTAAGCTGGTTATTTTCCCTTTCGTATATTACATTTTTCATGTGTTCATATCATACAGTTTTCTATACAGAACGTTTTCCAGATAAGGAGTGTAAAAATCTGTCAAAAATACATTTGCATGTGCAAACATATGCATGTATAGTCATATGCATGACTGCCCAGATAGTCCCTGTGTTAAATGTCTTCTCATCACGCCATTTGAGGAAGTCCTTTAATGATAATCTTTTACAGTTATAATCTCTTATTCACTTTCAGGAGGGTAAAATACATGAATTTGAGTGAAATTGCCATGAGAAAGCAGTCTGTATCCTTTCTGACAGGCCTCAGTACCTCTAAGGACAAAGAGCAGCTACCATTGTGCGTAAGCAGAGTACTTTGCTTTTTTCTCCTCCATAACTTCTAGTTTCTGTTAGTTTCCTGGTTAAATGCGCTAAATCGTTTCTCACTTCTCCTCACGCTAAAAAGGATGACCTACTACATCCTCACACAGAATATCTTAAGTAATACTGTTGTTGGCCCCCCTTCTTTCCTTCTCAGTAAGACCCCATTTGCTCGTGCTTTAAAACTTCTGTTGTGCCTATTTAAATCATTTTAAGATGTTGTTTGCTGGCTTTGGCAGATAAAACCGATTACGGTTATAGCTCTGTACCTCAGGAAAGCGAAAGAAGTTCGCATGGCTGTATAAAAATGCCCCGAACATTAGTTACCTGGAAAACTTTACCGGTCTGTCTTGAGAGATTTCGGGCTGCTCTTGTTGTTTCTCAGTGGGGAGGTACATCCCGTGTAGCTGTAGGCACTGCTGTTTCTGCTGGAGAACTGGGATCAGAGCGAGTGTGGAAACTTTTAAAAAACAGGCAAGGGCTGATCCAGCAGGATTAGGAGCTGATTTCTTAATATTGAATGAGAACTTGTAGGCAGCATGTGTTTGAGTTTTGAGGGACACCAAAAGTGAAGACTTTTTATTATTTATATTCCAACAGAAGCTCATTCAAGATCAAAATCCTATTCTGCTACCTACTGTTACCCTCCGCAGGGACGCTCCCTTGCCTACCATGAATCTTGAAGTCTGTCTATGTTCTAGCTGTTACCTGTAAGTTTATAGAATATTTGCTGAACTTCCTGATTTCCTAAGAATAGCGTGGTGATTTCTCTGGTCAAAAAAAATTCTGACCTGGAAAAGTAAATCATAGAATCATTTAGGTTGGAAAAGACCTTTAAGATCATTGAGTCCAACCGTTAACCTAGCACTGCCAAGACCACCACTAAACCATGTCCCTAAGCACCACATCTACAGGTCTTTTCAATACCTCTGGGGGTGGTGACTCCACCACATCCCCGGGCAGCCTGTTCCAATGCTTGACAACCCTTTCGGTGAAGAAATTTTTCCCAATATCCAATGTAAACCTCCCCTGGCGCAACTTGAGGCCGTTTCCTCTTGTCCTGTTGCTTGTTACTTGGGAGAAGAGACCGACCCCCCCCTCGCTACAGCCTCCTTTCAGGGAGTTGTAGAGAGCGATGAGGTCTCCCCTGAGCCTCCTTTTCTCCAGGCTAAACAACCCCAGCTCCCTCAGCCGCTCCTCATCAGACTTGTGCTCCAGACCCCTCACCAGCCTCGTTGCCCTTCTCTGGACACGCTCCAGCACCTCGACGTCCTTCTTGTAGTGAGGGCCCCAAAACTGAACACAGTATTCGAGGTGCGGCCTCACCAGTGCTGAGTACAGGGGCACGATCACTGCCCTGCTCCTGCTGGCCACACTATTCCTGATACAGGCCAGGATGCTGTTGGCCTTGGCCACCTGGGCGAAGTCCAGTAGCTCTCATCCTGCACCATCTACAGTCATTGCTTTGAGTCCGATCCCTTATCTCCTCTAGTAATAGCTCACTTGCTCCTACTTCTCGTTGAGAGGAAGGAAGTGGAAACAGCAGCACCTTCCCTGTTCAACCTCCTTGCTGATGATGAAGTATGGAAAGGGGGAGCTTGCTCTGTAAAAATCATAAAGGGGAAGCAAATCTGTTCTTCCCATGGCCTTGTTGAAAGAAAGGAGGGGGGGCGGGGAGGCAAGGAGACAGCAAACGGGTACATGAGAAGCTCTGCTCGCAGGAGCTTGGCGAGGACAGGGACGTGATGGCACCCATCTCCCCGAAGAGGGGTCGAGCGCTGCTGTAGCAGGACTTTCGCTTCTTCACGGTTTTGCCTGTATTGCTAGTACCGGTGGTGGGAGCAAAAGCTGTGTGTATTGGGATGAAGCATCACCCCTTGCTCGACAGTCACACCAAGCACAATGTTTTTGGCTCTAGCCTGATGAGAGGAGTATCTGACCCCAGGAGGTGGCGGAGATCAGAGCCAAGCCCGACGCTGCTCGGTCAGTGTGTGTGAGGGGGGGAGATCGGTTCATTTTGCTGAGTGTGTGGAGTATAAGATGAACTAAGCTAGCCGTCTTCACAGTCCCCTTATCGATACTTTACAATTAAAGGTTAATTTACTGTTGAAGTCCTGTAAAATAATGCATGCAAAATGCTGATGTATAGGTTTGTGTTGTGGGATGCCAGGCAGCATACGAGTAAAGCGAGTCATAACTGTCTCATGCCGCCTCTCGCCTGCCATCGAAGGCGCCCATTTTATGTAGCAGCCACGTGGATGTCAATTAAAAGGAAGCATTAAAAAATTAAGCAGTAGTTTGTTAACACAGTATTGAAGGAGTTATTAAATTTGCTCGTGTCCCTTTTGTTAACTGTTCTGTATCCTTTGGGTTTACCTGGTGCTACCTAGATTATGCTGCATTTCTATTGTAAACATGAATAATTTCAGATACTGCTTTACCCGTTTCTAAGCTCAGATTCAAAGCGTACGTGGCACATAGTGCCTCCTGAAAACCTGCACGCTTTGCAGTAGATGTTTCTCTCTTACATTTACTCAAAGAGAAGCGGATACAGTGTTTGCTTCTCAAATTTTTGGTCTGACTCCTGTGACTCTGACTCCAGTAAGTAATGCCAGTAGCATGGGTAGATGGATCTGACAGGGTTGAGAACTAACAGCATGTCAGACGCTTTTCTCCGATGAAGGCTATAGATCAGAGCTAGGAATCTGCTGGAGCCGGAGAGGGTGACAGGGGAATAACATCCCTTTCTCTTCCATCGACAGGGGTAATAACTCCTGGCTCTCTAGGGACAGATTGTAAAAGCCAATAGCCAGAAGCTGTGAAGCAGGGAGGGTAGAAGAATTGAAAATTAAAGAGGGAGTGAAAATTTTGTGTAAGGCTTTAGTGAGATGTTGGAATAAACCATCAAGTGTCATTCTTTTAATTGCCTTATTGTTGATAGAAAGGGTTCTTGCAGTATTAGTTTTCATTACTTTATAAAGTTAAAATATTAGTAAAATACTAGTTAAAATCATTCAGGTATACCATGCACGCTTTTATGTGCAGCCAGGTATCAT
>NW_008824996.1:1269037-1282053 GCF_000699105.1 Pygoscelis adeliae | reverse complement strand
AGTGTGGAAAAATGTTTTACAAGTATTGCTTTAAAATTAAATCTTTGAATAGTAAAAACATCTGTTAATGTCATTACTGTATATAGACATATTTTGAGCATGGTGATGCTGTACATCGTATACAAATCAGATCATTAATTCAAATGGCTGTGTGATGTATAGCTGATATCTCTTCGTATGTAAAATTTCACATTGTTGAATCTTTCAGAGTCCACAAGCATTTAAACTTCGGCTGCGTTTGTGTCCAGGAGGAGCGTTCCAGTACTACCAGGTTTTACTAATGTTATGATACCTGCATTACGCTGTGAGTCTTTCATTCATTTCTTTGCGGAGCAGTAGCTTAATGATGAACACTTAAAGAAACAAAGCCATAATAAAAAGGCATAGCTCCCAGACTTTTAAGAAACAGAAGTGCTTAAAAGCGGTATTTTTTATATGAGTTGTTCTTGCTTAGTTTTTAAACTGTGACTGGTGTTTAGTTAAATCTTTTACAGACTCAGTTCACTGAAGGTGACAGAAGTACTCACTTGAGCTCAATGAAAAGTAGACATGACAGTAAATTTTTCAGTCAGAGACAGGAGATCTTGTTATAGGAGTCAGTATGGGGGTCAGGGCAGAGCCTGTTGATGATTGAGGAAAAGAGAAGTAAATTCATTCTGCTTCAGGCACTTTGTCAAGTGCCAGTAGCTTACCATTGAGAACTAGTCACCCGTTCTAGTCTTACGGCCCTAGAGGTCACTCATTTGATATAAATCATAGCACTGCATAGGCTCAGCAACCTATTGCCATTCGAGATGAAATAAAAAAAGAGGAATGCTTCATTCTGAATTGAAATGACTGTGAATATCCCACCACATGTTGCTGTTTAATGCAATATGGGGTTAGATATTGATCTCCAAAATCAAGTCATTAAAATGTGCTGTTTTTGTTTATTGGAATGAAGCAATTAAATGGTTCAGTTATGCCAGACCTTACCTTTTCTGATGAAAACTATTGATTTCTTGCCACAGCTTTATAAGCGACAATGTTTTTGATTACTCTTGACAAACCTCCTTGGAGTGTTAATTAAAATTGTACCAGATGAGCAGGTGTGGGAGATCATTAGATTGCCCGGATCACACACTACACTTCATATTCTGCAGCCTTGCATAATGAATAGGGCACAAGAGGGGAAAAACAATATCTTCATCAGCAGAATTAGCATCTTCTCTCTCTTTTCTTTTTTAACTAGGTGACATTACATTTTACAGTACATCCATTTATCAGCTATTGAATAACTTCTACTGCATCCAATTAAATTCAATTTCCTTTGAAATATTACATTGCTACACAAGCACAAAAAAATAAGTACCTTGGCTGGTTTGTGTGTGGATGCTCATAAACTCATGATACCCACTGCATTCTTTCAATAACAAAGCAGAAACTTTAGACGTTTTCCTAGATAAGACGTTTTAATAGCATCTGCATTTTTCTTTTGCTTAACTACACGATGGTATAAAATAGCATGAGAACTATTGATTGTATTGGTTTTGAAAGAGCAAATTATTTCGTGATTTATTAATTTACAATAGATTTTTTGTGTGATGCAATATTAATCAGTTGATAATTTTTCCACACCTTAATATTATGCTAAGACAATGACTCTGTAATGCATTTATTGTACTTGTGTTGTACAGTACGAGGATGGAGTATGCAACTGATTATGAAGCCTGCTGTGATAGGCAGCTCTGTTGCCTAGACAGTGTAAGGGAAAAAAAAGGGAGTTAAAACAACTAAGAAAATTAAGGATGCAATGTGATTAAGGATGGGATATGTGTTTGGAACGGCAGAGAGAAACGTGCAAAACATTTGATCACAAATTGCTTGGCCTGTAAATAAATAGCTTTGGTTGCCATTAACATCATAGGTGAGCCCTAGTCAACGGCTAACTGAAAGCTTGTGTGATATGTTTGTAGCTCAGCCCAAGTCTTACTGAACTGGCAGTTTGGGACTTAATGGTTTTAAACTAAAAAAAAGGGGGATTATTTTTTTAAAAAAATACTTCAATTAATAATTGGAAAAAGGTAGTGCCTGAGCATCAGCAGCACTTGGGATAGGTGTTCTCCTGAACGGAGCCAGAGCTAAATGTCATGTGCCCTTTGACTAAGTTGCCTTTTCTGTCTCTGTTTATCTTTCTGGAAATTAGATAAAACATACTGTGTAGTACTTGCAGTTCAGCAGTATTGCAGCATGTATTTAATGTTTTTAAAACTTATTTGAAATCCTAGCATAAATGTAAATTGAAATCGCAAATCTAATACACGCTTCTTAATGCTTAATTGACTGTGCATCATGCTTTCCAAAAACTCTCCAAAATAGAAATAATGTTGAAAAGAGGCGATCCTGTGTTAACTGTTATGACTGCAGAATTATAAAAGCTAACACGTTACAAAGGTGGAAGAGAAGGTTAGAAGTTACCTGTACACTGGAAATGCAGATACATTATTGTCTTCCAGCAGAAATCCAGTTAAATAACTTGAGTTGTCCCACTGATTTAGGCGAGCAATATAAATGAGCTGGATATTAACTCCAGCCGGAGCAGTGACTCATTTATGGTAGTAATGGTCTATGTTTGAGTGTTGTAATTTGATGGTGTTTTTTGAGCTTGAATGTAGAATGTGTTGATCACCTTTATTTTTTAACTGATTCTGTAAGATGTGGATATTTTTGAAGTTATGTAAAGCATTCTTTAAATCAATGAATTTAGTACTGCTGACTTCACTAGGAGACATTGCTGCTTTTCATTACGTTTGAAAAGGATGACATTCATTCAAATGCATATAATTTGCAGGACAATTTTCCATAGACTTAAAATAAAATTTGGAGGCTCTCTCTGTAATCTTTTTAGAAGAAGGTATTTCTATTCCTGGACTATAATTTCTTTTGGGTTAGGCTGAAAAAAAGGAAAGAGGAGGTTATTTCCAAACAGTGACTGAAATTGCCACGTACATAATGTTTGCTTGGTAGCTTCAACGTGGATGAAGCAAGATTGATTCCTGCAGGATGGTTTGACGTGGGTACCTCTGTAACCGCCAGTATCACCCGGTACCCTTTGGAATAGCCTTCGTGAGAGGCTGTTAAACAAAGTGGAATGGAAACTAATGCGTACTCTCAGCCCTTGTCAGAGCTGAGGTGTAATGTGAGAAACCTTGGAGTGTTGCTGCTTGCGTGCTACCTTTTTGGTGGATAAATAGGTTACTGCAACAGCTTGTAAGAGTCAAACTTACAAGAGCTAAACTTTGCAGGAAAAAGCGAGTAACAAAAAAGATTAAATAATCTTAACAGGTATAACTGAAAGAAAAAGATGATCATATGCTGTAAGCATCTAGGGTGTATTTTTCCATGTTATTCAGTACTTTTGTTCCTGTTGATTTGAGATTTTTAAAAAAGATGAGTGATATTAATATTTTCCCTGGCATTCCAGATGTTTCAAATGATTTATTAAATAATAATACTTCTGGAGATAGAAAAACAGTTTTGTACTATGTGATCAACATCCTACGGGAAGGCTGAGCTAAATTATTTCAATTTTGTGCCCTAAAACTGGAAATACTTTTTTTGTATGTGAATGCATCCAAATAAGCTTTCAGACTTCTGCCTTTTCTGCTTTCCAAAAGTATTAATTGTATAAAGCTGAACTGAGGTGGTGGTGGATGCTAGGTGCAGAATAGTAGCAATAATAATAATAATAATAATAATTCTCCTTTGCATAGTCCCTTTAATTTCAGGAGTCAAAGTATTTCACAATCGGTGATTAAACATGAAATGGCCAATGTGCCTGAAAGATAGCTTTGCTCACCTGCAGAGGATGCATCGCCAACTGTCCAAAATGTAGGCAGGATGTAATGTTGTATATTATTGGATAGGCACAGAAAAAATCTCTGCGCTTCTAACTGCTGATTTCCTAGCTTTTTTTTTTGGTTTTTGTTTTTTTTTTTTTCCCCCAGAACAATTACATCATTGTGTTTATTAGTAACTTTTTTCTTTTGTTGCATTCAAAAGGCTATTAGCCACATTGCATGTAAAATGAGTGAAACCTGGGATCTCTCAGGATTAGTGGTTCTCTTCATTCTTTGCTCCATATTGAAAATCATTCCTGTCAGCTGATGCTCTCCAAGCTGCCTGGAAGAACTTTGGCATAGTTTTCCTAACCTTTCAAACAGTAAAAGCAAAACTCTGCTTTGATTTAACAAAATAATTAAAAAAAAAAAGGAAAAAAAAAAAAAGCTGGAGGACTTTGGCCCAGAGCCATTAAGGATGCAGGCGACTGCGCTGCGGTCTGACAGCATATTCCACAAAACACTGAAAAGTTCTCCTCGGGGTCCCTGGAGTGGGCTGAGGCACTTTGCTTGTACTTAACATATATCAACTGTCACCCGACGGCAGTCGGTGTTGAACTGAACACAATGGAACATCCAGATGGTCTAAACAAAGCGAACAAATGTTCACTGCTATTAAAAGCTGTTTACATCAACTTCCAGTATTTCATGTGCTGAAGTTTATATTGTGTCACTACTGGGGTGCTGAGCTCCATCCTCGGTTCGGATCAGGGATTTCTAAACTATTGTTGCTTATGTGTTAAAATAACATTCTGAATATGCCTTAAATACATGCCACTGAACGTGTTGGGTTTTTTTAATAGGAAATTGGTCATTGTATGCTAATCTCATGCTTTCAAATATTGTAATTGATTGTCCCATCTAATTTCCCCTTGCTTTTCCCCCAGTGTAGCCGCCTCCCAGCACCTCCCCCACCAAACACGCGTTGAGCGTGTACTGCGCCGCGCCGGCTCCTCTCGGGCACATCACCGATCGCTGCTGGACCGGATCGCCTGGCTGCCGTAGCACAGAGCGTCACCGGTGCTCGCTGGCCGTCCGATGGGGACGTTTGTGCGCGGCGTAGTTTGCCTTCTTCCCTGAAAGACTCTGAGATGTCTGCTGCTGTCTTATTAGTGATTAAGATGTGTAAGTGACAAACGGACATTTTACATCTCCTTCCTCTGACCCTTGTTCCTGGTATCCACCTTACTGGAAGTCCAGATCCCTGCCTTCCACTCGCTAAAATAAATTAATTGGTGGGACACAAGCTTAGCTCCGTCTATTGTTTTTCATGAAGCTGCAATGAAATTCTTAGGAAGCCTGTGAACGAGGAAAACTTTCCAAAACAGTGCTGTATTTTGCAAGCATGGTTTCTGGTTAGTTGTACACCGTTCTTGAAAGAATGGCCAAAAGTGCTTGAAGCGCTAAAAAACCCCCTTCATTGCACCGATTTAAAGAATTGAGAGATATAATATTCTTTCAAATATATGAGTGAAACATCACATGCAAGCTGTTATCCATCTGCAGAGTATTTTTTTGCAAAATACAAATCAAATGTTTTTTCAATTAATTTTAAAATGAAACCTAACCAGCCCTCCCTCCTCCCCACAAACATCAGACTGTTAAGGTCTTAGCGGAGATCGAACGGGACCGTTAGCCTTTTCAGGTAAGGACTTTTTTCTTTGGTTTGTGCCCTGTAGACCTAGCTGTTGCCGGTCACCGTGGCACAAATAATAAAATGGAAGAAAAAGGCACTTGAAAAACATTTTTAAACCGGATGAATCGAATATTGGCATTCACTATTTCTTTATAATACCAGTTGTATTTACCCCGGCATATGTCGTTCAGCTGCTTGTTAGTGATAGCACTAACTTTCACAAAATGGACAGAACCGTGCGTATTTCTTCCGAGAGAGAAATCCTGTCACACCTTACAGGTTTTGAATAAATAGAGCTCTGCAGCATCGAAACAGTGCTACTGTAAACGTGTTCTGAAGGTCTGTAGGGAGTATGTTGGCGATGTTCTTTCGAAGATGTCTACACCATGGAGAAGAGTTTTGAAGTATTGTAATTCTCAAAGTTAGTGCATTTATCATCATTCTTAATTCAGGAGGTTTCTTTAATAAGCTATTAATATGAAAAAAGGATGGTAATTTTATAATACATAACACACAATTTTTTTTGCTTATTTACAAATAGTAGTTGTTACTTTCTAAGCCTGTAAATTACAACGTTGTATACAAGAGTTTGGATGCTACAAGACTTTTATTTTAGTATTGAGAAATACGATGTGATTTGTTACTTTGTAAGTGTGATTTTAACTGCCTCTGTAAATGTATGAATGAACAATTGAAGCTGTCTCAGTCTTGCTTGGTGTTTTTCCAAACTTACAAAACAGAGGTATTTGTAATAAAATGTAGTGTTTTACAGAGCCATTTTCCTTTCTGACAACAGTATGTGACCATAGTGTAAGATAAAAATATTAAATTTCAATACCTATTAGTTGCAAAGGTGATATGGCAAATAGTGCGTTTTTCCTGGTGTGTTCTAGCTGACAATCGTTATGTTGAACACAAGACCAATTCCTGTTTTCAGAAGCTTTGAACATGAGGTTCCCAGATCCCGCCCCAAATTTGGTATGCATAACTTTTTCAAGTCAGTTCCATTTCATTCTGAGCTTTAATAAAATATTTAACTTTAGGTTATTGATTTGAAAATCTTGTTTGTGAGCTTTTTTTTTTCCCCCCTAAAATGTTGCAGAGAACCAGAATAAACCCGCAGGTTTTTCATGCTCTTCTCGCTATTATTTTTTTGTTGCATGGCTAAATCTCCTTTCCTTAGTGCTGTGTTTGTTGTACAAAGACCAAATCCTTGGCTTGGCAAACATCCTTGGGAATAAAGTTACTGCTGGTAATTTCCTTTGAGTTCTGCAACGCCCACATCGTTTTCAGAGGTGAAATGGCTCCTTACAGGCATCTTTATCTGTGGAATGTAGTGGAAGGGGTCTGCTACATCTCTGTCATGAAAGGTCTGTGATTCACCTTCTTGTCCTGAGTTTTTTTCTGTCATTTTCCTGTCCCCTGAATCCTTGAACCCCGGCAGGTATACAGCACTGCTCTGCACGGAGGTCGTCTCCTGGCATTATGGTGAACTTTGCTTGCAGGACACATGCTCTAGAAACAGCAGGGTAAGGTTTTGCACAATGAACTTGCACAATGTTTAATTCTTATGGGGTCAGTGCATCAGAAACATATGAAATATATAGAAGAAGTAGGGTTAAACCCTGGTGACGCTGGTGGGCATAACGTTTGAGACTTCTTTTCTAGAAGGTCAAGCTAGTTCCTATGTTACGTTGGAACATGACAATAAAAGAACCCAATATTATTCTGCATTACAAAATGATTAATCTCTGGTGTTTCCATTCCAGGGGGTTTCTTGCCAAAACTATAGGAAGCGGATGCATGAGGAAGTGTTTTACAATACAGGTGACATCGTTAATTTTAAGTATTTCACTAAGGAAGACGTTTCTTGACCATGCAGAATGATAGAGAAAGAAAGATTTTACTTCACGTAAGGGAGCCCCAAGAGGTATCAGGCCAGAAAACTTACAAAGCCACGGTTCTCATGTTTGACAGGGGTCAAGCATTGTGCCCGCTGTAGATGAGCCATTTGGAGCCAGATTGTCAATCCAAATGCAAGCTGCTCCGTTTCCTGTTTATGCCTGTGCAGAGTTACACATCCTGGCTCGCTCGCCTTCAGCTGCAGGTTTTTCCGCACTCCCTAGGAGATTTCTTCCTTAAAATGGCTTGTTATTTATCATTTAAGTAAGCCATTGGAATTTTGTTAATTCCTGTTTTACTTAGCACATGCAAAACGGTATCATTAGCTAAAGGAAGGTAATGTTAAGGTAGTAAGAGTTACTGATACTACTAATTAAATGACCTTTGCAAAACAAAATCTGATCAGACTATGCCTGAGCGTAGAGAACCGATGCCAAGTTTACTGCTTCACAGAGGCCTGGCCTATTGTATATCTGACCTGAGGTTATCAGCAATTAAAACCTGCTCTAGTAATTTAAAAGTAAGCTTTTTGTATATTACACACTTACATTTTTCCATCTGTCATAAGATTAATTAAACATGTTTGCACCGTAAAGGGACATTCTTAGCAGGGCGGTTTGCGTGGTATGTTTATGAAGTTCCTCCGTGGACAGAGATTGTTACGATTTTTTTGTTATTCAGCAGTACAGCTCCTAAGCAGTCACCTTTTTGTTTTTAATCCCCCCCATCCAATAAAGTGAACCGAAACCCAAACGCACCTGACAGTCCACTGTGCTTTGTCCTTTCCCCTTAAATTGGAGCACAATGAGAAATAATTCTGATTCTAGCCAGGTTAGCCCTGTCAGAGGAGTTCTGCTTTGGCTGTCACACCTTTCTTTAAAGCTGAAGTTTTACTAAATTTAATGGGCTTTCTTGTAGGTAGCAAAGAGCTTCTGTTAATTACCTACATGCCTGGGTTAAAAGTGAAAGGAGGGTAGTTAGTGAGGAAGGAGATTGCTAATTAAGCCTTACTTCCAAGCAAACGTGGATGCTATTTGATAAAATGACTGACAATGAACTACATCTTCCTCCCTCCACCTCTTTGGTTGCTTTACTGTAATCGGGAATTAGATCTTTAACACATGCTACACTGATTTATATAAAAGCACCAGATTGAAGTTGGAAGGGATTTTATTAATCTAACAGTAGACTTTCCCATAAAATAACTGATATACGGCATGAGCGGAGTAAGTGTATAATAAAAAGTCAGAGTATGTTGAACCGGCATAATTGCAAGGAAAAAAAAAAAAGAGCATTTTGCAGCTTTCCTGCAAATTTGACAGAATTAGGAGGAATCATATTTTCACCGCAGTCAGTAGGAGCAGGATTGGACATGATCTTCAGCTGGGGGCAATTGCCCTAGTTTTAAAGTTAATGGCCCTTTTGCTCTTTACACTATCAAAGAATATAACCTGTGAGATACTGACAAAGACTTTGACAAAAATATCTAAGCACCTGTAATGAAAATTAAGAAGTTCTGCCTTTGATCACTTATTCCTAGTTTGCGAATAACTCCGTTAAACTTGGTAGCGCTGTTTTTGCTTATTAATAGGGTTTATACCAGTACGGTATCTAAATACTTGCCAAGGATTAGTGGGTTTTAATTTAGTGATACCTGATTATGAGGCAGAAAACTCTCATTGTTCCCGTTTTACAGACAAACTGAGCGACTTTATGTAGTGATTTGTGTAACTTAGTGTAAGACTGTTGGAGCCATGTCTTAAGCCCTTGGTTTTTCCAGTCCCAACTCCGAGGCGGGCTCAGCCACTCATCCTACAGACTTACGTACCAAAGATTCACACCTGACACCTGTGTTCTGAACTTTGTCCCCATTCAAAACTCCCTCCCTCCCCAACAAAAAGAAAACCCAAAGCAAACAGAAAGCCCAAACAAACCACCCCCCCCAGGTCAGCTTTGGAAAAGTCATTACAGAAAATATCATTCATATACACAAGTGAATGAATTCCTTTTCTCCCAAGGGATGATTATATTTAATGATAGCGTAGAGCTGAGGTTTGGAAATTCGGTTTTAATAGATGTTAAACTAATCATTAAATGCAATCAAGTTTATTTCCTATGTTATTTGAAGTCAAAAGGGTGGTCAGGGTCTCTTTCCAGACATTCCCGGTTGTCTTGATAAATTTTGTTAAATATCAGCTGATGAGAGTATTTATATCTTGAGTAAAGTGAGTATTGTTTGACTATAATTTTCTATTTTTATCGTCATTTATTGTTTGCTTCTTACATTATAGATGTACTTGATGTAAATTGCAGAAAATAGCATTTTAAACCTTTTTTCCTCAATTGTCTTTTCAGTACGCGTAAGATCGTGAAAACACTCTGCAGTACCCAAGTTAACTTTAGAATGGTTAGGCAGCAATTCCCTTGATGGTCATGTTCGCATTGTGAGATGCACCGACACACATGTTTTGTCTATCAGGCCAAAAGAATATCCCATTTAGGGCTTTTCCCCCGCAGTAATCAAGGCTGAAGACAGCAAAACAGCGTTCCCTTTGCAGGATGCAGCAACAAAGTGAACTCAACGTTTGTTAAAGACTAAGCCCTGGTACTAGTTCCTTTTTTGCGACATATTGTAGCGTGACTTCAGTTTCCTATGGTGAAGGCAGCTAAGGTAAAAAGCGCAAGACTGCAGATTAATTTAGCAAAAAGGCGTTGCTGTGCGTAAAGCTCCTTAGGTTCAGCCTTGTCGCTGGTCGAAGCTGGCCTGTTGACCCTCGTCCACCCTAGCTGGGTAAACCTGCAGGTCTTTGCTAAGCTACGCTTGCAGCATGGAACGTCTCGGGCTCTAATTAAATGCGGAACGCACGTAAATAGCCTTTCCAGATGTTTTAGTTAATGTAACTAATAGCAATCTGAGCCTAATGCCTTGCTTTATTTAGGAGGTGAAAAAGTTGGTGTGAAATATTTGTGTCTCTGAAAATTTTAAAACATGGTATTTGGTGTCCTCTTATGATTTTCACTAATTTTCTTTTTCTTCTATTTGTAGCAAAACCCATTTTGCCTACAAGAAGCATATCGTCTGCCTTTTCCTGGAAAAAAACTGCCTGGCATAAAAGCAAATAGCCTGTGGATGTGGCAAAATGATAAACAGAAAGATTGTCATTAGTTTCAAAAGATTTCTCTTCCATTTGCAGTGGAATATTGCATTATGCCTCTAGTTGAGAAATGTGAATAGTAATCTCACTTTTATGCACCTTGGGGTGGCTTGCTGGAGACCGCTCAAAATTATACTTTAAAAACCAACCAAACAAAACCAGGGCAAACAAAGCAAGCTGTGTTTACGGCTTTGTTTTAAAATATCATAGGCATATTTTTACTAAAGACCCAGTTTTACCAGCCTCTTTGTAGAATTCTCGGCTGCTCTGATTATTTGATAAAGGCTAATTTTGTCAGGTTCCTTTGCCTTTGTTTAGTTTCTTTTTTTTTTTTTCCAGAATTCTTAACCTTTCCATACTTTCAGTGTATTTTTAAGTTATTGCAAAAATTCCCCTTCCTTCTCCTGTGGCTAGCAGGAAGCCAGCAGGATACCAATACTGCTTACTCACGGAAATTAAAAACAAAACAATAGGTAAGAAAAATAAAGAAATAGAACAAACAAGAGACACTATCTTTTCTGTTAAAGCTTAGTGTGTTGTGCATTGGTTTTTCGGTATACTGGAGCCTAAAGTATTGAAACTTCCCCAGGAGAGTCTCTACAGAATTTGGCTCCTCGTTATTTCAGTGTCTGCGGCTGAAATATGGTGTTGAACTACTAGTCCTGTCTGCGTGCCCATAAAACGGGTGAAAAAGCAGTAAGCCAGCAGCAGTAGCCTTGCAGCCCCGAGTCCGTATTGAAGGTGTGATGGTTTATACGGAGAGGCGGTCCGTTTATTAATTCATTTTTCTCGTACCCCCGCAGACGCCGGCGTTCACGGGACTCACCAGGCAGGCACAGGTGATGTCGGGTTGTCTGGACGCGCGTGTTCATCGTACCCTCCACGCGTGAGGTCTCTCTCGCCCTCCTGCCAAGCCTTTCCTGAGGTGCTCGGACTATCCTGCGCTCCTGCTCCCAAGCGGAACCCCAGCGCGTGCCAGGGGAGCACTTTCCTTTGAGTGCACCAGCCCAGACAAGGGCACCAACAACTCACGACCCTGCTTGTGCTGTTAAAAGGGACCTTAGTAAAAAAGGAAAGGGGAAAGTATGCTTCCGCCTTCTTTTCTCTTTCTCCTAGTGACGCTAGTGATACGATCGTGTGATCAAGTTGCCTATTTCCCCTTGAATCGAACTATAGCTCCTTAGGGTGTCTATTTGAAACGTTTTTTGATGCAATTACTTAATTTGCATTTATGTAACTTGTAACCCACCCCTCCTTCAAAAACATTGATTCCAAGTTCTCAGCCTCATATTTTTCTCCAAAGTCGCCTATCTTTTATTTTCTTAAATCTTTAAGTTCATCAGCACCACGGACATATGGTCGGAGACTTGTATCCAATTCAACATCTTCACTCTAGACTTCGGGATACATAGACTTCTCCATTTGCCGCTGACACGAGTGTGAAGAACAGCTCATAACATGACTGAACTCCATTGATTTTTCATAAAAGTTTAATAAGATGATACAGGTCAAAAGCTTTGCAAAATTTGCAATAAATTCCTGTGGTGATCTGAAGAAGACTTAGTGGGGAGAGCTGACACCAGAGGAATTAAAATGCATGTTGAATTATATGGAGGGTAACGAGGAGTTGAATCTTTTTGGTTAATAATTTTGGACATTGGACTTCAGGTCATGAGATGTATAACATTGCATAGCTCTCCTTGTTTATGTTTTGTTTTTGTTGACAGGTGACTTGCACGTAACTGCTTCAGTAGGCAACAGATCTCAGAAAAATACCTGAATCACTCCCCCCCAAAAGGAAACCTCAGTTTTACATGTGAGCAAATAGTTTCCTTTTTTGCCAATTTTCCCCTGAAATAGTTGACTAACATTGCATGAATGCATTCAAATCAGGTGAGGCTCCAGCTGCGCTACAGTTTTTAACCCAGTCCGGGGCACAATTGCTTAATAAGTTCCCTGAGCTGGTTGCGGTAACAGTTAGATGACGTTTAAAAATTGGCTGGGCAAAATGCAGAATCAGTGGTGCACCAGTTACAGATGTCCTCTGGGCTTACAGTACGGAAAACACCTCTGCAGAAAGCCTCGGTAGCTCCTCCAAGAGCTCGGAGGTTGTCCCCAGGCCCCGTCCCCTCCTCTGTGCCGGTCTGGGAGCCCTGTCCACCGGTGGGGGAAGCCTCCTGCAGCGCATTGCTGCTGCCGCGCTCGTGGCCGCAGGCCAGAGTCGCGGGCTGAAGGCTGGCCAAGTCGGTCTGAGGAGCCATCCCTCAGGACATGAATTTTTCATGAGCAGCAAAACCTTTTTATGGCTTAACTTTGTTCCCTGAGCTTGCAGACTGCAGAGGAACAGGATGTTTATTGTATGTACGCCGGCCGTTCCCACTGAAGAGGGGCTGCCCCTAGGGTGGGCACAGCTCCCTTCTGGGGGCTGCGCAACCGTACCTTGCG
>NW_008824996.1:1252724-1269024 GCF_000699105.1 Pygoscelis adeliae | reverse complement strand
CCTGAGGACCTCCAGTGGGAAGGGGGGCTGCACCCGGGAAGGCTGTGCCTGGCTGCCCTTATGTCTTTTTTCAGCAGCAGCAGGAGGCCGTATTCTTCTTTCCTCCCGTGCTTAGTACTTGCCTCTTCCCAGTGCTGGCAGGTGTGTTTCCTGTTTTTGCTGCCCACGCCGAACGCCAGAACTCGGTGCAGCTCTGCTCAGATGGAGGGAACAGCACAAGGATTCAAAACCTGGGTTTGGTCCCTGACCCTGCCACTGAAGCACCCCAGGACCGATCCATTCCTTTGGCCTCTCTTTAGCTTGATTATCTCCTTTGCAAAAAAAACCCACCCCGAAACATCATCGCTCCCCCCTTTAAAGACTTACACTGCCTTGGGTGGGCTTTGGGCTAGGAGCGCCAGGGGTTAAGATGAGGATTTCATCGCGTTTCAGTCTCGCCTGTGGCGTGACAGTGGTCCCATACAGCTTTCCAGGAAAGCGCCTGCTATGTTCCTCCCGAATGCACCGAGAATAGAGTTTAATGCAAGTGAGGCGCCATGTTTCATCTAATCCTCAGGTTAGCATTATCAAATGAGGTTTCAGATACAGGATATGGTAAAAGTTTTCTTATCATTAGCTGATGTTTTTGTGTCACGTGTACTATATAGATGACTTCATGAAAAGGTGTAGAATTCTCTTTTGAATTGAAAATCACAAAATATGGTTTGTTGAGAACATTAGTAAGTTTTGGCCACAGGTTGTGTGGCGTGGGGCAGTATCCTATGAAAGATAACCAAGAATGACAACTTTCATATGGATCTAACACACCGAAAAATGAGCTTTGTGCTCCCTTGCTAGCTGGGCAGTGTGAGAGGGGAGAATTCAGTGCATAAATCTAAAACCCTCTGGAAAACATTCTTTATAGCTCCAATAAAGTCCTCTAGCTAGTTCAGTGTTTGCTGTTGACACCAAAGGCACCTGAATATTCCTTAATGTACTGAAGTGTCCCACAGGGTCACCAGTAAGAATTGGGCATTTTCTGGTATGGCACACAGTTTTTAAAGGTTCCTCTCTATTATCATCTTCATTGCTGTCCTACAGATGAAAAAACAGGCAATTCTCTATTCGCTTTATGCGCTGCCTCAGCGCAACGGCTGTGTCCCAGAGTGATGCACTCAAAGTGTCAAGTACGAACCCAAAACTGGTGAGAGGATTCTGCAGGGGCTATAAATTCCCTCTTCTCCAGAGCTTATTTCTGCACTCACCCTTGGTGTGCAGAACTTATTTCTGTGCTTGGGTTAATGTTTAGGTTTTCTTTGCAGGTCGTCTTTTATTCTAAAGGCTAAATTGAAATCCTTCTGTTCATCTATTAAATTTGTGGGTTCTGTATATTGTACAATATATTTTAAGGGGGGGAATTCTATTTTGAATTATAGTTCTTCAAGTGAAATGGTTATTTTCTCTATAACCTTTCCTGTCAATACCTTCAGAAAGACAGTCCAGGAATGGTTTAGGTGCTGGTATTTTATAATTAGAATCTTATAATCAAAATATGTTTTCATATAATTTTAATTTATCCAGTACGCATGTCAAGCTCGAGATCTTTGCACAATATCTGTTGCTACTAGACACTGTAATTTGTTGGTACTTCAGCATCTGATCTGTTCTACATTTCATTCACACAGATGTGTCTTGATGGCGTTTCCGTTAATATTTATTCTGATGGAGTATTTTGTGTAAAGATTAGGCCCTGGAGCTGGTTAGCAGGTTTCAAAAGTCATCACCCTCGAGCGACACTTCAGCTGCGTCAGCAAGCCAAGGCGGCTCCCCAAGCAAAGAGCATCTCATGAGCTGGGGATGGACCCAGGAAAGGGGAACTGAGGACAGGACTCTCTTGCCCACTGCCGGGTGGACAGCGCCAGGTCTCGGCTGCTGCCTCCTGCCTTCGCTCCAGCTCTGCTCTCGGGTGCAGCTGGAAGGTCCTACGGGTCACCCAGCCCTGTGGTGCGTGTTGGAGACTGAGGACTAAGCTGCTGGACAAGGTAGGAGATGAAAACAGTCTATTTTCCACTTCTGTTCTGCACTCCCAAAATGACTCTGTAGCTTTCTCCCAAGTCACCCGGGTTGGATAGGTTTAGTGTCCCCCCCGCCCCTTATCTGTAAAGTGTGATTCACCTAGGTGAAATACTTTTGGGACCTACAGGGGAAGGGGGCTGTATATATGCAAAGAACTGCTTTTTTCCAGGTCTGTTATACGGCAGTTGATTTTATACATAAGCAAAGTTATTTTTGTGAGGCCTTTCCCGCCCTTTGAAAATTGAGCACCCTTTTTTGTTTTCTTGGCTACATTTTCTCATGAATCTCTTACTCTGCTAACGTGTGTTATTTTTTCCCTTTCTGCAAAGACTTGTGATTTTCAAATGTGTATGAGTAGCATTTATCCCCCCTCCGGTAATGTTACGACTACTTATGTTTTATGCTTCTGAAGGATTCAGCACTGTGGGAAAATGTAGAATGCTGTGTACCAAAGAACCAGAAGAATATTAATGTATTCAAATGAAGGGAAATAAAAATTGAATCCAGACTCACATTTGCCTGTAAATTATTAGAGTGTGTACAAGTGTAATTTAATAGAGAGTAACTTAACTGTAGCTTAGTAATGACGTACTTTATCCTGCATGCGAACAATAAGGTGTTTTTTCTTCAGAAATAGAGTTGATGTGTTAGGCAGGGAAAACACTGTCTCTTACAGGTTACATTAGACCATCGGAAAATATTAATGTAGGGAATCTTAGAGATAAGAACAGGAAAAAAAAAAGTCAGCATTCAGGAAATTGGCTTATTTATGTATAAATGGATTTCTTTATGGGGGATGAGTGTTTTTGTCTTCATCCAAGGGATGAGCTCTGAATGGGGGATGCAGTTAGCTCCAAACACTCAGGAAACTGTAAGCACTGATTTCTGTTGGAGGCCTCTGCGTTATGTCCTTGTCTCCTGTTCGTCTTCTCTGCCCTCCCTGCCTTGTCCCTCTTGCTTTCCCCCTGTCCTGGTTTCGGCAGGGACAGAGTTAATTTCCTTCCTAGTAGCTGGTACAGTGCTGTGTTTTGGATTTAGGAGGAGAACAATGTTGATAACACACTGATGTTTTAGTTGTTGCTGAGCAGTGCTTACACTAGTCAAGGGCTTTTCAGCTTCCCATGCTCTACCGACTGAGAAGGCTGGAGGGGCACAAGAAGCTGGGAGGGGGCACAGCCAGGACAGCTGACCCCAACTGGCCAAAGGGACATTCCATACCATGTGATGTCACGCTCAGCATGTAAAGCTGGGGGAAGAAGAAGGAAGGGGGGGACATTTGGAGCGATGGCGTTTGTCTTCCCAAGTCACCGTTAGGCGTGATGGAGCCCTGCTTTCCTGGAGATGGCTGAACACCTGCCTGCCCATGGGAAGAGGGGAAGGAATCCCTTGTTTTGCTTTGCTTGTGTGTGCACGGCTTTTGCTTGACCTATTAAACTGTCTTTATCTCAGCCCACGAGTTTTCTTACTTTTACTCTTCTGATTCTCTCCCCCATCCCACCAGGGGGGAGCAAGCGAGCGGCTGGGTGGTGCTTAGTTGCCGGCTGAGGTTAAACCACAACACCCCCTCCCTCCTCGGCAGTTCTTGCTCCCCTCGCGTCGTCTCAGGTCTGCTCACCTGCCCATGGAGGTGGACCCTGATGCCAGCACGTGGCGCTGACTTCCACAAGACTGTCTGAAAGTGGAGGCACTCCAGGAGCCACCGGGTTGGGGACTGCCAGCACCGGCAACGTTGGGCTCTTACCATTTTCACAGCGGCTTTGTGGCTCAGCGTAACTTCTACTGCCCTGAGCAGGGACAAAGGATGCTCAGAGAGGCTGCAGAAGATCCCAGCACCATCAGCACACAGGTAGCGGGAAGGACCAGAGAGAGCAGCTGTTGAGTGGCAGTGACCTGTGTGCCGAACGCAGCCGCCTCTCCACAGGAGGAGCTACAGGAGCACAGAGAAGGAGGGCAAAAAGAGCCTGGAGTTTCTGGGGAGCAGTGAGTATGTAGAAATAGGCCACGTCTTCTCTGGTGGGAGGAACGTGCTGCCTCGGACACGCCGCGGTGCTGAGCGGGCGGGGGGAAGGTCCCTGAGGAGGGGCCTTGGCTCAACCCCGGGGATGCTCATGGGAACTTCAGCCAAGTGCTTTAACGTTAAATGTGTCCTTGTTTCCTGCCTGGGAAGAGCTGTGCCCTTAGGAGACGGGCAGCTCTCTGAACGTGGAGGGCTTGTGCCTAAGCTAACTTCCCTGGTGCCAGAAAAGGAGGGGCCCAGCGAGCGCGGGGCTGAGGAAAGGGCATGCAGCTGAAGGCTTTGTGTACGAGACTATTGTTTTCTGCAATAATTGAAGCACCTGCATAATTGTGTTTGAAGTGCTTTAAGTGAAATTAATGAATAATTTATGAATAAATAATAGGAGGAAAGATTTACATTGTGACCATAAAAATAATTTTGGATTAAGCTTTTAAACTTTCACCTTTGCATGTCAGGCTCCGTAGTCCCAAAGAACAGCCAAGAGGCTTTCATTAATTTTTATTTCCCTTTTACCGCGTGATTTGCACGGTCAGTTGCTTGTCAGGGTGCGGGGCACTAGCCCGCGGAGCGACGGGCACCTTTCCCCCTTCAGCCCCTGGGCGGAATTCCCTTCCGCCAGCAGTCTTCGAGCCTGGGAGACGGGCGCTCCTGGGCTTCTGCCACGCCGCCTCCTGTGAGGGGCTGGATGCCTCGCACGGCCCGTCAGGAGAGAGGGAGGAAAAAGGGATTTGTTTGTCCCTCAAAACAGAGGCAAGCAAATCTCAAAATACCCGAAAGCTTGTAAGACCTTATCTGAAAGAGGGAGCTTCAGGTACAACGCTCACCGTTGCTGATGCTTCTGAGAGCTCCCCATCCACGCTCTGGTTTCTGCTTTTGCTTACGCTAGAGGAGTGACAGCAAGAGAGCATCGCGGGTCTGAAATTTTCCACTGTTGACGTTGCTTGGGTTTAGTTTTTGTGAAAGGTTTTTGAGGAAGGCACTTTTTTCTCATTTTCCTTCAGTTTATTTTTATTTGTGAGGATTTTTTTTTTCTTTTCTTTCTGTTTTTTTTTTCTTTTCTGTTTGTTTCCAGGTGATAATTTTGTTTTCTCCTTTCTGTCTTTATTTTGCTGCAGGTACTTTGTTTTAACTTTTGTACTTTCTCTTATGTTCCAGCATCTATTCTGGTTTTGACCTTTGAAATTTTGCAAAACATCCCTTCCCAAAACACGCATGCCGACATAACCTGATTTACTTTCTAGACATACAGACTCGTTGGTCAGACTGTTCTCGGCGTGGTTTTGGCAATCATGCAAGAAAACATCTAGAGGAGACCTACGTATTCTGTGTGAACGGTGGAACGCAATTCTTTTACATCAGAGAAATTAAAGAGTGATTTATTGATACAAACATTGCCCGTATTGCCAGGTGATTGGCGTTGCTGTCTGCACTGACTAAAGTCTCGCAGTATCATGGAAAGACTTGCGATACAGATGATGAGTTACAGTTTTTCTTAAAGGAATTGGAACAGGGTGGAAGACCTCTCTTTTTAAGACAGGTTTTTTTTCTCCCTGTCTTTCTGCAAATATTCTCTATTAGTAATTTAACATATAGCTCGCTAGTATGGTCTGTGTTTTATGTTGCTGTCATGAAATGAGTAACTAAAAGATTAAGTTTTCATTTCATTAAGGTTCTCCATAGATTGCCAGCGGAGGAGAGAGACTGGTGGGTAGTGCGGGGTGTGTGAGCAATACGATGAGCACGCATCTCGCTGTTTTGGTGGGTTTTTTGATACGTCACTGCAAATGTGAGCAGAGTGTTTAAAAGTAGGGATTTTTTTTTTTTTTAAATAAATTCCAGCTCTTCTCCAGCAACCCTTTTTGAGGAAAGCTGTCTTTAAGAAACCCTTCATTTTACAGGGCCTTTGCTGGCCGTTTTGAGGAGGAGCTGGTTGTGTGCGGCATTTCGGTATGACGGCAGAGGGGATGGTCAGTTCCCCTTCCCCGAGCACCCTGCACAGGGGCTCAGGGCAGAAAGCAGGTACGCACCAGCGCTCCCCTCCTCCCCAGCTCCGTGTACCCCGGCACAACAATACACGCTGTGGATGAGGGTGTATTAGGTGGTGGACTGTGAAATAGCTGCTTAGGAATATCGATATTTATCAGTAGATAATTACAGTCTTCTCTCTCTAGTGAACACTGTTATTTCTGAGAAATTAAAAACAAAACAACAAACCCAAACTCATATGATGTAAATAAGTTGAAAAAACCCACAAAACTTATATTGAGAGCTTTCTGGCTGTTGTTATGTTTTGGAGTAATACATTGTCCAAGATACGGCATGGCTATGATCTATTAAACTAATACATCATAAGAGTGTCATAGCTTTGACGAAGTATTAATGTAATACATCGTTAAGGTGGCATTGCTCTTATGATGCCTTACTCAAAACATTACCAACTGGTTGGGTTAGCACACAAGCATCTGTGTATATGAAGTAGTGTTTCTATACCTAAAACTACAGTGAAACTTAAAAAAATCTTGCATGTGCAAGAACAAGTTAGGAAGATCTGAAAACCGGGGGCTTCTGGAGAGAGGGTTGAGCTGGGTGGGACCAACACTGAGGTTGGAGCTGTGTGCTGGCAAAATCTCTGTCCGAATGTACAGGACACATGGGGAGGGGAGGAGAAACTGCCTTTACTGGAACCAGTGGCAAGTTTTCATTCCCTTTCAAAGAGTAACGTGACCTGTGCTATAATACACGAACAAGTTCAGCGTTTTTCTGAAATGTCTTGACATGATTCTTTTTCAGGGTACTTTCTGCAATTTGCCTTACACCCTGCAACGTGCTACCATATTTTCTGGGAAAATTAGGTTGAACGGGTTTTATGCAGACATAAAAGCTCTTTTGCCTTGGCTTTTATTTGTTAATTTTTTGTTGTGTATGTCAGCCATTTCTGGTTTCAGAGAGGAAAGTAGGGTAGGCTCTGGTAAGCAGTGACCGTCTTTCAACAAGGTTTGTTTTTACCACATTTCCAGACATACCCAGTTTTGGACAAGCTTCGGAGAAGCATTCTGAAGAAAACTGAAACATCCCCCCCACCCTGAACTGGATATCAAACTTGAACAAAAGGTATGACAAACCATGTTAAATACTGACAATGATGACGTTAAATACTCATCTTGTTTTCTAACAAAAAGACTTTAGGTATTAAGTGTGCGTTTATCCTTATGAACTTTCTATTTCTTGCCTTCTTTAAACGCACTGTAATGTAGTGGATGTTATGGATGCTATTCACTGAGTGTATGTCCTTGAATGGACTGTATTTATTGCCTGGTTTTGTTGAAAATCCAGCTCACAAATGCTCCGGTCTTGCAATGGTACCTATTTACTAAATTTAAATATTGGCGTTTAATCTAATCAATCTCTTCTTTTGCCATTCGTAAAGCTGGGTGCAAGGTGTGCCCATTATTGATATATTTTCTTCCTCTACCGTGTTTAGAAACAGAAGGATGCAGAGGCAGATGTAAAATACCATTCTTTGCTGAACCCATCGAGAGGGAAGTTCAGGAACATTTCCAGGTTCTGAAAAAACAACCTTTCTACTATAAATTGCTCTTTTAGTCTTTATGTTGAGAGGCATAAAGTATACAGTATAAAAAGTTGCGTTTCTCAGGTTTCACCCCAAGCAATATTTGCGTAACTTTACCCGCTTTTTTACACCACAGTACCTTGACCACTAGATGGCATTGACATTGTTAGCGTAAGTGGGGAGCAGATGGAGGATGCTCAGACCTCCTCCCTTCGATGGCCCCCATCTTCCTTCCTGCCATTCAAAGAAGCCCAACCAGAGGAGAAAATCCTCAAGTACCCAGAGTTAGGACCATACCAAGTGCTGAATTTTCAGGACGTCTGCGGTGGTTACTGCACAGTCGCTGCAGAAACGTTGACCCAACCTACATGGCAGATTCCCACTACTGGGCAGTTTTCAGCTGGCTGCGCACAGCTGAGATTGCAGCTGCAGCACCCCCAAACGTAACCTGTGGAAGACACTGGGGCATGGACTTGCCCCCTACTGTGTTATAATGCATCCACAGTGCTTAGCAGACTACTTTTTGTCTTGGGGTTTGTTTTTTTTTTGTATTCTGATAATCTCTGTAATAGTTATTGCCATGGTTAAGTTCTCCTGATCCTGTCACCACTCTTGCTTACAATTACTGGAAATCATGACGTTAGTGGGTATTCCAGGCATCTCCCATAATAAGAAGCAGTTATCGTTGGCATTACCAACCAGGGATGTCAAAACAGGTCTGTCTATATAGGTTTACATCCTTTTCAGGCCAACAGAACAGTGCTTTGCAGCATGAAAGGTGATACTAGAAAGTTGTACTGCTGTCCTTCAATAGTGCTTGTCTGACCTTGGCTTCACGTAACATTTTTGTCTTCTTTCCGAAAGCCTAGAAGGAGAGCTTGAAGAAAATCTTGGGAAGTTGGTTGTGAGAAGTAATTTCTCTGGAAAAAAATATGATGAGGAAAGTTATTTAAGATATACTTCTAATTTTTTTTCATCCATCAGTCTTTTGATATTTTTGAAATTGGGATTCCAGCGGTGTGCCCAGCCTCAGGACTCGGACTGTGCTCTGGCCTGTACGTGGGCCTCACGCCCTCCTCCCCGAGGCAGAAAGGGAATTTATATTTACGTTTCTTAGCAGCAGAAACACAAGCTTGTTTGTATTTAGTTTGGGAAACAGTAAGTGTTTTCTGCTAACCTGTGCAATACTGGAGGAGCGTTTCGTTGGGTGAAAGTCCTAGGAGAGGTTTTTGCTGCTAGGTTTATCACACTGTTACTGATACAGAAGTGAGAGAAAAAACACACAAACAAGTAAACCCCAAACCTTTTCCAACGGCTTCTTCAGTCACGATGGCTTCCGTGTGTCTTGTTGGCTTTGATGGCAGCTCAAGTAGCGTAGCAGCGGCGGCTGTGATAGGTCACAGGCAATTCAACGGTTTGGCGTATTTTGTGACAAGAAGCGGTTCCTAGACCTAACAGATGTTGCCTTGCTCATCCCTGCGTGCTTGGGAGGGTCTGCTGCTGCGTGTGTGTCGCTTCTGTTTCAGAGCTTGGTGTCGACTGGTATCAAGTGACCACCTTTGGGACCAAGACGGCAGCCCGCGTGAGGTGGGAACTCGGCATCTCCTCAGTGATGCCCTACACCTTCTTTAAAGGTCACTTCCGACCCAAACCATTCTGTGCTAATAAAAGTTTGCTTCCACCGACTGATCCCGTTTCTTTCAGGATGGCTGTGTAAAAAAGGGCTGTGAAAGCCATTTGTGCGTGGTGACACAGCAGGATGAGATCAGCAGTAGAACCGCAACCCCCTTCTTCCAGAAATGTGCTGATTAAAATATCCTAGGTGGGTTCCCCCCCTTAAGTTTGCATTATTTATGGAATTTACGTATCATAAGTAGAAAATGAATTGTTTAAGAAACAATGCTTGTGTTCCACCAATACAGCAGTGTATTTTATACAAGTAGCTGTAGTCTTTGATTGGAGAGTCATTTATAACCTGCTATTAGAGGCAATTATTTTAATGACAATTTAGTGACACGACACGAGACTTGGAGCAGACGGGTAAATGGATTCTCAGAAAACTGTGTGGGTTTTTTGTGATAATTGTCTAGTTTTTGCTGATTAAAATTAAGGCAGGAGGTGGCATAATGAATGAAAGTAGCAGAGCCTGAAAAACTGAGAAGCAACGAAGCAACTGAACTGTTTCATACAGGTAGTAGCAGAGAAGTATGAGAGTAGTGCCGTCTCTTGCTTGCTATTCCTTTCTTAAGCGTTAGACTTTTCCAAATGTATGTTGTGGTAGTAGCTAGGTACTCAGCCAGGTCAGGGCTTTGTCATGCTAGTGATAAACATACAGCTTCCTGCACAATGGATGGAATTTTATAGTGTTTTTTTAAAAAAAAACCCTATCATAGAGATAATATCAGTGATAATATTAGAGAGAAGTACCTCCCAGTTGTAGACATGCTGTATTTCACCCTCTCTGAGCACAAAAACATTCGCTGCTAAGGCAAGGTGATAGAAAAACTCATGGAAATGGTTTGACATTGTGTGTTGCTGCTTCGCTTTTAATGTAGTTACTGTGTGCTGCATCAGCCAGAGCTGGAGGGTGAGCGCACTGTTCTCAATGTTTGAAATTTGCTATTTTGAAGGAAAAAAAAATTGAGCCGTAAGAGCTATGCTCTGTTGCTTTACCCTTTACTAAATTATATGCCACCAATCACAGGTCGATCCAATCCACGCGGGCGTATTTGAAATGTCAAGTGTCCCCCTGAAACAGAGATTCCTCTCCGAGGAAGCCGTGAACGTGAAGCACGTGGGGACCCTCCCCGGGAGTTCTGTACTTTGCTCCGGCGCCCACAGCTTCGTTCCTCAGGAAACCCTTGTTGGTGTCAAAGAAGAAAGGAGACTCGTTCTCACCTGTAGTTGAACCAGGAGGTCCAAAGCAGAATTTTCTTAGGGATATCTTTCCAGATTAGTCTCCTTTCTCCAAGGGAAGTTGCAAGTTATGTTCCAGGACCCTGTCTCTTCTACAGCTGGATTTAGTTACTGCCTTGTCAACACGTTTGCTTTAATATTGTAAAACAATCCATTACCTTTCACTCTGGTTTCACAGGCTTAACGTTTCTAAAACGTTTGCTGCGTGGTGACTTCCTTCCCACCCACGGCTCTGGGCTGCAGCCGGGCGCAGTAACGCTCCGCTCGCTGTCCCGACCAGCGCCGGTGAGGGACAGCCCGGGGGTCTCCTGAGGGGACGTTTCAGGGCAGAGGAGGTGGGCCAGGGGGAAGCGGCTGGTGGCCTCTGCGACTGCTTGCTTGGAGATGTACCGGCAGTAAAGAAACAGCTGGTCAGCAGCTGCGCTGGGGCTTGCGCATTGGCCAGCTAATACCAAATTTTCTAGTGCTGGCTACGCTCCATTTAAGGCTTGAACCGAAGTGATGATGTTGGCCGCTGAGTTAGGCCTGAGCTAGGCTTGAGGGTTTGTGGTGCAGATAGGCGGGGAATGCCTAGGACGAAGGTTAGAGGCAGGTTTGTGAGAAGCACAAACTTCTGGTAACTTTATAGGGGATATTGCCTCGCTTTTGGAAAGCAATCGTGTAACTGGTACGTTTCAGTGGATTTGTCTGGCTCCACTGCAAGGTTGCAGTGGATTTGGAGAGCAAATTCTTAAAAAACAGTGAAACTCTCAGCACTTTCATCATAATAGTACCATGCGGGGTCCCGGCAAGTTTTGTAACATAAATTTATTGATGTCAGTGCTGGCTGTACATGCCAGTGACCTAAGTATTGTTGCAGCTCTGACAGTGGCAGTGTGTGGTCTTCCCGAAAATGTCTTAAGTTATTATGTGTATTACCAGAAACTGTCATGTGTCCCTCTTTAAAAAGAGAGGCTGGTCTTGGAAATCAAAAGAGCTCATTTTTTTATCTATTAGCTTCACAAGGAGTTCCTTGTAACTATAACCATTGACCCAATGAGGCAAGTACCTCCATCAAATGTTTCACGTAACGATGTCTTTTATTACAGTTCAGCGACCCAATAGACTGAGTATCTGCGTGGAGAGCTAAGTGCCTCCGAAAGCTCAGCAGTAAAACTTTCTGCGCATCAAGTGCTGTGAAAATGTTCTCCCATGGCTCAAGCAGGCGTTTTTTTTAGCGTAGCTTAGAAGAAATTACACAGTAGCAAAACAAATCAGGACAATCGGCGGCTGCAAACCTGCAGGTAATAATCAAAGATCAGTGTGCTCAAGAGAGGTGTTTTACAGTGTCGATATCACCAGGCAGATCTCTCTGCTCAGAACTTCAACAGCAAATACAGAATGAGACCCATTGCTAAACTAACTGTTTATAAGTTTTATATTTGGAGGTGATTGTTCTCTTAAATGCAGTTCTACCTGGGCTGCTTTGCTTTTTTTCTTTTTCTTTTTCTTTTTCTTTTTTTTTTTTTTTTAAATGACTCCATACAATCCTTCTCCCTCCTAGCTCTTGCAGAAAAATGCACTCTTGGATTGATTAGCTTGTGGAGTTTGCATTTTACAGTGCGTTAGAGTGACCAGAAACCAAATAAACTATGTTATGTGAATGTGTTATGGTAATAAACTTTTGTGTAATCAAGAGAATTGACTGCCCTGAGTCATTTTCAGCTTCTTCCTTTGCTCTAATTGGAATGAATTACTCTGCATTTCTGCTGTGACTTTGCATGGCTTCTCCTAAAGCCTTGCCTTTTAACTTTTCCATTCTAACTTATCTGCGCAACAGGTCTGCTAACCACCTTTTAACAGCTCAGCCTGCAAAAGGAGGAAGATTTCCATCAGCAATGTCTCGTTGGTTGTACCCATCATGCACGTGCCATGTAAGTGCTGCTCATAAACCAGCCTGGGCTGGGGCACAGAGATCCTTTCGTAGTTTGCGAGGTATATGGTGCCTACGTGAATGAGGCATGGCCAAGGTCTAAAACTCGAGGTTTTTATTTCTGGGGAAGTTCAGATCCTTAAGATCAGTTTTGTGACGCAAGCTCAGTTTCTTGGAAAAGGCCCCACTTAGTTTTACGTTAATAAAAGATGTGTATTTGCCTTCATGTCAGAAATAGGAATTCAGAGAGTTTGAAAAACCTTTGAAGACGGTTACAGCTGTAATTGGTGTGTTTTGTCTTGGGTGGAGAATTTGGAAGGTTTATTTCGAGAATATACACTCTTAAGGGCAGGAACTGTTACTCATCTGTGTTTGGAAAGCAGCACCAACACGACCTGGATAACAATAATACTACAGAAGGCTGAAAGAACAATTAAAGAGTGGAAATAATGACCTAAGGGAGGAACACTTAACTTAGCATGCCGACGACTGCACATCGTACGTTTGGGGAAATCAGAGGGGAGAGAGAGACCGAGAGAGTTGTTAGAGGGGCTAATACTCTCAGAAGAAACGTGATGAAATCTCTGCTTACGTTTGATTGAAATGATATCAAATAACTTGAAGAAAAATCCTTTGAAACGGAAAGAGGGAATTTGTCCTCATTTGTGTTTCCTCCCGGGAGAGCTTGCCTCGTTCTTCGGTTCTTTCTCTTTGCTTCCTTAGTACCTTGGGACAGAGGGAGTCTGTCAATAAAACGCCATCCCCAAAGCCAGGCTTTATTCGTGAATGCCAGGAGATGAGCACAAAAGCTGCCTTCTGCCTGGTAAATCCCGTCTCTCGAGGCTGCCCCTCCAGAGCAGCCTGGGCGCTCTCCAGGCAGCCCGTCTCCCTCCAGGGTGGATACGCCGGTAACACCTCACATCCTGATGGCACTTACCAACTACTGTGTTTCTTACAGGTTTTAAATGTCATTGTGACAGATAATCATGTTTCTGGAACAGCGTAGGACGTAGGTGAGCCTTGGCTGTGTGTTACAGCCGGGAAGATCGAGGCAGCGCAGCCTGGGGGTTTTCCAGGATTACAGGGGAGTTTGTGACTGAAGAGAATCAGGGACTCCCGGGTTGTCGGCTCTGGATCTCCAGGAGGCATCTCTGATACAAGCTGTACTACGGGCCTGAGCCTCAAATACCTCACGACTAACAGATCTATTGAAATAGAACAGAATTTTTTTTTCTTTTCTTTTTTTAAAAAAAAAAAAACAAGTGGGGCGCGACTTTTTGCTCTTTTATCCATCTTCTGGAACACGTCAAGTATGTCTATACATACACTTCTTTCTAAAATAATTCTTTAAACTACAAACAAATTATCATTTTCTTCCTGGCTACATTAGTTTGTATTGTATTACTTACGGCTTTCATGAGAAGGCATTAAAACAAAGCAGAACAACTACAAAGTAACTACCAGGAAGAAAACAGGGTTTTTCTAGTGTCCTTGGCCTCGATTTTATCACCCTAAAGTGATCACTTCCTTTCTGGAGCTTTTTTCTTGTTTTGTGTATATTATTTCTCTGTGTAGTTGTTCACATGAAATCAACCTCCCAAGCAGTGCCAAAATGTAGATTTAACAAATTAGGTGAGAGGTAAGTCAGGGTGAAGCTTATAGCGTCAGTACAGTGATCCTTTAATAAATCAATTATAGTCTAAATATTTGAAAATATCTGTTATTAAAACTCTGCTATTTTCTTCACAACTCCCACACTCAATAAATGGACCACGATTCTGCATCGTTAATTACTTCCAGGTATGTAAACGGGGGAACATAGTTCTGGAGCAGCAGATAATCTCACTAAATCTATCCTCTACCTATTCACAGGCCGACAACCCCCGACACCAACGTGCTGCACCATCGCTCACGGAGCGGTCAGGCTGCGCAGCGCTCGCCTGCAGCATTTCGGCCAGCGCCCCTGTTGCCTGCTTGGAGTTGTTGCTCCATCCTGAACAAAAGGTTAGCGAGACCGTGTTGGCGCTGCTCCGCCAGGCCTCCTCGGGACCCCGGCACACCAGGTGAGGTACCAGCCGGTTTTTCTGACAGCGGGGGAAGGCGTCTTAAACCTGTCACCCCAGAAAGTACGTTGGTTTTTTTAGTTTTCTTTTTGCCTGGCAGGATGCCCAAGGGATAAAGTTGTGTCAAAGGTGGATAATATAAAAAACAAGGGGGAAAAAAAAAAAGAAAAATTTTGTTCCCTTTACTCTTTTTGGCAAAGGCTGTTTTCTTGGTTATGTTGAATATTGCTAAGCATGTTGCTGGAGCAAAAAGAAGTCAGTCTTAAAATAATGTAATCCTAGCACTGATGCCGCTCCTCTGTTTAGATTCCACTATTAATATTTATGTGCTGTTCTTGAACTAAAATTCTTGGATGTTTCCTATTTTCCCTCTGAAAACAATGTTTGGTAAGAATTGTTGATTATTTAGGTCTATAGAGCTGGTCGTTGTAAGCCAAGACATAGCAGGCTGACTGGTGACCTTGTCTTGCTTTTGGCCGGGGTTTCTTCAGCCTGGTCTGACCAGGTCCAGCAGTCGCTTTCCTGTTTTGACATGTGCGGTCACTTTGCTGCTTTGAAACACGCAGACAATGTTGTGTCCTTGACCTTCCCCCCCTCCCCAACATGTAGGTAGCTCTCCTGAAAAATCTTGATGCGTTGGGTGAAGTTGACTTGTGAGTTTTGTCTGCGGTACAAAGAAAAGGAAAATTAAAGCAGCAATGTGTAGCGTGGATTGGGGTGTGGGAATCTGAGCGGGACAAAAGGAGTGGAAAGGCAGCAAGAGGCTCACGTGAAGAAGGAGGGCTGTCACTGGCAGGGAGCGGGGAAGGTCAGCTGGGTTTTCTGTAACGTAAGAGAGCAGAGGAGAGAGGCCAACATAAAGAAAGAAACAAAAATCCTGGGACGCGCCCCAGCCCCACCTGCTCGGGGTCAGCGCCTCTCTCAGCTTCAGCATCTGAGGTTCTGCATCCGAAGACTTTTGGGGGGGCGGGGTTTGCAACTGCAAATCCAAGTGTTGTGGGACTCATAGGAAGGTCTTCGGTGGGAAGAGTAGGACATTGCTGTAGAATATTTCTATTCTAAGTGAAAAAACAAATTGACGTTGTGAGGCAGCTGTAGTGTTTGATTTTAAATAAAGCCATACTCTAATAATAAGCTTCCGTTTTCACAGCATGAGTTGAATGAATTGACTAAACATATTCAATCAATTATTGCATGCCGTGTGTTTTATCTGAAATTTATATACATTGTAAAATAAAACTATGTTTATTAAATTAAAATTAAAACCAATATCATTTACTGTGGCAGGTCCCTAAAATACATAAATGATAATTTATTCAGGCCTTGTTAATACTTCAAAGCAATGATAATAATCTGGCATATTTTATTTAGTTTTTTTCCTTTAGATTAAAGGTGAATCAAGATTAAATATTTATGAAACATAAATATCCTCATGTCTCTTCCACGTCCGTGTGTCTCTTTTTTATTTTTTTTTCTTTTGGAGCTATTCCTCCCCTGTTCTCTCTCTCGCTTTCTACTGTAGTTTATGGACCGATCATAATAGACATTTGCAATACTCCGTATTTCTTACTGTGGAATTCAAACGCAGGCCGTCCGACAGACCCTCTCTTAAGGTACAGCTGTAATGTGCTGCTTTGCTATAGGAAGCAGAGCACTTTGAGGAACTTCCCTTCTTTGACGCACGTAGGTTGAGATCGAGTCATAGAATCATAGAATCATAGAATCATTAAGGTTGGAAGAGACCTCCAAGATCATCGAGTCCAACC
>NW_008824996.1:1241217-1252329 GCF_000699105.1 Pygoscelis adeliae | reverse complement strand
CGCGAGTGGAGAGACACCACCGTGAAACAGGAATCGAGCCGTGTGGACGACTGAAGCTCGGTGTCCCCCGGGGAGCAGTGCCTCATGAAATATTTGGTACAGGAACAGGAGCACTGGATGTTTGAATGTGCTTTAGGAATTCCCGTAGGTGGCAGGCGGCGTGTGTGCGCGCGTCTGTAGGCATGCCAGCAGCTGCTGAATGGCTGTCGGCACTTTCTGTTGTACAAACAGCGACTTGTTTGGGGTCCTTCCCACAAACAGGCTTTATTCCCTCTGGTGCAGCGTCCCTGCTTTACTATATAATTGCAGCCGACAGCCTGGATTGGTAGTATCCAGCAAACGTTCAGCGGCATCAGTCGCAGGGTGATTGACGTGAATGCCGCACAGGGAGGCTCTTGCTCTGTGAAGGTTTTGGTTTGCAGCAGCGTGATAAACAATTGGTGTTACTGGAAGCGTCCTAACATCCTGCACCTCAAACGGAGAGTCATTTCCCCCTTTTACAGGGGATTACAGGATCCTGAAGCATAGGAAGAGCACGATGTGAGTGGACAAAATTGTGACTCCCACACTAGGTTTTTCTGCTGTTTGTTTCACCCTGTGGTTTATTACTGACTAATGTTAAAACCTGTAGTGCTTACCGAGGTGGGGAACCAGTGGTCTGAGCAGGACGCTACCGCTGGGCCACCATTAACCCAGCCAGCATCAGGAGTCTGCACTCCACCAACACCTTGCTTCACCTTGCATCTGGATTACCCACTTGGGCGTGCACAGGACGTACATCGCAGAGACTGCCATAAGCCTGATAGTTAATCTAGGACTGAAGGAAATTCCAGTGAATAGGAAATAAGGGTCAGGACCTTCTTGGGGCAATGGGGAAAACTCACCTAGTATTGCAAGTCCAAGCTTGCATGCCAGACTTCAAGACTGTCAATACACTGGAGAGGGTTTTGTTCTGCAGAGGAGCAAAAATAAGGGGTTTGGAAAGTATGTTTGCTGGGGGGAAGCTTTGTCTTGTCCCACTGATGTGTGCTGGAACAGACTATATCTATCAAGTAGCTTCTAGTGTTGCTCTCTTCACCTTAGGTCCACTGACATTGGGGTAAGCATGTCTGTGCTCCATCTGAGGGTCAGGCCCTCTTCTGCCTTTATCGTTTAGCAAAGGGTTTTCATAGTGTTGGCAAATTGCCCTTAGAAAATGAATCTTTTCTCTACAGCCTTACATGCAGCTGAAATTGCTGGACTGGCACAGAAGTATTTGGGCTCGTGCCAGCATCCCTGGGTTATATAGCACGAGGATCTCATGCTGCTAAAAATTTACTTGTAATTTTCTTGGCTTGCCATTAATTTAATGCTCTTTGTCTGCCATTCCAAATTCCAGAGCGCAGCAGATGCACACATATAGAATTTCCCTGGAAAACAGCAGCAACTATATTGGAGAAGGTAGAAATATTGTTAGAACTTTTGTGATGTGTCTAGACTATGGTCTTCAAACCAGGGGTTAATAAAAAGCGTTGTTCAGTATTCCAGGAAATTGTCAAGATCACTAAGTATTGTACTGACTTGACCTGTGTTACATTGAACTCACTCCATGTTTCCAATAAAAACATACTGCAGATTGTTCCAGAACCAGTGTCAAACTCAAGTTAAAAATAAATGCCCTCATCATTTAAATGCATAGCGTATATATTAAATGTGTCGCCCAAAAATATATGTCTCGTAAGGAAAACTATCTAACATAGATCAACCCTGAAATCTCCCCTGGGTCTTACGCAAAATCATGGGTTTCAGTTACGATTCCTAAAAGCTGAAATAATCCTTCCTCACCTGTAAGCCACCGAATCCTATTTGTTTTACTCTGGTTTTATTGCGACACTGAACCAGCTTTGTTTCGTTCAAGCACCGGATTTGTAAATAACTAATTATAACCCTGTTTTTCCCCCTTGAAGCACTGGATTTGGCACCTCGGAGAACAGCCCCTTTTCAACTGCCAGGCAGGTCAGGGGGAGCGGTGGACTTGGTCTCAAAACAGTAGGGTACTGCTGACAAGCTCTCTTGGACCGCTTCACCTCCTGCTCTCGAAACGGCAATCAGACGAGCCAGAGGGCAACTTTAGGAAAATATTTTTCCCTAGTAGCAGTAACATCTGTCTCCTTGGCAGCCTCCGCTGGCAGCGGTGTTGGAAGCTGCGGGTTTGCCCCTGGCCCTGCCGCGTTATGGACATGGCTGAGAGGTTACCCTGAGCTCCGCTGGATCCCGTTACCTGATTTTCTTTTGTTCTGTCATTTTCCCCCCTCCGATGCTTTGGCTGCTTAACTCTTTACGGGTAACATGTAAAGCGAAGATTGTGTGCGGTATGAGATGAAGTGTATTAATTTGTAAGCATTAACTGGTAAATTCCTTTTGGATTAGAGATTCAGCTTTTCTGATCGGTTTAGCTGTATTTATTTTGCTTCAGCCCAGGCAATTTCGCCAACGCGGCCTGAGCTTTTGAAGGTGCCGCTCTCCACATTTGTGTCTTCTGCTCTACGTCAGATTCTCTTTGGCGCTCTTATTTCTCCTGCATTTTACTCTCCTCTTCTGAATAACTGATTTTTGACTGGTGCTTCGTTTCGGTGGAGTGATGTTGTTATAAAGACAATTATAAAGTAATCAGCACGGGCATATCAATATTTATTGAAATACTGAAAAAAAAAATAAAAATTCCATTGGCGATGAGAAACTCCTGGCAAGAACTGACATGACAATATGTATTTCACCGATACAGTAAGAGAACTTCAACTTCAACAAGTAACTCACTGCACATTCTAAGAGTTGCATGGATTTAAATCCAAGGCAGCTGCAGAACATCTGTAATACAAATAGTCAGACTTTACAGATTGTCTGTTTACAAACACAGAACAACTATAATAAACCAGTCAAAGCCAAACCCTTTGAATTTTCGTCTGCTTTTGCTAACACGTCCTGTAATCAATAAGGCAGTCAGAAGTAAATGTCTGGTTACAGAGTAGTTAACAATTAACATGAGGGGTTTTTTGGTGATTTTTTTTTTGTTGGGGTTTTTTTTGCTCGTGTACTTTGGGCAATCTGGTGGGATTCTCGGAACGACAGATGTGGGCAAATATATGTTAGTTTATCTGAAATTGCTTCCATTAAACTGTATGAAACATTCTTCTTTTCTTCTATGACCTTATTTTAATTCTTTTGTCCCGTACATAGATAATGGTGCTGTGAATACAGTTAGCAACCTTTTCTTAAGCTTTTTTCTTTAATATTCAGTGAGAATCACTGTAGCGTTTCAACGGAGAAAAAAAGAGAAAATACAAGCAAACACTTGAAATATGCTTTGTTTTTCTTTTAAGAAGGAAGGAATGACCACACTTGTACACGTGGGTATATGTATTTCACAGCCAACTGCCACCCGCACCTTACTTTCTGTTAATTCAGTTTGTTTGAGGGAGAACGCTGTTATTTAAATAACGCTTGCACGTCTGCTGTGTGGGATGACTAAGGGAGCTGTGCTCGGTTTGCTTTTGGTCCGTACGACGGTACGTGTGTTCTGTGATATAAGACAGGCATCTCGGAGTCGCAGACACGAGGCTTTGCTGTGTTTGTACCCTACGCATGGACAGAATGTTAGGGCCGATTAATACAGGCGATTAAAATAGTGTGCTTTGTGCTAATGCAGATGTAATAACTGATGTCTTTGGTATACAATGTATGAATGGTTGGAAAAAATAAGCGAAATGCACCTTTTCAAGTTCACGTGAAACAGAAAAAGCTATAACTCACATAATTTACAATAGATTTAAATAAACTACATTTAGGATTATGAAGATTTACAGACATTTAATCAAGTGAATGATTTTAATTTGTAAAGACCCTTGTGTGTCCCTGAACTATGTTCCACTAACTTGAAGACATGCTACAGTAAACACATATATTTGGCTTCTTCATTCTGGCTATATCTTATACAAAGATGAAACCAAAGAACAATAAATTAGCATCATAATTGTCTACAGTGGAAACTATCATATACAATATAAATAAACTATTCAAAAGCCAGCAATCTTCATGAAAAAAATTAAAGGATTAGGATTTTATACAGTTTCTACAAGTGATTGTGCAGCCGATAATCTCAAAAATTAAAGTCAAAATGAAATACCCCTATTGATTTTAGTGTCTCACGACATACAGTAATTAAGTACTGGTAAAATAATTACCAATTTAAAAGAAATAATAAGGAAATCACTGCTCTGCAATTTTATCACAGTTTTTTCCCCACAGGACCTAAAGAATGTAAACACTATGTTTTTGTTAATGTGAGAGATTAATACTTTATTTTGAACGTATGTTGATCCACACCTGCGCAGTTACCTTTAAGGATAATGAAATAAGGCAAGACTCATAACTGTGGCACTACATGTTAATACTGATATCTTCATCTGGACAGAGAGAGAATTGTTTGTTCTTCTCTAATATTTGTTCTGCAGCAGACTTTGGCCTACATAGACATAGCAGTATCACTCTTCTTTCTTTGCGTAGAAGATGCGTATTACCTAACTTTAAAAAGTTTCATTAGATATTGGACGTTTGAGTTGAAATTTCGTTTCTTAATTACCGGCAATTTTAAAGATCATTTCTTAATAAGCTCCATGGCATCATCAGGTCATACCATTCGTTTGTCTATCCTTGCATCACTAAACGCGTTTCTAAAATTTTGTTGTTATTTTTAGTTTTTTAACATCAGTATTCGATGTCCTAGAATTATTTGTGTGTGTGTGTGTGTGCCAAAGAAGCTGTTGTTTGTGACGGCTAAAATCTCTCCATTTCCTTTATTTGGAAATGGCCGTGAATATATAGCAGAGCCATATTTTAGCCACTGCTCTAGTTAAGCATATAGTTGAATTGGCTAACTTGTTTTGGAATATTTATCTTAGCTATTTAATAGCCATCCGATAACAGTAGTAGAAGAGGGATACTGCCTGATAGAACAACATGAACACGTGACAAAACAAACTTCAGAACATAGCAAGAATGCCAAGCTAACTGGATAACAGACTCTTCATATCAGCGATTTGCGGGCCTGAGAGACTGACGAGTCAAACCCAGCCTCTTAGGGTTTGGTGGCGATACTACCTACCTAGCACGTGGCCTACGCCAGCTCTCTCTTACAGGTTGTTGAATGGATGCCACACCATTTATCACAGGAGAAGTAAGTGTTGGGTCCTTGGAAGGATGACAGAAGATGCTATAGATGCGGTTTTGCATCTGTTGTAACTGTTTTAGAAGTCCTGCTATACAGTGAAGGAATTTAGTGCGCGCAAATTCCCCACTACCTTAGCTCGATAATACGGATCAGTTTTTTTTCTCCTAAGTTTCTTCATATTGGCAATCAGCAGAGTTAAATATACAAGAATCGTTCTGTCCTTTTTCATGTTGACATTGGTGATAGTATCCACTTGGTAAGTTCACTTCACTCCAGCATGAAGTCCTAGATAGATTCCTTTGGGGATGTGTAGCATATGATTCACAGTTTGCAATACAAATACCCTGATACATCACTTATTTACTATTAGTATTTGATTATTATACCATTTTGCAAAGTCTTAAAACCACGTTTTAATTAGTGTTGCTTGGAGCAGTTCAGAATACATTTTTTTTCCTTGAAAGCAGAAGCTCTAATGGGTATAATTTATGCTCTCTTTGCATGCAGCATTTCAATGAGAAGGTTATTACACGGCACATCCCCGTTCAGGTGTTTGTAGTAGAGGTATTCTTCGGCCTGCATACTGATGGCCCGGATTTCTGGTAGTCGCAGGAGAAGCTGCCCAAATTTGTCTGTTTGCTGTGGGTAGTTACACATTGTGTAGTCCAGCAGAGCAGCATTCACTTGTTCCTGGACACCTTCCACGAGCTGGAAGTTCTCAAGATTTTTGACATCTGAATGATAATAAAAAAAAAAGTAACAACAATTCAGTCGCATGTTAATTCCTGTTTACGAAGGCAGTGTTCAGTAAATGGATGTATTTTTTTTTTTTCCTCCTGACAAAAGCATACTTTACAAGCTGCTGAATATTCAGCGAACCCTTTTGCCAACTTTCCTGGGAAAATGATCACAAAAGAGCTTCAGCGGAGTGTCTTGTTGAAATTCTGCATGTACCTCAAATCAATTAGACACCAATGGAGTCTGAGCAAGGTCAGCTCTTTTCATAGCTTACAAAACGAAAGGTTGAGGATTCCTAAAGTGGAAGACCATAATATATTGCTAGCAAATGAGTCCCGAGAGGAAGCCCTATCTTTAACCTAGTATGTTATACAATTCATATAATTCTGTATTAATTTTTCTGACCCAAGGTGAAATCTGTGTCCAGGGTATGATGTAGTTAATTCTAATAAAAAGTGACAGGGTTCTTGTTTCTGTTTGACATTTTCTAAATGATTCTGAAAGCCTTTGACTTGTCTAGCCTATGTTAATGAACCATCTGGTACACTCCAGTGACTGCCAAAATAATCTTCCCTACTAGAAACTCTCTAAAATATATATTTCACTGACTAATGATCTTTATAAAATGAAATCATTGTCCTTTGGGTGGAATACCAGATAAGAATTGTGCCCTTTAACCTGAATATGGTTTCTGAAATCCAACACTGATGTGTTTTTTGGTGGTTTTTTTTTGGTTTGGGGTTTTTTTTTTTGTTTTTCTTTTATTGGACAACGGGGGCGTTTACATCAGTGAGGCAGGTACAGTTTGTTGACTTTACCCCTGATCATCTTCTGTTACTATACAGCAAGTTCAAGCTCTGGAAATGCTGGTCAGAGATAAATGCCAGTCTATTAACTCCTCATTATTTGCTTCCCTGTGTAAAAATTACTCTGATGGCATCATCTTTCGACATGTCTGGAGAATGCAGAAGTTATTCTAAAGCCTGCAAATTAGAGTGCTGCTACAATGCAGAAAGAGGGAAGTGATCAAAGTGCTCTTGCTGGGAGAACTTGTTTTGGCTGGTGTTTGATCATTTATACCATCAGCAGAGTACTGTAACACAGTTTCTTGCAATGCTAAAGCACGGTGATACTAAGCATAACTATGCTGCTAATTCACTTTGAATAAAGACAACTCTGCTCTTCTATAGATGTTTTTGGAGCACAGGACATGGGGAATTTGGCGGAATTTGGTTCATTGTAAATGCCAGCCTTTGATTGGAGGGGAAATGAGTGTTTTCCTTTGGAAAACAGGAACACACGTTGGTCCCCCAATCCATCAGCAGCCTGGGAGGCTGTGTAAATTGGGTCTCACTGCACCTTTTCCTAGAAGTACTTTAAATAGAGCAAATATTGGTTCCTGCACATAACCGTGTGCTGGAACACGAGGGAAACGGTTGGAGGAGGCAAATATTTTCTTCAGGACAAGAGGACAGGAAGGATGCCAAGGGTCCCATTGGCAGCCCAGGGTAGCACGCAGAGCCTCCAGGGCCTGAGTTACAGGCTGTTCGAGGCCTTTGAGCAGGAGCCTCTCCGGAGCGTGCCGGCTGCCGGCTGCACTTCAGGTTCACTCCTGCCTGAGCCGGGGTGAGCCTTTCCCGCTGTGGTGGTTACTGCCTGCCTCTTTCCTGTCCCGGCTTCACTGGGGAAATGAAGCAAGTGGCTCCCAGATTTGTGCTGCTTGTTTGGGAACTGGGGACGCGGCCTTTTTTTGCTAGCTGGCTTAAGGAACTCGCCAGCAATGCTTAAATTATGACGGCTGTCCGACGAGAATCGTCTGAACTTTGCGTTATCCAGAGTGAGGAGAACTGGGAACTTCACAGGTGCTATGCCTGGTCCCTTAGCTGTTCAAACTCATTTATCCAAAGTCTTTTTGCCAGTGTCTCTGGAGGTGTTTGGATAATCATGTTTTCATGTATTACGCTGGACATTTTCTCACACAAAATACAGCTGTTTATTATTTTACGTACCTACGTAAAACTCCCAAGGTATTTTGTAGCGAGTGTAACCTGGTTTAAAAATTGGGTGTTCTAAGCATATTTTTACAAAGTTGAGAAAGGAACAGTATCAACTATCACAGTTATTTTAAACAGGTTGCTTTCAGATGCAAAATGCAATCATGAATGAATTGTTAGAACATAAGAAATTCCCACAGAAAACAGGGACTATGCTAGAGATTAAACTGTGTTAAACAGCAAGATAAAATGTATAATGATTTCAGAATCAGTATTTCAAACTTCTTTTTTTTCCCCAAAATAACTTCAAACATCAGGAAGTTTTAGAAACTGTTAGCTGATTCAACCCCCTTTAAATTCAAAGAGCATCTTTCTGTTGCTGTCTGTCTGTTTTGAATCATACTGCGAGATTAAATTGTTCTGACTTCTTGGAAAACCAGGTTCATTCTCATTTTTGCTCTCTGTCTAAATGTTGCTGCATGGAATATATATTTACTGGCCACATCACAAAATCAATTTTTACAAACATCAAGAACAGACAAAATCCGAGAATTGCACATTTTCTGTATTTTCCTGCAAAAGTGGTGAATTCAACGTATGTTTTATAGAGATGCATTCTGTCTTCAGCTGTGTTGATATCATACTCCAAGTCAAAGGGAGGCATAATATTTTGTCTCTATTACCCCCACATACAGGATCGGTGGCTCCTGGCAGTAGGTGTGCCTGTGCGTTGTATAGGTGTTCCTACACGCTCATCAGCTACGTGGCCTGGCTGAATTGCCTGGAAGTTGCAGAACTATGGGGGAAGAAGGTCTGTGGTGTTTTTTGTTTTTTTTCTCATCTCAGTGGACAGGTCTTTAAATACTCATATGTGGCAACATAAGCACTGAAGTCAGATGTAAAAACAAGTCCAATCAACACTAGCAGTAAACAAAAAGTAGTTCTGGGGCTTCTATACCACGTCCAGCCTGAGGAAATACTTTTAACGTATTTCCTCTACACAAATTCTTGATATTTGTGGTGAGGCTCGGTGCTTGTAAACAAGATGTTATTAGTTAACCAGTGAAAATACGTAGAATTTTCCTGACTGTTTCTGTACTGCATCAGATACTCATAGTCCAAATGATTACAGTTTAGGACATCACTACACAATTAATCTGTGCGTAGATCTCTCCAGGACTGCAATCACAATAGTGGGGGTGTAGAGGCAATCTGATGACCAGTTATGTATTTTGGAGTGAGTCTTCATGAAGTAACCAAGATTTTTGGATATGACTTGTGACAAGTGCTCTCATCTCACGTACGTTAACAATTAATGCTGCAGTAAAGCAAACGAGACCAACTGAACAGAGAGAGAGAAGTCAAAGGATACGTGCTGAGAGCACTGTGTGAAGCTCCATTGTCATGTCTGAAGCTCTCATATGATGTTTTGTATATTGCTGAAAAAGAGGTTTGCCGAACACATAGTTGCAAGATAAATTACTTATTTTTCAAAGAGAATCACAAACTCTAGCTCTAATACAGATGAATAACAACAAAGGAAAACATGTGAATATTAAGTTGTTTCCAGTAGCTCCAAGTTCTGCAGGTAGAACAAGAAATGCTATTCAATTTTTGCTTCTGGTACTTAGTATTTAGCCGATAGTGATACAAATGTTATTAAATAATAACTTTGGTTTGTAAGTAGAAGGTTTTCCTGTGCTTTGGGTTTGTTTTTGTTCTTGGTATTTATTGTATAACTCTGGCTAAAGGTACGTGATTTAGTTTTCCAAGTATTTCCTTTTTGATAAAGATCCTTTGAATGCTAATGAGTTAACTCAGGGAAACATCAAGCAATGCTGGTGTAAGTCTGCTGAAGGCAGCGGTGTACAATGAGCGTGAAATCTGCTGCCGATGTGTACAGCACAACAGTCTTTTATGCGTTCATATAATGCTTCATTCCTGTCTGCTTTTTAGAATTGGAACGTCTCTTATCAATCCTACATTGGTTAGTAACAATTTAAAGTACACGTGTTTAAGCTTAACGCAAGAAATAATCTTCCGAGGTTCAGATGCTTGTAAATGAAATGAGCAGGAATAGGTCCCCCCCTCCCACCCAGACACCCTTTAAATCCGAGCAGCTAGAAAAAGTGTTTTGTGTTGCTACAGTAAGTATCAGTCTCTTATCTCTTCTACTTTATTCACTCAGGGACTAATTACCAACTTTTTACATGAAACAGCCTTACTGTGAGCTCACAGTGGGGCGCACATCTTTTTCTATCCTTATTGGAAAGTAAACCCTTAGGTCTTCTGGAATATATTATATGTTTTACAAGAAATAGCAATTGCTTTTCTGTCAAACAAAGAATTTTTGTTCTCTATAGCTTACTTTTGACAATTAAGACAAAAACAGTATTATAGTATGTCAGGATCTGCTCTGCAGTCACAGTAAAGATCTGCCAGCATTCCCAGAAATCCCCCCATTTTGATTATTTTCTACATCTGCTATAAAGCTGTGCATTAAGCTGAAACTGCACACAACATCCAGCCTGAGGAGAACACTTTTGCATATTTTCCCCAAAAATGGGTCTGGTCTTTAGAGGGGGAAAATATTTAGGTTTCAGAGAGATTTTCTCCCTCGCATATTCCAAACATGAAATACTGAAGATTTGGTGGTCTACTAATCTGTAGAGAGCTTCCCTTGGCCTGGGAATTTCAAAAAGAAAAATGAAACAGAATGAGAGATTTAAATTTGAAAAATAGTAACTCCTTAGGAGCAGCGTAAGTATTTCCCAAAGAAAACCGGTTGAATTGGCGAAGAGGTGCGTGCACACACAGCTCGGCTGCCTCTCTGCACTCTGCACCGTTGCAAGTCCTGGTATCGCAAGGACAAAATAAGGTCGCGTTTAGGCTTCTCCATGGGGAGAAATTTCTCACTTTCATAAGGCTGGAAACAGTCTTACAGATACTCCAGCCCAGGGCTGAGCTTCCTCACCCTGAATGGGCTGACGAGCCCCATCATTTAAGGACTTTATTAAAACCCAACCGGTCCCAAAGCTTTGGAATGACTGTTCATCGTGTAGGTAAAATATGATGCCTTCCAAATTCCAGTGATGTTTTTTTTGGCCAGGGTGGCCTTCAGGCTCATCCTCCGAGACGTTTGTCTGTTCTTTCCAGCCAGACTGCATTAGGCCA
>NW_008824996.1:1231737-1241150 GCF_000699105.1 Pygoscelis adeliae | reverse complement strand
CGTGCCTCCTCAGCCCGAAGTCGGGGTTCCCGTCAGGGGCTTTGGTGTGAGGCCAATTCCCATTTGACCTTGAAGATGAAATATGTTCATTCTGATGAAGGTTTTTCCCCCAGAATAGTTCAAAGAAGGGGGACTACCCAGGATGGAGGTGACGTTACCAAACACTCCTCTATTTAAACACAGCTTTTTTCTAGTGCCTTTGCCCACTTTCTGCTAGCCTTGCAAACCCTCTGGGTTACGGGACTTAAAACGCAGGTAGATTTTGACATGTGATCAGAAATGTTTTGAGGGCAAGAGTAGTAACGGTTGATGAAGTGCCAATCTCTGAAAATTACCCACAATTCTCCTTCATTGAAACTAAGGCAACAACAGTGGTTCCATATAGCACATCTGTCACGAAGGCAGATGTATGCCATTCTATAGCTAAGCCTTCTTGGCAGACAAAATGCTATAATGAAGGAAGATTTATGGTAAAGATAAGCTCCTTACTGCAAAATTCCCCTCAGTTTTATTACAGCAGGGTTGTGCTGAATATTATTTACTTAGAAGTCATGGGAAACAATTTTTGATAGATGTGTTTGTTAATCAGTGGTAAGGCACTATATTTAGCACCTTCCAAACCTTGAAAAACCTTTACATTATAACAACAGAAACTACTTTTATTTTCTTAAGACTCCCAAGTCCAAACTGAATGCGTAGAAAACTTTTCCTGTCTTTAGAAGGATTCTTTTTTGGCAGTGGTTAAGCTATCTGTAACACCGCGACAATCAATCTCTGACTGTTTATTAGGGTCATAAAATAATTTTCATTTTCAGTTGAACATAACAGCAGATAATGGGCACATTGTTTTGAAAATCTTGATTAAACCCTTCTATAGCAACGTATTTCACTCACACCTAAGTACTGGGCAAAATGATACATATTTTTAGAGCGAGAATAAGATGCTTATGAGACAACAAACTTAATTGTTAGTCTGAATCCTATTTCATCCCCTCAGTATTCAATCTTGATGGACCTTTGGTTTGTTTCAGAACAACTCAGACTCAACTAAAGCATATTTTGGTGGTGTTTTATAGTGGTAGGCTTCTTTCTAGTGTTATTTAAAATATCAAAGCATATTTTTCTATTCCAAAAAGATTGTAAAATGACAGATTCTTACTGAGAATATAATCTCCCAGTATCTATTAAGAACTGTGCTTATTGACTTCTGTGAAGAATTTTATAGTTGCTTTTGCTACTGTTAGCTCTGCAATGGGAAGGGAGATATGGGGAAATAAGCTGGATTCTTCTCCTTGTGCAACTGTGAAATTATTTTGCTAAATTTCAGTTGTTTCTTTCCTTGCATTCCCAGTAAAGACAAAGGGCAAAGCCTAATCTGATCTCTCGAATCTTTGACTGGTGTAATTACTGAGTCATCACTCAGGAAAATCAAACAGCTTGACTTTCAACAGCTCAGGCTGAATTTACTGACTTGAAAGTTAAACAAACAAACAAAATCTCCACTCGCTTCTCATCCTGGCACCCCAGGAACCAACATCCTTATTACTTGCAAATGAGGCATACGTGATATGGTGGTCATTAAAACACAATAAAACAAGATCCTGCCAGGCCTCATTGGAGGAAGAGCTGCTAACAAGTCCTGGCCCAAAGTCCACGACCAGCTACACCCTTAAATAAAGTCCAATGTTTCTCGCTGAGACTTATGAGGGAAAAGCATGGCCAGGTACAGCCATGCAGCCAGGGGTGTGGAGAGCCAGTTGGGATAGCTGGTTGATGAAACTATGGCCCAGCCCGGAAGATGCTGGGACAGAAAACAGGCACCAAGTCCCGGGCAGTGGTTCCACTGCTGGTTCTTCACCTTAGCCACGCCTAAACTCCAGTACCACCTCACTTTCTTTCACTTTCTAAAGCTTCCTCCACGCCTGGAGTTACGCCCCTGCTGATGAGACTTGCTCCTGCTTTGGGTGAGCGATGCAATGTGCTGCTTGTCTCTTGCTCATCTGGGACTGAGGGCAGCCCGTCTATTGCCTGAAGGCTTATTCTGTGGGTGTTTTAATCCATGCTTAGTGTTCACTGATAGGATTAGGTTCCACGTAAGAGAGTAGCTGCTGCTTTCTTCGAAGACACGACAGAGGAACAGGCATTTGAACAGCACTTGCTCTGCTGTGTCTTCAAGGAAATTCCCCAAACAACTGGAGTCTCCCACCAGGCCAGAGGGTGGTCTTAGCTATTGCAAGCTACAGGCTGTTCTCAGAGAAGGTGTGCTCCAGTCTTTGGGTTGAAGCTCTGCCGCTGCACTGAAAAAAATAACCCTAGGTGATTTAAGCCGAAATTTATAGCCTGCCTTTGCAGGCTGGTGGTGAGGGAACACGCCTGGGCTGACGTGGGTTTCTGGTTCCTGCTTCCAGGTTTGTTTGTATATTTGACCTACCGACCACTTAAGGTAAACGACAGATCAATCCTAGAAAAAAATGTCTCCATCTAAGTCTCTCTTTTCCAGCAAAAAATTGTGTAACCACTATCCTGTGGAGCCATGGTCATATTTGTATGCCGGCACACGTTGATGAACTGGGGCAGAAGTGATTTAGCGAAGGTCTCACAGATAAACTGAGAAAGAACGTGAGTCAAAACTCATTTTTCCTAACTCCTCACCTAATCCCAGGTTCATATTACATGTCTGGGATAGAAATGTTTGTCTTCCGCATATTCGGTTGGAATCAGCATAGATAAGAAAACTAGTATGTTAATTATCATGCTATCAGCAGGCTTCAAAATATATATATGCTTATAATGCAGACAAATCTACAGCCGCAGCACTAGTTTATATCACGCTTACATTTACCAGAAAAAAGGATCACATTTGATAAAAGCAGAAACTAGGCTTCTGGTAAGAGTTAAAAAAATTAGAATAAATAGTAAATTTATTGAACCAAATCGTTTTCCCAGTTAATTTCTGAAACATTTTCATCTTCAATAGCACGTGAACAATACAGGATTGTTGGTGTTTTAAGGGAACTGGCTGTCAATGTCTACAATTTGTAGGGTGTGAACAGTTTAAAATGTCATAAATATTTATGAAGTTCCTGGGACTGGTGATAGGGGCATCATACAAACTCCCTGAAGTTATGAACTGGGGCAGAAGGTGCGTTATATGCAACTTGCAATAATGGACAGTACGGCATAAAGTAGAGAGGAGCAAGAAACAATCTATTATTTAGCTGAGAAGAAACTGAATATTTAGAAAAAAAGGAATGAAGATTTTAGAAAGATTTGCTTTTATCTAGAAAATATTTGCTGTGCTTTTGCTTACACTTTTGCAACTTTTCTGAATGATTTGATTTATTCCACTCATGAGAAGCTTGCACGTTATCCATCCTTTCCCTTTCTATCCCTCTCCTACTGCTCAAGTACTGTTTAAAATAGGAATAATGGCCCAGATTAATCTCAGAGCTATTTCTACTGCCGCCACTGGAACTACACCAAGGGGTGATATAGTCCTAAAAGAAGAAATATAAATATTTTCTGGAAAAATATCGACTATGAATTTCTACTGAGGTTAAAAACGCAGAAGTGCAGCTGCCACTGAAACCCTTTTGAGTAGCAGGCTGTATCCTTTTATAAAGCCCATCTGTCTCTGCAGAGTATAAAAAATGCATGATCATAAAAAGCAGTACTCCTTAGGGGAAAAATCTCTCTGTACTAATCTTGTAGTCACTTTACAAAACAGTTCTTAATCCCAAATTTGCATTTGATTTCTCAGTCAGGAACTTCTGTGGTTTTTGCAAAGTTTTCTTATTGCATTAGAATAAGATATGAGGTACAGTTTGTTCAGGTGGCAAGTCCAGACTATGAATAAACCAACGTTATCATATGAAAGAGAATTAAACAGTCAGATCCAAGTGGGGATATATTAAGCCAAATTTAAGCTCCAGTAGTTGAATTTAGCCTGTACTAGATGTCTGGTTTGCCTCGGGATATATTCAGCTTTCCAGCTAATCGACTGAGGAAAACTGCCTCAGGTATGATAAAATTTACAACAGAGCTCAGCTGAATAGCTCTTGTTGTAAATACTAGCTTAAAGGCATTCTTCTGGTCTTCGAGATCAGGACTGTATTTGCATTTAATTATTATATTTCAAACTTTTTTGAACTTGTTTAAAAATATTAGACCAGTCAGTTACATCATTATAGTGGTTTCCAGATAAGGGTAGAACTTCATACCACTTCTTTATTACTTGGTGAATTTTGCTTGGCTTTATCCTTTTGTTTAGATCCAAAGTCCCACAGGAGCGAAAATTACTACAATATATTCTCTTTAAAAGACGGAATTACAGTTAAGCAAAGGTGTTTTAGTGATATGCTGATCTAAGAGGTACAATACTATGACTTTCTGTCAACGTAATTGACAAATAATTCAGAGTTTTAGGTCTTTTCCACTATTTTGAGACAAAGTTTAGTGTGAGACAATCAAACAATCATCTTTCAAAAGATTGATTTCAAAAACCTATTTTTCTAATTTTTTGAGACTTTTAAAGACACGATTTTACTAGTTTTATGTGCCAATATTTGCACTAACAGGTTTTTTTTCACTGAACTAAGTTGTATCAGTGGAAGCTGATTCTAGTTTAGAAAGAACGTGAAAAAGATAATCACCCCTGCCTGTGTAAGCTATGGGAAGTGGAAATCAGTAAAAGAACTATTTTCTTATATAATTGTATTGAAATAATATAAAGCATTCGTTTAATTGCTCAGTGCTGAACGCACTACAGTAGAACTACAGTAGAAACAAATATGGACTCCTGTTAGCCAAACATCTGAATTTTACTATTCTTATTTAGAAGAGCTAGACTCTACTTTGGGCAGTTACAACTATTTACTACGTAAATGTAACCACGGGCAGCTCACGAGGCCATTGATGGTACATTGAAGCCCTTGTCTCTCGTACGCTGTTTCAATTCCCTACCAAATTAGCACTGACAAAAAATTTGCTGGCTTAGACGAAAAGCGCCGATGAGTTTGGTCCCATCGTATACGTGCGTGTATCAGCCATCAGATCGTTACCACGCCTGACTGCAACAGCCCATGAGTTTGCTTAAATGCAATGCACCATGCACTGGTGCTCCTCGCTGAGCGACAGCAGAGCTGGTGGCCCTGAGACAGGGCTCCTGCCCCGTCCCCCCCGTCCCCCTGGCTGGCCCGGGCCGCCGGGCCTCCTGCTTGGTGGTGGAAAAAAGAAACACCTTGTTCTCCTGCACTCTCAGTCTTGCTTTCATGGACAGTAAACACCACCAAGGTAGTTTTCCGCTGCAGTATTTCAGAGTGTATTGTTTCTGACATTGCCTATTGATCTGAGTGGAAGTTGCAAGTTTCATTTTTTACTGTGACATACGTCTGTGCTTAGTTGTGGAAGTGGTTTGGCAAACGAGAGTGACAGAAACCCAGCGGGGGACATCTGCAACTACACTGGCACTCTGCAAGTGTCAGTGCTGGCACACGGCAGACACTGGAGAGGCACCCAGATGTGTGTCAGCCTTTGGACTCTTTTCCCAAAGACTTTGGTGTGTACGCCACTGTTCTTCGTCCTCATTGCTTTACGCTTTTCAACATATAAATATGAAAGCTAAAGAAACGCCCACCCGAAAGTCCCTCTGGCAACATGGTTACTCGTCAGTTAAACAGATAAGGTGGAGAAGTGTGGAATAGAGGGAATACTCTTACACCTGCATTTCAAATATGGGGCTCTTAGAAGAGAGTTTTATTTCTCAGCTACCTCTGACTTCTGGACAAGAAGTCCTGATCAGAAAGGACTGGAGGCTCTCAGATAAGGTGGTCCCTCAGCACATTTTTAACATTTCAATTGCTCAGTAAGGAACAGCAGAAGTAAGTCAGGAACAGCAGAAGTCAGTCAGGTAAACTCCAGATTTGTGCTCGCTGCTCAGCTCAGGCTTGAATGTTTGGTCGGATACGGATGAGATGTTTCCATAGACAACATAGTCATAGGTTTAACACGAGGAGCATGGATTAAGGGGCTCCAGATCTCCATTAAGTCTCTGGCTGGAGCTACCCCTTACGCCGTGCCAAAACCCTCACGTTCCCTGCACAAGGGCAGAGGCGCTTTTTGGTGCCCTGATGCCACATGCCAGATGAAGGAAGCGAGCGCCTCTGGCACTGCACAGCGTCTGCTGTGAGGGTCTGCAGAGGGGCTCGGGAACATGAGGGAGCTCAGGTTCCTGCAAACTGAGGTTTGCACTTTCCCTGCCCTGGCCAAGCTCACCCCACCAGTGACATACATGCCCTCAGGGTCCTGGTGACGCCCTGGCGAGTCCCTCGATGCTTTATTGGATTAGACTGTGGATTTTGCCTTTATTGCTTAGGGTCTGGAAGGATTTTTAACTCTAGATCCACCTCCACCTAAATCAACACTCATTGGATTAAGGTCGGTTCTAGCTAGGTCTCACTGTACTCTTCAAAGCAGGGGTGTTTCCCCACCTATAGGTATTTTTTTTTACAGACAGGACTGTGAATTGCCATTTGGAATGAAATTTCTGTTCTGTTTTTCATTTTATGGTGAAAGTTATATGAGTTAGTACTATGAAAATTGTAAAAGCAATTTGGATTTCTTTAAAGATTAATTTTCCTGAAAGTTATGTCCAGGCCAAGAAACAGTGCTTTCCTGGAACCTTGCGGCCACAGCAGACGGTGGGATACGCATTTGGCAGGATACAATTCACGTAAGTACACACGTGCATCCTCGTGCTTTAGTCTCATGGAAACGCACAGGCTTTCAAATCTAAGGTATTCGGCAACAAACAGTGCATTTATAGCTGTAAATCATCATAGTCTCAAAATGCCAAAGTAAGCGCTAACTCCTGCGGCAGAACTGCCCGCCCGCCCTGCAGGAACGCCTGCCCGATTGCTGGAGAAAGGGCCTGAAATGCCGAACGCCCTGGGCGTGTTCAAGGCAGTACACTCACACGTTTACTGTTGTTCTTGCCATTCTTTGTTTACATTTGCTAGTTGGAAGTTAACGTGTTCCCAGGGGCAAATAAATATATTTAAACCAAAAATTGTACTATTTTTTCCAAGACGAGTGTTGAAAAGCAACTCGGTGCTTTTCCTAGTGCGCAGTCCTAGGAGCACTTTTGAGTCTGCGGTAGCACTGCAATACCTCTTCCACCTCTGTTCTATCTGAGCGTTTAACACAGAGATTATTGGTCTGTTCACCTTAATCAAAGTCAGCTTACTTTGAACTAGTAAAATACAGACCAGTTCAACAGAGATTAATGCAATTCTTACCGCTTCCGTCCAACCAAACCTAATAAGCTTACAGTTAAGCACAGCCCAGCAATACTTTATTTATTTTGATATTAATTTCCCGTGTCATCTTCAGGTTTAAAAAAAATACACATATCCCAGCCCAGAAAAGACAAATCAAGCCTGACACTTGGGGAAAAAAAAAAAAAATCACACACTGGAAAAACTTGACGTAGAATCCAGTGGTGTCAAAAATCCTAGATATTTGATGTTTCAAATTCAGGCATTCTTCATTTAGACCAAAATAACAGACATTTATAGTGGACCTTACTGCTGGTGACTATTTAAGAGCTAGGTGCTCTCACAGCATGGTACTCTTTACGTGCACAGTAATGAAAGTTTGCTATTGATTTTTCTGTAGCTGCTTGTAACTATTATAGTTGATACATCAATAGAAAAGGAAAGCACAATGTTTCACAGGAGGCAGAAAATCAGAGAATACATGATGCTGTGACAGTAAATCATGGCATAATCTCAAGAATTGATAGATGGTTACTGCTAACTTGAAACCCATGGCTTTCTCTGAAAAGACTAGCCTATAATCACCCAATATGTTCTAACAGACTGACTGCCCGTAATAGTGGTAAAGGACACAACACAATGTTTCATCTTCAAAATAATGATTTCCACAAGCCAGGTTGTTTTGTTGTGGTGGAATTCGTTTTGTGTGTTACGGCAGAAGGAGGGAGAAAGAGTGGTTTGAATGCCATTTAGACTAATACTTAAAGGTTGTAGGAAAAAGAATTTTTTTTTTTCCTCTTTCTTTTTTTTTCCCCAGAAAGGAGCACAGAAGGTTTTTGTTTAAAAAAAAAAAAGGAGGAAGAGAAGTTGTCATTAATTTTTAACTTGCAAAAGCCTGCCGTTAGTTGAAAAGGAAACACAAAAGAGCTGATTATTCTTGAGATCAAAATATTGGAGCTGTTTTGTCAAGAAAGGCAAATGCAGAGAAAATACATTTACCATGGCTGTTTCCAGTTCCACGGCATCCTGAAAGGGAGCCAAAGGCACGTAAGTAATTGAAAGCTCTTTTAAGTGTCTGCTTCTCTCTGCCGCGTTTTTGAGGGGCACAATGATCCCTGAATTTTACAGTGTGCCTAGTGAATTTTTAGCAGGAATATTCTTAATTGCTTTGTTCCCTCTTTACTCCCTGGTTCATCTCTGCTAGTTTTGTCTACAGTTTCAATTAATTGTGAGGGTGTTTTTTCCCTGTCTCAAAACGGAAAGGGAGGAAGAGACACAGGTAAGAGCTGGCCAGCTGGAGCACAGTCTGCAGGCGAGATGACACCGCTCCCACAGTAACCTCTTAACAACGTTCCTCTCTGAAAGAATATTTTCAGTATGCAATGTTGTTTTCCAGCACTTCTTCAGGGGATGCAAGTCTGATACCTGTCCTTTTCAACCTTGCTGGTGACTCCATTCTCTAAAGTCAAATGTCTCCCAGAAGAGAAGGACTTGGACAAGAGGAAGGGACTTTCTCAAGCTACCACCCATCCAGCCTGCCTCAGACTGGGCTTGAAGAACAGTCTGTGTCATTCATTCTGCTTAGGCTATGGGTTTTCTCCCAGTGAAAGACTGGATAGCATCATCTGTCTTGTCCTGAGCAGTTCACCGATCTCTATTGCAATTTTTGGTGTTGGGAGAGAGGAAAGACGCTGTTGCAGTGTCATTCCCCATTCTGATGTTGAAATCCTTCTCTTTCTTGAGATGAGACTTTCCTTCACCTGGCAAGCCAAGCAGAGGTGTTGTGCAATATGTTTATAATACACATCAAACCCTCCCAGTACTGGAGATGATGTTAAATGTAGGATTTTCCTTATTAATCTTTGACTAATCTTATAAAGAAGAACTCTTAGAATATCCTTAGGAGGATGGCCATGTGCAGATTAAACTTTTGCAGGCTACACAGGACTGTTTTGGGGCTTACTCTTTCAGTTTGTCCCATGCTCGATGGCTCGATTGACCAGAGCAATGCAGGGAACCCCTGCTCTGAGAGGTTCATCCAATCTCGGTAGCAACTTTGCCAGAGCCTAAGGAGTTGCAATTTTTAACCCCTTCCTCTTTCCTGCAAGCAGAAGTCATTGGGGAACACTCCAAGCCACA
>NW_008824996.1:1224820-1231700 GCF_000699105.1 Pygoscelis adeliae | reverse complement strand
TTCTGCCTCCCAATTCATGATCACAGCTGTGTTCAAGGCTGGGCCATAAAGTTTGTTTCTGAATTTTCCTTCGTTGTTTCTTTCCTGTTTGCTTCTATTTCCTCCCTCTCCACCTCTGGCTTGGCTTTGATCACAGTTCCACGGTTTCTCTTTCCTTCCTGGCCTTTCCCCCCTGTTTTCTTGACTCCTTTCCTATCTCAAGCCCTCCGGTCTCTCTCTGTTCTGATCCACATCACTGCTGTCCCTCACTTTCATCAGCCGCTCCTGGCTCCTGCTCTGCCCAGATATCTTCTTCTCTGCCATTCTTCTCCCATCACTCCTGCAGATCCTTTCTTTCCCCCGGCCTCCTGTTTAATTCTCCTGCTACTTCTTTTCATTGTTTCTTTACAGTATTTCGCCTCTCTATTTTAACTCCCCCAGAGACAGCCATTGCTTTTGTTTCTCTTCCAGTGTCCAATCTTGCACAAGCAGCAAAGGGATAAGAGAAAGAGGGGCATTTGGCATAGTCTACGGTGCGTCTCCAATAAATGGCTGACAGTCACCCATATATAAACTTTCAGGTAAGAGCCTCTGCAATGTGTGTTTTTAGTTAGAAATACATGAGGAGCAGTTTTTAGTCTATATATTCTGGTATAAAAAGTATTTAATAAGTTGTCTGTTATAACTGCGAAGTGAGTTTAGCCATTATATTCCTTTAGCGTGTGCCTCATTCGGTGAAGCATTCAAGCACACGTTCAAATTAAAACTATAGGGTGGTCTTACTGGCGCCAAGATTAAGGATATTCATTCATTTATCTATACCTTAATATATAGCCATTTATCCCCATGTGATGCTGGGAAACTTGGCTAACAAAAGCAGCCGCTGATGTTGAACACTTCTGCCAATAGCAGCTAAAAAATACTATATAATCCCATACTTCCTCTGTTATATATATATATAATACATTCAAACTTGCACCTTAAACATCTAAAATGTATATTAAAAATGGGACCGAAATTGTAAAAGTATTCCAAAAGTGGAGACACATGTAAATATGGGTTATGTGCAGGTAATTTTTCCCCCTTACAGGAGCCGTTTAAAAGCCACACTTACTAGCATTCTATAAACATACTAGAGAGGGAAAAAGTGCAGTGCACACCGGTTGGGTTATTCTGAAATCCCCGCTGTCTCCACACAAAGGCAGCAGTACAGAATACAAATATTGCTTGATACCCATGTTTCTAATTACTTGTGAGATTTGTATCTAACAAATATATGACCTAATTTTCTCTCAAGCATCTAATCCTATTGTTATTTCAAAACCTTCTAAAATATGCATTTTAGAAAAAAAAAAACATGAAAAGAAAAAGTACTTGCTGAAGACGGTTAATCTTTCTTTCCATGGCTTGCAGCTGTCAGACAAGCAGACAACGTAAACCAGTAATGATCAGATTGGATCAAATTCATGCCTCGAAAAATGCCATCGTACTCAACAGTTACATGAGAGACGAATTTGCAACATTCATTGCATTTTATGAAATAAAATCAGGACAAATCAACAGTGATTATTAAATTTCCTCTATAATTTAGTGTAGTTTATTAAAAAAACTCAATCAGCCATGAAACAGAAGGCTATCTCTGGAATTCCTGCAGGAAGTTTATCATTCACGACTCCTACACTCAGGGCTGAGATGAGCGATTAAAGATTTATTTATTAAAGATACTGGTTTAATTCTTAACTATACCTTATAACCCCAGCATTTGTATTTTATTCCTTTTATATTATGTGTTTTTTGTCACAAAAATAATTGATTGGAGATTTCATTGAGATAGATACCTGTAAGATAGACACTGCCCTAGTTTCTTTCATACTGCCTGCACGCTGTGTGGAACCTGTGTGGGAAGCCGGACTAAAACCTGCTAGCTCACTGAAAAAGTGTTCTCAGGAGCAAACGGTTGTTTATCAAAGTCGTCACTCCATACACCATCATTTAGCATCTATAAGAAATTTAAGGACTGACGTTTAATTGTTTGGCTTTGCTATGGGTTTTGACAGATAAAGTGAAGGGAGTATGTCTTTGCTTTTGTTTCTCTATAAAGAAATCAGAAAAAGCAGAGAAATAAAGGAACAGGACAAAAGAAAATCCACTTTGTCCTGCATGTGCTAAAATGCTAAAATTCATTTGTAAAAATAGTCTCTCAAAAGATGAATTTTCAAAATTTTTTGCAAAGTTTTAGACCCTAATATGAAAATACAGCAAGGAGCTACTTTCATGTGGAGTAATTTATAAAGGAAAGGATAAAATGTTCTCAAAATCTATTCAAGATATTTTAAATCAGATTCCTTTTAACAATGGTCTTTGTTACAGTATCTGTAGTTATTTCAAACAACGTTGTTTCAGTTTGGTTGTACCCTACACAATATCTTTAATACTCTGGATTTCACCACTATTTACAAAGATCAATAACTACTGTTTTCATTTACCAGATAGGGTAGTTGAGATATCGTTTAAGAGACTTCAAAACTCCATAGTCAGTAGTGGAGTCAGAAGCAGAATTAGAGACGAAGGTTGATTTCTCTGTTGTGCAATGCTGGCTCCATGAAAGGAGAATGTCCCTCATGAGATGATTCTGAAATGAGGTTTTGTCCATATTCGTTTGCTTTACTTTCCCAGAGGATTAAAGTAGAAAAGTGGGATAGCTCTTCTAGCAGCAGAGTGGAGTAGCCTGGTTGCTTTGCTTGAGACCCAGAGAAGAGTTAGGTGTTCCAGGAGAAGACTGGCTATTTAACTCTTCTCCTGGCCCTCATCATCTCCTTATCCCTAGTTTCCAAGGCAATGCGGGACATGCAGCAGCGAGGGACTACATAAGATTGCTGACAACTGCTCACGTTAGAAGTTATCAAATTCGAACTGGGCAAATGGAGAAAAGTTTGTAAAAACTGTGAAATTAGGAGACTTGTGATAAATTTAAACTTCTTGCCTATGAAATTTACTTTCACTGATTTGGGGACAAGAAAGGACCTGTATTGCAGCCTGTCAGTACTTAAAGGGGCTTATAAAAAAGATGGCGGCAAACTTTTTAGCAGGGCCTGTTGTGGCAGGACAAGGGGGAATGGCTTTAAACTAAAGGGGGGGTAGATTTAGACTAGATATAAGGCAGAAATTTTTTACGCTGAGGGTGGTGAAACACTGGCCCAGGTTGCCCAGAGAAGTGGTGGATGCCCCATCCCTGGAAACATTCCAGGTCAGGTTGGACGGGGCTCTGAGCAACCTGATCTAGGTGAAGATGTCCCTGCCCACGGCAGGGGGGTTGGACTAGATGACCTTTAGAGGTCCCTTCCAACCCAAACTATTCTATGATTCTATAATCATCATCGTTACCTCCTTCAGCCTTCTGCTCAATGCAAGCCATAGATCTCCATCCAGCAGTTGGACATCAAGTCTATAACTTTTGATTGAGCTGTACCATCATAATTTAGAGAAGCGGTCATCTTGATTTCAGATTTCAAGAAACAGAGCCTCCATCATACCCAGAGATGAGCTCTTCCAAAAGACAGTGATCTTCACCTTTAAATTTGTCTATTTCCAATATAATTAATCCCAAACTAATATTACATAGCTAATCCTGCAAATGTGTTCTCACTGACTTCCACGGGATGTGCACAGGAGCCATTGTTTATTAGATTAAACTTTTAACAAATACCAGGTTGCCTCATCACATTACCTCTCAATTACCACAGCATTTCTTCCTTTGGCCTTGGCAAACGGTGCTGCCCAGACACCCTTCCGAGCGCATTGCTTCCCTACCTTTTTGCATCTTCCCTTTTCCCTGCTACATCAGACATAAACTGTGTTCACTTTCAAGGTCTTATAGCTCTTCCTTCCTTACCTATTATCAGTCATTCAGTGTCAAGAGGTCATCTCCCGCCTCTGGCTTGCCCGCAACGCCGTCTCCATTTCCTACTCGCCACCTTTCTAGACAAAGTACTTTTCTGCTTTCTCCGCTCTGACTCTCATGCTTAATATGCCAGATCTCTTTATCCACCTTCTTCATAGTCCCTCTCAAAACCTTTTGCTGTGACGTTTGAGACAAGCCTGGGCTGTGGGTGTGCTGGAATCGTGCCTGTCATCCATGCACTGTCTGCTAGTCAACACCCGTTCATCGTCACATCTGTAGATTGTATACTTTAAAGGAGCATTTTAAAATATCACCTGCCATTAAGGATTCCTAACCATAAAATTAGGAAATGTTACTATTAATAAGTTTGTCACAGTGAAAGTATCATCCTAGCTAGATGTCTCATTCTACATTCTCTGGTTTCATTCCCAGCCTATCTGCAGATGAGACATTCATCTCAAAAAGTCTACTTGAAATACTGTTAGTACAGCAAAAAATAATCAAGAATCAAAGGGGGCAAATATTTTGTCAGAAATTAGTATGTGGAGAAATGTACTTAAACAAATCTTGTTTTTATCTATTAGTCAGCTAACAATAAATTATATTCAGTCCCTCGCTTGTTATAAATACATATTGATTAGTTTTAAACTCTGAACTTCGGAATGAGTTATATCTGGTCATTGCTAAACTGCTCTCTTCACTAAGAAAAAAAATCCCCAACACATATATACTGCATTTAATTAAGACAAGCATCAGCTTTATGTACCATTATTTGCTTCTGCCAAGTCTCTATGGTATAAATATTGAGCAGTCACATCTCCTGAATACTAATCGATCCTTCTACATAAAGTTTAGGAAATGTTTCTTTGCCAGTAGTATCCTCCGCTGCCTATGTAGTTAGACATCAGGGTTGAGATATGAGCCTGAATTTGACAAGTGTGCAGTAAATATTTTTCTAAATTCAGCCATAATGTGGGGAAGCCTGAAAGCCCTGGCTGAATGCTGATCCTACAGCAGCCCCCGGCTGCGCGCTTACTGGTGTTTACCGGCTGCAATCTTATGAGTGCACTTGGGTAACAGAATGGATGAATGTAAGAAAACTGCCAATGGATTTAATAAAACCACCTCATAATAACAGCCTAGTTATAAATGTGTATTATAAATAACACATATATAAAAAACCAGGTGTAAAAGTAGTTGTATATTTACAAACTACCAAAAATAAAAACGGCCAGGGTGACCATTTTGAAGACGACTGCATTAAACCCTAAGTACCGTTTGTCACCGCGAGTAAGAAGTGAACACATTTGTGACGACAGGTCCGTCCCTGGCTAAGCGCTCCTTACCGGCTTGCGTTGGCTTGCCAAGGAAGACTCTTATGCAGCACTTTTCGCTGCAAATTCACAGCACCTACTTCAGATCCTGGGGCTGAAGGTGCTTTGTGAAGACAGAGTAGTGTTATCTGGGACCTTCTTGGTATCCTGCCAAAGAACTACCGGGCCCATTTTACAGGAAGGAGAACAGAGTCCCTGAAAACTACAAACGGCTCACACCTACCCAAAGAGAGCACAAGAATGGCCGTGCTGGCACTCTGGATCGTCTAGACCACTGTCCCGTCTTTGACAGTGACCAGGAGCAGATGCCCTAGGGAACAGTGTAAGAAGAAACAAAGCATGGAGCGATACTGCCCGGGAGCAGTCGCTCAGGCTCCAGCAGCTGGAGATTAGCAACAGCCAGAAGTAGTGTTTTTTGTATTTCATAGCTTTCAATGGATTTTTCTTCCGTTAAGTTCTCTAGGTGACTTTGGTAACCACAAAAAAATTCAGCATCCTCTACATCTTGGAGCAAGGAGTGCCAGCGCTGGATAATACGCTGTGTTCAAGAATGAACTCTTGTGTTTTGAGCCAGTTACCTGGTAGTTTAATTAGTTTCATTCTGATACTAAAATATCAGAATGATGGGAGGAAGAAACTTTTTGGCTAATTCTTGTTCTTAGTAAGTTCCCATGTTTAGTGGACTGTGCTTTGAAGAGCTAGTGCAGTCTTTTTAAATAGAGAGTGTAAAAGGCAGATCAGTATTTGTTGAAATTACAAAGTTGTTATTATTAAGGCTGCACTAAAGATCTACATGCCAAAATTTGCTAGGTTATGCCTTTATGTCTGTATTGCACTTAGGTGTCTATAATCCTGCATGAATTGGTTCTTGTCGAATTTTCCGGTCTTGTTCCGTGTTTTCCTTTTGGTCTGATAAAACCTCCTGCCTCACTAATTCCTTCATTTAATTGCCCTATTATTTTTGTTTGTGTGCCCTTAAGCATAATAAATACTACCAAAATTTAATTAGTATTCCTTGTTATATTACTTCCAGTTGATGCTTATACACTTATTTTCCTATCTGCATACATGATACCCCAAATTAAACCCTGAGCAAAAACTGTGAAAGTGAAAATATGTACAGCCCCGTGTTTCATCATTGTTTGCTGCTGCGTTTTTTCTTATCTTTTCTGTATATTTAGATTGCATCAGAAGCTACTGAGGCACGATTCTGGCTAGTCTGTAAATCTGATAGACCAACGATGTTACATAAAGTATATTAAAAAGTGCAATAGCTAATTGAAGATTTTTTTTTTTTCCAGCTCTAGAGCGTTTCATAACTGCATTGATGTGAGTTACTGGAATCAGGTGAAATGGAGCACAGGCAGGCTTTGTGCTGCGGCGCCTCGGCTGCGTGTTTGCAGGAAGCTCCTTCTAGTCCTGTGAGCGGTGAGGGTAGAGTCTGCCTCGAAAAGGCTTCATTTCAGCCTGTTTCATCCGCAATGAAGACCTTACAGGCAGATTTCCAAAAATGCAAATGGTGGAGCCCAGTACCTCCAACACCTCCTCCCATCTCAGCTCTGACATTTTAGGGAGACTAAAAGCAAGGGAAGATTAATTTGTTAATATTCCTCTTATTCAACAGAAACGGGAATGGAGCGTTGCAGATCCGGATGGTTTCTGCTGA
>NW_008824996.1:1177687-1224776 GCF_000699105.1 Pygoscelis adeliae | reverse complement strand
TAAAGCTGTGGTTTGTTTGAAAACTGAGTTCTTTTTTGTTTTGTTTTGTTTGTTTTTGTTTAAGCAGGAGTCCATTGTTTGCCATCCACAGCAATTAAATGTTTACCATTTCTACAGGACCCTCCTGTCTCATGTTAAGCGAGATGTGAGATCAATAGTGGCTCTGCAATTATTTGTCCATTGATAAAGCCTTCATTTCTTAAGTGAAGTACATTTATCTGTGTCCTGACAATGATAAGGGAGCAGTACCAGTCAGCTGCTGCCTAGTCTAGCATTTAGCTCCACAGGCAGACGAGTGCCTGGACATGGGTCAAATGATGTCTAACTTTCTTCCTATTGGCATTTCACTTTACAAACTGCTCTGATGGGAGGTTTGACAAATCATCCTTGCTGAGTTCAGATAATAAAAACTAGCAGGACAAATGGGAAGTTTTGGTAAAGAGAGAACAATGGCTGATTTCAGGTTAAGTGAACAGTCTGTGAAGCTACTGGATGGTAAAATGAAGAGATCTGTTGTGTCAGAAGATGACAGAAAGTATCCCATGTAAGGCACTCATTTGGTTCTTCAAACATCGTTTAAATTTAGTCATTTAGCAAATTTAATTGCTGAAAAATTGATCTGAACTTTATTCTGCGATAGGAAGCAAATCAAAGAAACGGTGAGACAAATTTTGGCTCCAGTAAAAACAGTGCAAAATTCTCTTTGGCTTTAGTGAGGCCAAAATTTCACCCCAGTGGAGCATGCCAACCTATTTCAGCCCCAGAATTAGAGAATTCAACAGCACATGTGGGGTGGCGGGTTTTTTTTTTAAATATCTAATTCTGATTTATGACAAAGAAAGGAGTTTCCAAACTAATGTCAAATTTGGCAATGAAAATTCGAAGGGGCTGATAAACTGACACATTTGCTTTTTCTATCTGTAGTGTATCTTGATTCAAACCAGCAATTATTAAAGATAAAAAAACAATTTGTATTTATTTTTAGGCCTACTTCTTGAGAAAGTGTACTGTGGGCTATACTGGTTACATGCTATAGAATAATTAGGTGTATTATTACTCTGGGATTAGGGTAAAGAAATTGCATTATCCTCAATTTGGCTAGCTTTGGGAAAGCCAGATATTTTTATTCTCATTTAGTGGTAAATTTGATAAACAGTTATACAACTATGTGATCAGCATCTTTCTCAGATGCTCTCTTTCCATGTTTTGGACGAGTTCGTAAAGAATAAAACCTGCAGAAGTAGCGTTAAATGTAGGTTGAATACTCAGATCTGTCAAAGATTTCTTTCTTTCCCAGTTTTGCAACATGTGCCCGGTCACTAACTTTCCATCAGCAGTGTGATGACAATTGCTGAATTCTCATGGCTCTGTCTTGGTTCTTTTTGCGTGAAAGAAACCTGTCAAATGCAACTAAGTAGTCAAGAAAATCCGGGTTTGCATATCTCTTGAGCTACTTAATTTTTTAACCGCCTATCTTCAGATTATGGAAAAAAAAATTGGCTGATATGTCTGAGTTAAGCTGTGGTTTGGTATGTTGACTACCTTCACTCCCTTAGTTGGAATTAAGGGGAGAATACCTCTACATGTGAAAACACAGGAACGATGCCCCCACAAAACAGGCATGTTTTGGCGGTTGCAAATATGATGTAAACCTCAGTGAAAGAAAGGTGGGTAAGGATAATTGCTATCAGAACTGGTGTCCTGATTTACTTCAAAGCAAGCTAATACCGCAAGATAATTGAAATGGAGATTGATAACAGAAATTGCTATTTCTAGGCCACCTGAACAGAAAACCTCTTTCAAATAAATCAAGCTGGTAGATGGATTGCTCCTTTGCAATAAAATGCTTTGCCTTCAGAAATCCAGCTCATCTTCAAACAAAACATTCAATCGGCATCTAGCGTATCATTTGCAGCAAAGACAGATGTTGGTACAGAATTCAGACATGTCCATCAGAGATCAAGTAGGGGAAGAAGTGACTAGAAGACGGCTTAGCAGTTATACCAGGCTACACAACCAAAACTGTGAAGGGCGATTTTGATCACAAGACCTGTTTCCATTTGCTTTACTGCGATCACAGTTGTCAATTAGACTGGTTGGTTTGTGTAACGCTGTTCTGGTGTGCAGTGAGGGAGAAAAGCGACATACGTTTGTTTACGTGTAGTGAGGAGGTACGCAGCGAGGGAATTGCCACAGAGGACCGACTCACAGAAAGGCTGTGATTCTTTAAGGGAACCCTGACGGACTAGTGTAGTAGATCTGTAGATCATGTAAGTGGATCAGAGTTATGTGATGGAATTTAAATTTAGTCCAAAATTCTAATGTCTTGAGGGAGTAATTGACTGACCACTGATGGTGCAGCGAAGCTGTGAAGGAAGGGGTCTCTGCCGGTGGTTTAATGCCCTTATGAGTCAAGGCTCTTGTTAATCTAAAATACAGCCGAGTCCGAACCATGCACAAGACGGTAATCTCCAGTGTGATTGTGATGATTATGCCGGTTGTAAGGACTCATTTGTGCTCTGACTTTTTAACCTGTAGGAGCACAAGAGCTAAAGGACTGATTCAGCTGACTGGTTATCTTCTGAGAACAATAGTCCGGGTGTGACGGACTTGCCCCTCTCCAGAGATTGGCAGTGATTGGACTGAAGGATGGCATGAGGAACCACCGAGGGTAGGCAGACAATCACTGAAGTATGAAGATCCATGGGGATGAAAGGATACTTTTACCTACAGAGAGGTGAGAACTACCTAGCTGTAAAGGCACTTGCTTTTTATAACTGATGGAGGGAATTTAGAAGTTACCTAACTCTACATATATTAATACTATATAGAACAAAACTAAAGAGGTGTCACGCTTAAGAAACTAGTTACCAAACTCTTCTGGCTTATTGAATAATCCCCAAGTCACTGTATCGTTATGTCTGTGGCAGTGTTGGCCAGACGGGCCCAGGCAGACTAGACGGCCCACTGGAGAAAGGAACTGAGCTCCTGTGCCGGGGTGTATCGCTCACTGGGGTGGGTATATGCAGTTTGACTGCAGGAAGAGTTGTGCACCGCTAGCCACAAAGGCTACAATAAATATGCATCTGTCTAAGCTTTAACAGCATCTTCTTTAATGCTGCCATCAATCAAAAGCATTTTCCTGTATAAACTCTGATGAGTAGATAACAAACAATTACCTCTCTCATTTAAAATCTAGCAAGAAAAACTTATATGATTTAATTGTGTTTTGAAAAATTATTGTAAGTGCTTTGGGTTTTGAACATTATTTTACTGTTAGTTCACTAAGATAATCACTTCTGAAATGTTAGGAAAAAAGGCAGAGACAAAGTTCTTTGCCCTGAAGGAGATTGCCATCTTGCGAAGAGAGAGACAATACGCTACAGCCATGAATAACAAACAGCTTTACAAGGCAGCCTCGTATCTGCATGGTTATAAAAAACAAACAGCTTCTTCTCAATAAATTAGTTCTGTGGATTATTGACTTTGTGTTGCCTTTGAGAGGCTTTATATTAGACATTTATTTTTCAACCAAGCACTATACTACAGAATAATAGCATAAGGTTTTATTGGTCGGGTTAACACTGTGGCGTGAACATCCTTAGAAATGTAAAAAGGCTGGTATGTCTTGAAGCACTTTTTATTCCATTAAACATTACAGGACCAGATTTTCAACAGGACCCGGATGAGGTTTTTGAAATATTTTTTTGATTAAGCGATACATCTTTGGCATTAAGACCAGTTTTCTGTTGAGATGCCTAAGAGATGTAGATATGTGTCAAATGCACCTAGATACTTAGGTGCAACAACTGCTCCTGGTTATTTATGTAGAATTTGATGCTTAGCTAGTTTTGACAGCCCTGCAGAATGCCTACCAGCGTTGTCAGGCACTTCAATGTCTTCAAAAACCTGACTCACTTTTAGGATGTGAGGCGTCTTACTAACTTCAGCCAGACAATTCATTCATACTTTTGGGCACAAACGTAAGTACTTAGCTGGAAAGGGTATCTGTGTTTTTCATTTCAGTTTTGTCATCATTCTCATTGAATATTTGCCTCACTCCTGTGGGTCAAGTGGTAATGTCTTTACATTTTACTCTTTGCATTTAACTCTTTGCAGGATAACATCTAGCTTTGACTATCAGCAAATTGAATTACGCGGTATGCTAAATAATGGAACTAATCGGTTTCAAAGGTGTTGAACCGTCCTTAGCTACATCACTTCTATATGCAAGTGATGTGACTACAAGGCTCCTATTAGCAGCAGAATTGGCACTTTTTATAGTAGCATAAATGAGAGAAAAACTGGATAACCTGGCTCGGTACAAGCTTGCAAGGTATTCCTGCCCAGCTGCTTCAGAAGTTAAGCACAGTTCCTGGCAGAATTAGAAGAGCTAAAGGTGTAAGAATGATTCCTAAATCAATGCAAAATACTTGAAGAGGTGATGAAAGCGATCAAACAAAAAGGCCACCTAAATGTGAGAATTTTCCAAATGCACTTTGCTTATTCAGCTAATTTAAAATATCACTGAACTGAGATGAATTCTCTAAATATTTGATCAGAGGAAAGCTACAGGCTCTTTAGACGTTTCTGTGCCACTGTATAATGACTGAAAAACCTAATTATTAGGAATTGGGAAATCTGAATTCTTGTTATTCATTACATTAATTCATAAAACATAATTTCTGCAACAGATGGCTTGCTTTTCCTTCTCTGAATCTAAGACGTGGAAAGTGACGAAGCCCTGAATACAAAATGCTAATAGTTACCAGGTAAATCCATCATCTCCTCCTAGGATTCAGAATGTACAAACTTCATAACAGTCCATTCTGTTAGCATCATTCTAATTTTTTTAATTATTCTTATTTTTTTCTACATGTTCTGTGTCCTATACCTCTGAAGTATTGATCTTTTATGCTCCCTGTATTTAGAGAGCTTCATCTAAAATTTTCCAAAGCCGGTTCAAATTCTATAAACACCACATGGAGGGATATGTTTAAGACAGTAATTGGCACTTTACAGTGTAACCAAAACTGTTCCTTTTAGTATAATTGCAATTGTATTATAATAATTTCTTTGTAGAATTTTATTCCTTTGCAGAATAATTTTTTTTTTTAAAACTGAAAATTAAAGAAAATCATTACTAAATGTCACTACTGCTGATTCTTTCATTGTTGTGCTTGGCTCAACTGTTCACTCTCTTTGTAGACAAAATACCTTTTGAGTAAACCGGGAGTTTTGGCTATGGAGGTATGGCTGGATCTGACCTTGTTTATGTTTTTAAGTCTCTCCTTTCAACTGTCTGCCAGTAAATAAAAATTCACTTGGCCAAAGTTTATTTAGACCAGCTTTATTAAGTCAACAAAGCGCAAGCCTGAAAAATCTGTTCCTATGAAGTCAATAGGAATCCATCTCCCTAAGCCTTTTTTTATTCCTGGCACCGGTGATTTTTCTTGACTGATTCATTGGAGGGCACTGGTTTAACTGATTTGTCTTGCATAGGTATCTTTCCCATTCTATGTCCTCTCCACTACTACAAAACAATCTTCTCTTTAAAGGTTATTTCCTAGCCAGATCTGTCGTAAAGCTGTTATCGTTAATTTGCACTTTAAGAGTTCCTTTCACTCTTTAAAAACTATAAGATACATTCCTGATTTATGGATTACGATGTGACAGCCATCATATGCAAAGAAGATTGTTTATACTTACCACAGATGCCTTTGAAAAAGAGGGATATTTCAACCATATCCCCACTCCATCTGCTTTACGTAACTATATTCGATACCACAGAAAAACATGGCAATCTGTATTTTCTGCTGCTCTCTAGAATTTCTAATAGAATTTTATCCTTGCTCTACAATATTCAGAAATCACATACAGAAATACAGAAAACTTGTAATACTTTATTTAATTCCATAGGCCTTAGGAGTAATTTCCACAGAAACCCACTTTTAATCCTTACATGTAATTTTCCTGCAAGTGTTAATTAAAAGATAGTCCTCAGATTACTGTGAACCTCATTAAATATATTTCAAAATCGTGTTTTTCAGGAAAACATTAAGCAAAGCAAAATATTCTCAATGTTTCTAGCAAAAAATAACAACACTATTAAGTAAGGTGTGAAGAGTAGAGTGTACCTACCTAAACTAAACAGCACCAGGAATTTGAGACATACAAATTCTCGTAGATCAAACTGCAGGGAACGAAGCTTCGCTACCAGTTCTTGTGCATGGCTCATAAGATTGTTGAGGGTGGCTCCAGCTTGGGATGCTATTACGGAATAATCCACCTGTAAAAGAGAATTGTACTTCTGTCTGGTTGTCACGCCCGCAGAACCACTTCAGAACGTTCCAAGCAATCACATACAACCGGGATACTCCTGGTTAAAAGAATCACTCTCAATTTAATGATGTTATCAAGTCAAGATGATTTTATATACAAACCTATTTCAGGACAATGGTATATAGTGAAAATATTATTAAACTATATATCTTAATGGTATGTCACGTCAGCGTGAATGCTGGTTTGTCTGTATTAGCTTTTTTTTAGAAGCTTTATATATGACAACTGCTTATGGCATTGGTAGCTGTCCCCCTATCAGTTTGTTCTATTCATTTGGTGTCTTTTTTTCTCACTGTAATTGTGTGATCCTGCAAAGAAAGACTGATGAAGTGAGCTTTGCACCTATGCTGGGCGTATTAGTCCAGAGGGACATAACGGTATTCATGGGAAACGGTCCAGCGTCCGTAACTTGGCCAGAAACATCTATTCAAGCCCAGAAATGTCGGTGTATTCCCACAGGAAACGGAGGTATTGTGCGGGTGGTTTCTGTTCTCCTTAGCTACACAAAATCGTGGTATTTGTTGGAGTGGGTTCCAACGGACTTGCTCTGGCGAGTCCTCCCCGGCTAGCGAAGGGGGAGCAGGCAGGTGCGTGACACCGGCCAGCTGCACTCGCACTGTCCCGAGCAGCAACCGCAGGGCACGGAATTACTTTCGCCGGGGCACAGAAGAAAGCAGGACTGCTCCGGGGGTCCGCTGCCCTCGTTGTGATGCCCATTTGTTCTCGGGGGAGGCTGACCTGCCTATGAGCTTTCCCAAGTAGCGCTTGTATATAGAGATCCAACAGAAAGCTAGAATTAACGCACCACATTAAAAAAGGTGATAGTCACAAGCAAAGTATACTTAAAGCCTGTCATAGCTGACACACCCCTGGGCGATCCTTGAATCTCGGGCAACCTCCCCGCTGCTCGCCCGCTGAAACTTTTCTGGCTAATGCCGGTCCCGTTAGGGGGGCGTTTCCATGCAGATGGCCGTACCAGCCTCTGCCGCTCTGAAGAGGTGCACGCTTTGTCACGGGACGGTGACCGGCGGAGAAGTGCTCGGGTACTCAGCCTGCGGGACCGCCGCGGTGCGACGGTGAAGCGCAGGGGCTGGGGCCGGGGTGAGCTGGCTCCGAGACAGGGCTGGCGGCTGTGAGACCGGGCAGCTCCAGTGCAGCGACAGCGGCGTGGAGCAGGGTGCAGCTGGTGTGTCGGGAACCGGGGTGATCTGAGCAACTGCCTCAGCTGAAACGCCTCCAGCTCAGCCGTGTTTTCATCAGCGTGTTACATATCCCCTGCAAGCGCCGCTGTCCCATGAAAATGGCCAGGTGTGTTGCTTGCTCCTGTGTTGAACTGCTCCGGGCCAACTGGCTGAGATCTAAACACCCATGCAGATGGCCGTAAAAAATTCTTTTACATTTGAAAAAATTCTTTTCTTGCCTGGCTACTCTAATATTAAAAAAAGCTTTCTCTTTTAGGAGCCCTCCTAACAACAGGGAAATTACTAACCATACATCATGCAAGCACACATAAGTGAAGTCTGGCTCTAAACTAAGACTAGGCACAATGGTAAGTGCACACTTCGGGTTAATGATGTGTTTGAAGGTATCGGTGCTCTAATCCCATCTTTAAGGTCTCCCATAATGAAGTAGTTAATAAAGAACGGCCAGGTATCATCAGAGGAAACAAACCAATACTGCAAAATTTTGTTTCCAGGCACTGATCCCTTAAAATCTGTTTTTTAAATAACTGTTACGGAACATATATTTTTGAAATATGTTTTTTTGATTTTAAAACTATTGAATTGATTTTGCTCAAGTATAAACAGCAGTAAAGCAAGAAAAAAAACCTGAAAGACTTTAAACGTGACAAAATTTCAGCCAGGAAAGACAGATAGATGATTGAAAGGAACTAAAAATGACTACTCCTAGTGATGACCTTAATTTAATCAATAGGTTACTGACTTTTAATGAGACATTTTATTTATATGTACTCTTAGTGCTCCCAAGACATTGATTGAAGCAACTGTACAGGAAAAATGAAGTTACACTTTTTGTATGGATGTTAAGAATAACACTGCTCCAACTCCATAAAGCATTTAAAGCTGTGCTTATGTTTCACTTAAGTCAACAGATTATGCCTAAGTATCCTGTGAGGTAGGTTTTATTGCTCTCTTTTACACCTGGGAAAACTGAAGTAGTGACATTAAATTGCTTACTCAGGGCCAAAGAAATCTGTGACGAAACTAGGATCTAGTCTTTGGAAATCCCAGCCAAACCATCTTTCCTAAACTGGTTTCTATTCATCTGTTATTTTTCTCTCTCTATATATATATATACACACACACATATACATATTTCTTTTTATATAAGTATATATACTTATATAAATAATAAGAAAAAAAAAAGTAACATACCTCAAATACTTTTTACTCGAACAGCAGTTTAATATAGTGACACGATTCAGCTACTTCATATTGAGAAACTGGTCACATACAAATATCAACTTTCACAACTTAATTTCCCTTTTGTAATTTTCGAGGGCGGAAAAAGCTCAAAATCCCTCACTGAGGTTCCAGTTGGGGGGGAAATACGCTATTTGCTTCAAAATAAGAAGTTAAGATGTCTGGATGTCAAGAATATCAGTGGCCTTAGTGCAGCGATTATGCCATAATGGAAAAACCCAGTAGATGCCTGGATCTCCCACCATCCCTCTACTGGAGAGCTCTCAGGCAACCTGCTACTCTTTCAGGTGCATTTAGTATTTGCAGCACCAGCAAATTTGTCTGGGAGGCAAGTCCTCATCTGCCACTCACCAAGAGCAGGCTGTATTAAATTTTTATATTTATTGACATTTCATTACCATAATTGACTGCAGTTGGTTCTCTAGTAGAAGGCACAGGGCTGCCTCCTAAGCAGGAGAATTGGTCCCTTGAGTAGGATTTGCAATTAAAAACAACGCAGAATGGATTTTTTTTATTGTGTAAATATGATGAGTTGAATTTTCAGCTTTAACTAGAGAATACTGGGTGTGCAGAAGGCTTTTTTCAAGAGTGAGCAAAATTATGAGTCAGTAGAAAGACGACCCCCAAAGGTGTCAATCAGTTTATACAAAATCAACTGTGCATGAAAAAGCCTCCATTAATGTCTGTTCTGAAAAGGTGGTCACATTAAAGAGTATGCTGTCCTGCTTGCTTGGTCCTGTATGAAGAAATTGATACTAAAAGGTGTATTAATTCTTTTACCTTCCAATTCATGATGAAAAATGCTTTTAAAAGACAAAGACTAAGACAGCCTGGACCTTGAGCAAAACGCTGAATTGCATACGGAAGTCTTAGCATTTACTTTATATTGTACCATTAATTTCATTTGGTAAAATCAAATCCGCAACTGAAATAAATTATTCTTGCTTCCCAATTAATAGTATTACATTTCACAGTTGATTTTGACATTGAAGATGGTATGTTGACTGGCATTTTTGAAAACAGCAGCTTTGGCGAAGCTTCCACATTACCTAATTCAGAAGTAAAATGTTGGGCATAAAGTTACAGCTGCACAGGCAAATGGCGGTGTGAATTCCTCATGTACCGGTACACAGTGCGATCTTGCATGATGAATATCGTAATGATGAAGAAGTAATGATAGAGGCTTAATTGGGTTAGCTTGGTACCGAAGCACTGCAGACAGAACAGCACTGAATAATTTACACTGCTGCCTGTTCTTGCCATTCTGGTGCTTAAACGGGCATGTTTAAGGTTAGCATGGACATCCCCATGTATGCTATACTGCAGGCTGTGCTGTAGTATACTATTTGCTAACTGAAGTGCTTAAATCTAAAATTAGATACTTAAAAACCCTGCTCTGCTGCCACCTAACTTTGTGCTTAAAGCCCTCACTGCCTTTAGGCATGGCCAGGACTGCCCAAGTCACGACAGTGGTAAGTAACTCTGCGTCCAGCTCACGCTACAGCTCTTTTTAGATTCACGGACTATGTGGCTTTCACCTACCTAAGGCAGCAAAAATACCCAAGGTGGGATTTGGTAGCGACCACGATATGGGAAATCTGGGGTCAAATCTCCCGTCCAAAGAACGCATGAAATAAATAAGGCTATAGCCTAGCAACTGGGGCATCTTTCTGAAAGTGAGAAATATCAAGTTTCTTCAGGTAAACCTGGCACATCTTGTGGATATCTTCTGATCATGAGTATTGGGCAGAAAGGGGGGGGACCTTTGGCTTGGTTTGGAGAGGAAGGATTTGCTTAGTGCTTCTCTAGGAGGGAACTTCCAGCTGGGAAACCCAAGCAGAAAAATGTGCGTAAGTCCCTTGGACAGGCGGCATTTGTGTCACACCTCCCTCCTCAGCATTCCTCAAGGCTACCTCCTAGAGTCACCACCCCGTTGGCTGCTGGCCTTCCCTGCTCCCTGCGTTGCAGAGGTAAGGGCTGGGCGGACGAGGCCGCGGGCTCTGCGAGAGGGCAGGGCAGTACAGAGGCACTAGCAGCAAAGGAAAAGAAATAAAAAAGCTGATAGTAAGAGGACCATAACTGAAATGGGACTGCAGAAAGACATGGCAATACTGCGTATTTTTTCTGAATCCTTTTATTGATACAGGTGAGAGTAACTTAAAAGTCCAAATCCCTTTAATGTCAGTGAAAGCAAGTTAGGCCAGTGTTGAATGTTTATGAAAATTCTACTTTAAAACAATATATCATGGTAAAGTACTTGGAGTTCAGCAGCATTTAGATATTCTGCTATCAAATAACCGCTCAACTGATAGAGAGGTAAGAGAGATGGAAGTGACTAATTCTGCATGTTTTTTCTCACATGAAGGTCTCATTTAACACAGTGAGATATTGTTCAAGGCAGAACAAAAGACAAACCTTTTTTACAACATGAAACTATACCCTGGGCTAAATAAATGGTGAGGCTGAAGGCCAGAAATGCAGGGAGCACTTGCGCTTTTTTGTTTTGCAAATGATTTATCATGGTAATGAATGATTCTTGAAGCCAAATCCCTGGTTTCACTGGGCTCAGACTGAAACTTTCTGGTGGAGTCAGGTGGTGGCCTCTGGTATCGCCTCCTCCCTATGCCCACAAAACGGAGCCTAACATTTAATGGTGGAATCAGGTTCCTTCCTTCTTCTAAAATTAAATTGTGTTTGATTTGTAGGATATGACAGTGGGGTCATACGGCATGTGGAAATGCTGTGTGGAACCGTACCATCCATTTTCAATGCTTCAGCAAGCTTGCAACAGTCTCCAGAATATAGGATTAGAGTGATTTTACTTGTTGATGGCTGTTACCAGGTACCGACTATCACTGAATGACATTCCTTTCAGCCAGAACAGGAATTGTGCCCCTGCCGTGGCTGTGTACAGTACCTGTGCAATGAACAAGTGTTCTAGCAGGCTACGGTAGTTCAGGTTAGTGAAAGATTGATTTCATATTTAATTTAATAAATTAGATGACCGTGTGTTTGGGGCACAAAGGCAAAGGAGGCAGTGGGTGCCTAGGTGCAGCGAAGGGACCGTCCCGCTCCTCCCGCCCTGCTCCGTGCAACCCTGGCCAGCACAGCTGGCTGCTGCTGACGGGGGGCTGCTCCCCCACCGCTCCCTCCTCCGTTACAAACGGCGCTGAGAGCCTGGGGAGTGGCCTGCAATGGTCTGCCCTGGGTTTTGAAGTCCTGACCCTGCTGAGAGCCTGTGCGTTGGCTCTAGCGTATGGCTATGTGGGTGGATGAGCCTTTCTCTCAGAAGGACGCATTCAGCACAGCGTATATATAGCAAGCAAGTTAATTTACTATCACAACCATAATTACTCTTCCACTGTTTCCTGAAATATATATTTCAGTGGCAACTACAGTGGTTATTAAACTCATTTTGAGCTTTTCATATAATTAATACTTTCATTAAAAACATTTAAAGCAGTATTTGTGTTACGTTTCTAAGCAAATGCACATGGAAAAACACTTTGAAGAGGCGCCTATGTAGAAAAATTGAGGAGGACTCAGCATGGACAAAACCAGCAGGTAAGCTTATATCAGGTTTGGATATATTAATTAAAATTGTGATGACTTATACAGCGTAAGATCCTTGTCATTTTAACATGATACACAATAATAGAAGATAATGAATTAAGTTGCCAGTGGACCTTTCCCCTAGGATGATGTTATTGTGCTTGCTAATTAGCTATAATATGCAAATAGTAACACTCCAAAGTACTGCATTTACTTTGTCTGACTTAGTTTCAGAAAAACTAGTACATTGAGACTGGAAAAATTCTATGCCCTGTAGTCGATCATATATAGATTCATTTATAGTAGATATATTTATGTTATAAAACACATAATAATAAAAGTATTAAGTTTCATGCAGATAGCTATTTTAATCAGTACCATTAAATTTTCCACTCTAGTAATGGTGACTATTGGGTTCTCCAAATTACTACTATGAAGACGTTAAAGGAATGTGCAGAACATAGCTAACCTAGAGTACAACAGAATCCATTTGTTTACTGAAGTGTTGCAATGCACTTTGTGTTTTATATAGAGATGAGATGGTATGGAATCACTGCTGAGTTTGAACATCCATAAACTTCATCAGAAGACAGACCAGCACTGGAAATCTTTCTGTGAATGTTTAGGCAACATCACAAGGGCTGTGCTAACTCAGACTGTTTCTTCAGGAGCTTTTAACCATGTAAGTTCATTTCCCCTTACTACCCTCTTATCTGACACAAATTTCTACTCTACTATTTTAAATCCTTTCCCGTCAATGGAAGGCTGGATGTGCTCACTTTGAATCCCATCGCTTCTCCAATAGGTGGTTGGGACAGACTGATGTGGTGATTTCTTCTTTGAGTTGGGTCTCTGAACAACTTGTCTCTCATGTTGGGCAAGCTTAAAATCAAATATGGGACTTTACATGAATTTATATGGAGAAATTAGTTCACTAGTATGGGACTTGTATGGAGGACTAGCAGCCTTGAAGAAACGCTGCCAGACTCCAGGCAAATAGCTGTTGTTCTCTTTATGGGAGCAGTGTGTACAGAATATAAAAGAAGTGTGTGTCCTATGAACACAACGGTTAGCATGTGGGAAATGGAACAGTTCTGGCGTGCGAGGATCCATGTTGGGTGCCCTCTCCATGACTTTTTACTGGAACTGGAATTTTAGACTTAAAACCATACTGCTATGATGGTTTCATGGCAACATAGTAAAGCAAACGTAAAGTGGGATCAGTTTGTTCACAGGTGTGTCCATAGCTACTTGGAAGGCTCCAAATGTTTAAAGAATATTTGGACAAACCTGAATTGGGCACTTCATGATTATAACTGAATTTTGATGTGTTTTACCTAGTTTAACTGAGAACATCTAGTTCAGCCCCAAAAAGCAGCTAGCATAATATCTTCATGAGGCATGAGGCACTTCTAACAGCTAGCACAACCTTGTTTTCTTTTCCTTTAGGCAGAAACCACTAGAGTGAGGAACTGTGCGAGCCTGGATACAAGAGAACAAATACTACACTGAACAGCAAAATAATGATTGCTTGACCTTGTTTGTATCCACCTTGAATCAAATCCTGTGTTTGTTTGCCTATGTAAGGACTTCTAGATTTGGCCCCCAAATGCCAATACCTCTTTTTCTGCCAGTTGCAACTATGAAGCCCCACTGACTGCGATCACAAATCTAATGGGGAAAAAATTTAATACATATATATATAAAACAAAAATGACTAATTTCCAAGAACAGAAAAAGTAATAGCTTTCCATTAGATAGCCTATGACTAGTGTATGTATTTTTAGTCATTTCTTAGGATGAACAAAAAAAAGCCTGTTTCCTAATCTACTTTTTTTGCCAGCTCCTTTCTCTTGTCCTTCGGAGACACTCCTTCCTCTAACGCTCCTGTAACTTTTTGTACAACAGAGGTACTTCTGCAAGGGTGATCTTTCTTTGTGATACAGTCATCTGTAAAAATTGTTTGAAAGTTCAGCTGCCTCTTGAGAGCCTTTTCAGTGGCAAGGTGATCTTTCCTTGAACTTGCAAGTCTGTTCCCTAGACAAACAGATTCTCCAAAGGCCTCAGCAAATACAGCTACACTGGGATAGTAGAAGCCGCCTTTGCAAGTGGGTGAGTCTAACAGAGATTACATTGCCACGGAAAATTCCCCGGGGCCGCACGTCACCACCTTTCAATAAGGTACAGCTGAAAGATCTACAAAGTATACCATCTAGCCACAAAGTTCTGATCTAAACTGAACTTAAATTTTGATTTGCTTCAAAAGACAATACTGTCAAGATCTTGGTTATCTCTCATGCTCTGCTCTGGTGCTATGCTTTATACTACAAATCCAGGTGTAAAGGTGTATTTGCGTGATGCCTTTAACTAAATCAGTAGTTTCAACAATCTCAAAAAAGTCTGAGATTTAGGCGGGTTTTTGGACGGCCTTTTTAATCTGAAAGGCTTTGACCAAACTCAGCAGAGGGAAGATTTGGCAGCAGTGAGTAGAGTATAGGTATGAACAAAATGAGCAGCTTGTGTCTGGGCAGCCGAGGCTACAACTCATGTGTTGTGTGTTGACTGCCACATGAAAATGCATGAACCATGGTATTCTGTACGGAGCTTTAGTATCTACCCTGTGCGTGCTGGATCTTGGAAGCTGGCAGTGCATTGTTGGTGTAGAAGATACAAAAGGAGAGTGCTCAAGCTGGAGGAATTAAAGTTCTGTAATTAGAAATGGTCTGTTAAAATTACATGCCGCATGGCAAGCCTACGAAACTTGGCGTGTGGAGAGCATATTGGCAATGATTTACAATTAACCACCACATTGCAAATCACTCCTTAGCTGTTTTCTATTATGAAATTTGGAGAGTTGTAAAATGCATTTGTGCTACTTTATTTCCTTTTGAAATGGTAATTGCTACTGCTGAGGGGCAGTACTTAGTGCAGAAAATGAAGTGTGCAGCATCGGGAGGAACTTGTTTCTGAGGAATTGCCGAGGAATTGTAATGATCTGAAAAAAGTGCTCTTTTGAAACACATACACAAAAAAGAGCTACATTTATGAAACTCCAACCAAATAAATAACAAAATAAAACAAAACACAGTTGTCTTTTGTGCAAAGGCCAATGCTTGCTACCTTGTTGCTGACTGCACTTTTTCCCCATCAAAGTGGGAACAGTGGATTGACACTGGGTAAAACTCATAAGTCAATGGCTTGAGGGAAATGCAGATGTATGGAAATGTGATAGGAATGCCCCAAGGTAATGGGTTTTGAGCCAATGCATTGAAAATTATCGAGTGTACTTCTAACTACTAGCCCATTTTAGGTACCTAGTATAGAACTGACAGTGTATGGCCCTGGGGAACTGGGTGAAGTTTGACTTTTGTGTCTGAGGAACAGAGGCTGTGCAGCCTAAGTGGAGAAAGCAGGTATGTTCTAATTAAGTGGTGATAAGTGCCCCCCTTACAGCTTCCCCTTTGATTGCGATTGTAAAAAGGACTGTGTTTATGAGCAGCTTTTATGGAGGGATATATTAATGAAAGCGAGGAGTGAGGCTTCTGAGGTCTTAAATTTGCTAACTTGTGACAATAATCATGATCTCTCAGGTAATAAAGTAGGCTATCTAGCTCAGGTTCTCAGTTTAAAGTTAATATCTTTGAAAGCCAGATGATTGACTGTAATTTTCCTCATAGTGCTTTGCTGGTAGCAGTAAATAAAAACATCTACAGCACTTTTCATCAGAAGTGTCAGAGTGCTTTCCGCGCCTTAATCAATTAATTTTTATGAGATGGTGGCATGGTTATTTCCCTTTCTCTACTGGAGGAACTGAAAGGATCAGGGCAGCAACAAGGAAGTATGCAGCATTTAGTGCAACAGCAAAGTCTCATAATGCCGGGGTCTAGAAGTGTGGCTTTCCGTGATTATTTTACAGTTAACACAGAGGAGTCAGACACAGTCATAACTGTCCTTTCATAAATACATTTGAACTGGCATTGTGTCTTAGAATGACAGCAGACTGAGTTGATGGTGCCAAGGTGGTCCTCCTTGACGCTTAGGAGAAGAAGCCGTTGTATTGGATCAGCTTGGCTAAACAAGTAACTCACAACTGAGCTACAGTGCGAAAAGGCAGCATACAGCAGCTGAAGCCAGGAACGGCTCAGAACAAGTAATTTAGAAGCACTGTCCAGGCACGTGGGGATGATGTTAAAATAGCCAGTGCTCAGCTAGAGTTGAGACTTGCAAGGGATGTCAAATTGCTAGTTAGGGGATGAACAAGGAAACTGTGGGGCTGCTGCTGGGTTCAGCTGGTGATTTAGTGGCAGCAAACACAGACCACGCTGAGGCACTCAGGGCTGCCTTTGCCTCAGTCTTTACTAACGAGGTCTCCCAGGCTCTGTGCTTTGCAGCAGGGCTCTAGGGGGAGGAGAGTGACCAGCATCGGGTATAACTTGAAAAAAAAGAGACCTAGACCAGAACTAAGGAAAAAACTTTCTCCCCATGAAGACGGTCGGGCAGTGGTGCTGGCTGTGCGGGGAGGTTGTACAGTTTCCATCCTTGGGGGTTTTCAAAGCCTGGATTATTCTGTGATTTTAAGATTTGTGGCTCTGGCAATTCTAGATATTTTAAACCTTCTGCTTAGCTCACCCGGCTTTGTCTATCTAAATAAAAGAGGTTCTTCAATGAATGATTTTCACCCATGAAAATCATTTAAATAGATGTTTTAAAGTAAATGCTTTTGAATGACAAATTGCATACAACTCGCGTACTGGCATAGTAGCGGCATTTCTGCAATACCTCAACTACCAGCGGTCTTCCCGCGAGCATGCGTGCCATGCACAGCCCAGCGAGGGCAGGCGCAGCCCGTGCAGCTGTGCCCACTCCTGTAAGCAATCTGGCTTTTAATCCAGGGTGACAGTGACCAGAGCTGAATGAAATCAGGACAATACAGTGGCATTACGTGTCGATTTCAGACTCTTTCCAGTTTCAAAAAGAGCAGCCAGAGACTGCATATTTACTTCAGGTCTGGTGTCTCCCTATTTCTCAAGGAGAATCTGTGGTGCGTACATGGGAGTATGTTCTCCAGCTGTTAGCAAGCGTGAAATGGGAAGGAGTCCATCCATAAGGAAAGGGACGGACTGACTGTAGAGTTCTTGTTTGGTGTTCTCGTAATATGGCTTCTTGCTCTCCAAGCAGCCTAAGTGCGCAGAGGAATGTGCAGAAGATGATGGGAGACTCTGGGGGTGCTTGCGCCAACTTCAAAATCACAAACTTTGGCATAGGAAAGCAAAATTGGGTTGAAAGGAGGATGTATTAAATCTATTTGACAAACCTGGGGCAAAAATGGGTGCAATCAGTCCAGTTTAGCCAGGCTTTAATTTAGTTGGAGAATATAATTCTGCCTGGAAATATACAACTTCCAAAAACAGCTGATGATTTGCAAGCAGTACATTTAATAAGCATCCTGCTACCTGTTGTCCAACAGCGATGAAATGCTCTGCTTTGCCTTGAGATATCATGTACAGCTGGGGTTTTTTTGCAAGAAAAGATAAAAGTGGCTAATGAAGTAAGAATTATTACTGCGGAAAAATGGGGACAATGGCTAGAATTTAAGGGTATTTAGATGTCTCTAATGATTTCGGTGGGACTTAGGCACTCAGTACCTTCAAAAACTAGCTAATCACATAACAAATGAGACACTAATTTAGCAGTTCTCTCAGGAACAGAAAACTGTCAATACACTTACAGCTTTATAAGCAAAGGAATAAGCAAGCACCCTGTGTGGTAAATAAAATAATTGCTGGTACAATTGTCCATGTTTTGCAGATGATGAAATGGAAAGGGGATCAGTAGTTTTCTCAATAGCACCAATATAAATCGAGAGTCATGAAACTAATTTTTGTTCATACAATTAGGGAGTATAGCTTTATCTCAGATAGGCTAGTGTCTTTCCACAAAGGTGCAGGAGTCAGTTCCATAGCTAGAATTTGAATGTGCCCACTTCTTTTCTTGGACAAGTTGATCATTTCTCCCTTCTATTGTACACCTTTTAATCATAAATGCAAGCAGTTATTTCTCCTTCTGATTCTTACAAAAACTTGGTTCTTAGTGTTAAGAAATGGCTACAGTTTCAAAATTATAACTAAAGCTGTAAGCAGATTCCACAACATGCGGACACGAATGACGTATCTTAGAAAAAGGAGCCCTTTCCCATGTGTGTATAAATCGAGGCAGTTCAGTTTGCAGCTACTTAAATACCAATGGGCCATCGTTTGTTTTCACTTTGAATCAGGAACATAATGTACAAGCACACTTTGCTTCTCTTTGATACTGTGATTTTTTTTCTGTTAAAACCAGAATAAGAATCTTAGGAATAAGGTTCTTATGTTACTGTCAAGTTCTTTGTGCTTTGGAAAGTATGAGGGAGACAAAACTTTCGACTTCCTTTGAGTTTTCTCACAGTTTTCCTAATATTTGCCAGATTATTGCTCTTGCATTTTGGGAGATCTATGCATCTGACACCTGAAGAAAACTAACCCTTGGAAAGCTGTGCAGAAACTGCAGGGTGCATACCCTGAGGCAGCTCCTGAGACAATACCTGCATTTCTAGCCTGTGGACTAAATAATTTTCTTGGGATTAGATGTCTCAGCTCCCCAGTTTCTCACGCATGTGCATACTTCTCTAAAAGCAAGCTATTTCTGAGGCAGTAGCTGCAGGTTCTTTAGGTTTCTGACCCAGCTAGTGATTCTTTTGAGTAAACCACAATTCTGAAGGGAAAATAAGCTGTAATTGCTTAGACCTAAAGCATCAGGTTTGAGAGTTTTGTTGTTGTTGCTGTCAGAAACCATTTTAGCCCCAAGGAAATACAACTTCTTGAGAAACACTTCTCATCTGCTATTTTTCAATTACTGAAGTATACAAGTATATATGATTATATCTGCTTTTATAAGTTTAACTGTAATCAGCAGACTAGGAACAGAGTGCACAAGTCATTTTATCTACATTATTTGTGGAGAATCTCTGAGAACACAGGAGTGCTTCTGACCCTGTTAAACTCCTGCTATTTTGAAAATGATTATTAAAAAGACATCAATGCTTCTCTGAGCCCACATACTCACTTGTTGCCCGGTAACCAGAAGGATGGAGCCTTCTTTCCCGTGTACCACTTGCCGGTAAATGTGATCTAGAATTAAGAGTTCACTCCAGCAGTTCTGAAGCAACTTCATTTGGTCGTCAACCTGTAAAGCAAACACGAATGTTGGTGGCATCACTCTGGGAGTAAGTCTTACATCACACTATGGAGTCAGTCCTTCTTCAAGCATCTGGTTAACATCATGAGAACAGAAATGCTATCAAAAATTATTCATCCACAAAAATTGCTATTCTCAGCTGAATAAATAGGGCACTGCTGAAACCCTTAGCTGTAAAATGTGTAGAACATTTACTACTGATTACATTCTAGGAAAGCAGAACTGCGTCATTGTTATGCAAAGTAATAATAATAGTATATTTACGAAATGCTTATGGAAATGGGATATTATTTTTACCCGAAACAAGAATAGCAGAAATAATGCTAATGTGAACTTTCCCATACTCCCCATCCTTGAACGTCAGCTTCTGGAAATATTAAGGAATCTGCAGATTCAAAAGCATTATTGCTGCAGCAAGCCCAAGTCAGAGATAGGTCCCTTGCAAAGGAAAAAGTGAAGAGAGAGGTAAACACTCCCTCTAAGAATAGTTGTGGTTCTATGAAAAAAGAAGAAAACCTCTTCATAAGCAGAAGCTGAGCAGCTTCAGGTGTCACCGGTAGGGCAAGAAAGGGCTGTGCCCAAGGCAGTGGTGAGCAGTGAGACATACCACTGACTGCGTTTGGCAACAGAAGGAACACACTGGGCACTCAGCACAAGCAACCTACATTAAGTTTTTGCGCAACGTTATTTGGGATGTACATATTATAGGACAACAAAGCATATCGCTAAACTGACCTCTATTGCAACTGGGTTGCATTCAGTTTTATTCACCTTAGAGACTGAAAAATAATTGAGATTTCCATGGAAACGGGAGGAAAAAAATCACGAATTAGTGGAAGGCAGACTATGAATTTAAGTCATGGTAAGCACCAATATCCTCTGGACCTTCTTACTGAACTTAATTATTTCTTCCTAAAATCAAACAAAGTCTTCAGGCATGTGTCCTGAAAGAGTTGAGAGATGTGTACATTAGCCTTGCTACAATTAAGTGTCTGGTGCAGATGTGGCAATAGCATGTATATAGTTAGAAGGACTCTAAGAACCTGCATAGATAGCAACTGCTGAACAGATTAAAAATGCTATAAATTAGGAGAAGTGAAAAAGAGATTAGCAAAGAGAATATTTAAAGTAGAGAGAAATGCCTAGAATTTCTGAGACATGGAACTATTAAAATTGTTTTTCAGGGGTTCTAATTTCAATCGCTTTAGAACTAGATTTGATAATGCACAGGAAACCGCATTATAAGGAACAATCTTGCATGAGCTGAATTAGATAATGCAATAGATGTTTTCAAATTTTATCAGCTGCGACCTAATGAATTTTTGAACTTTATTCTTTCAAGCTTGTTTTCTGGTTGTTTGGTAGAGAGAGAAGTAACGTTTGTTTCTAATAGATTTTTGTAGTGTCACCTGTGAAAGTTATCTAGTATTCTCTCCCTCTTTCCCGTCACTTGCCATATAGCTCAGACTTTAACATCTTAAACGTTGAAGTCTCTGTTTGCCTCCTTCATTCACCTTAACTTCCCTTCTCCCCACTCACAGTCTTCTCCCAACTGTTCTTGTCCCAGTTTCTTCCCCTTAGATATCTGTCTCAGGCTATCCCCTCTTGCTGGACTGTGCAAGCAAATGAAATCAGGAGAGAAAGGGAGCGGATTAGCACAAAGCCAGTGGGGAGAAAAGGGAAGAAGAACCCATTTGCAGCAGATCACGTTCTCCTGCACAGCCTGCACTAGGACCCTCGGTTCTTGCTTTTGCCTGCTCCATGACTGCAGCAGGTATCTGTGCCGGAAAACTGCACAACTCATTCCCTCCACTACTGCTTTACCTAGAGGATGATATAATTTTCATGGGGTTTTGTTTTGCTTTTAATTTTATTTTTATGCCCCACCTTTGCTCTTTAAAAAAAAAAAAAAAGGAAAATTATATCCGAATAGCTATGCCAAAATAATAGCTTAAGGTTGCAAAATCAAGCACTGCAGAATTGTATTGAGATTGTCTGTCCTATTCTTATTTTATCTTCAACCTGCCTTTGTGTTATTACAGATTTTAATGCATAGACACAAAAGGACTGAATTAGTATTTTGCAAACACTCGGTTCTGATATTTCAAATGTTTTGCATGCTTTGCCTTTCCAGTATTAAGAATAATCTTTCATCGCAGTTGCTGTTCTGCCTGCCGTCACAGTTAAGACATGTATGCTCAGACAATTCCTATAAGCTACATATCCATTGGCAGCAGAGGTGGAGGAAAGAAAGAGGTGTGGACTCTGTAGATGGATATATTACCAAGTCAAAGTAAAGCTAGTGCTATCACAAACTCAGCCTTGCTCCGTCCCTATGCTGTCTGTGCCCATGGTAATTCATTTCTGTTCCGATCACAGAGCAAGGCTGATTCTGTATTAAAGATCTCTTCCTCTGCCCACAACATGTATCTGACTACAAAACCATTTCAACCAAGTGACTTGTTAGCTCAAGAGAGGACAGTAAATTACCATGTTGATACACTCCCTACCAAAACTTGGGCCAGGTTTAATAAGGCATTATTTGAAGAAAATGTTTGAAATTTACAGATTCTAGTACTCTTGCTTCTTACGTGAAACTGTTTTGCGATCATTTTCTCCTCTGTACAACAAGGTGTTACAAAAATCGAATAAATCATGCTAACATGATAATTTCATGCAAAATTAGCATTTCACACAAAGCTATCACAGCTTACATCTGAACGAAACAAACTGTGAGACAGTTTAAACAGTCAGCATCCATGTCATAACTAATACCTGAATAAGAGGTCAAGCATTTGATTATATTATAAATGACATATTTGCAGCTAACCCATCTGTCTCAGCCACAGGCTTTTGAAAACAAACTACACTTTACAGGTCTGGCTTTCTGAAGGCCCCAACCGCAGCTAGTCTGCAATCAAAGCTTACCTCCCAAGCTTTGTCATATCATTACCGAGCCAGTGCTGTGAGAACAGTATGAGATGTCAAAATCACACAAAAAAAAATGTTTTGCACATAGTCTGTTCCTGCTGTTCTACAAGACTCATAAAACTAGCAGCAGCGAACATCTGCTAGTGGTTCACAAAATCTGCTCCTCCGTATTCACTGTAATTTAACCAGTGAAAGCCTGTAAAATGGATAGCATAAAAAGCACAATACACATCCGAAACACAGTATTGCCTTCAGAAGACTATTAGATCCAGCTGCTTTTGCCATTTTAAGAAAGCTGGCAGAGCAGCAGAATGCATCCCTGTTTGCACTAGGAAGAAACAGAGATGACTTTAAGGAGGGTCATGGATTACTAAAATGTAGGGCAAGTGATCAATTCCAGCCTATTTCTGAAAGGCATGTAGATGAGGAAAAACACATACTTTATTTCTGCTAACGCATACGAAATGAAAAATAGAAAACAACATAGATCACACTGAACAAAACAGTATCACGTCACTTCTTATGTTAGAATGAGCTGGTAAACTTTATGACGTGTGTAACTTCAGCCAGAACACAAACACTTTTGTGTTTCCATGGCATGTCAATAAATGAGTTGCAGAAGCGTATTATCTGGCAAAATGAAAAAATCAGCCTTTCACCGAAACAAGTATGGGCCTTAAACTGATCCTGAAGGCAAAGAGGCTTAAGTTTTGGTGGCCGAAGTGGAGAGTGAGTTCTGAAGAGGGAAGTCCTCTGCAGAAAAATGACCTTGTGGACTTCAGTCTTCTGCCTCCAAAGCCAAAGCATGCTAGTCCACCATAAACAGGGTATGCAGGAGAAAAGATAAGATTCTGTCACCAAGATAACTTAGCTCCAGTCTGGGACTTCCCCATAATCAACATCATTTTTAATCATGGTCTACACTGAATTAGGAACAAGCTCATAAACTTGTACTACTGGCTAAACTTTGAGGTCTTTCAGTTTGTGGAGATCTTTAAGAGTATTATCAATGTTTTAACAACAACAAGAAAAAAGTGCCCTTTGTCCCAACTACTGGGAATGCTTATAAATAAAAATTGAACATCATACGGCCAACAACCATCTGCTGCAAGAACACTCCCCAAATTTGCAGCTGCTCCCTGCCATAACAGAACATTGACACAAAGATAATGTAACCCATGTCTTACCTAAGCAAGTTGCCAAATGAGATACCCATTTGACAGCTATCTAGCCTCGAGCAAAACCGTGAGCGAATACTGTGCCCGGATGGTTAAATTTAGGTCCTCTCTGACCAGTGGCATTCAGATGAAGACACACCAGCGGGGATAGCATAACTGGAAATTGCTGCTGAAGAAAAGGCTTTTAAGGAAAGATGTGGAGGAAGCTAAGGGAGGGCGTGTGACTCAAAAGAAATAGGAGATCGTTTCCAGCATGCAGGGTGGCACGAAAGAGTAATAATGTTATGAGTATGAAAGGAGTAAAACATCACACTTGTAAAACTGCTGCTAAGTGACAAGGGAAGCAAAGAGAGTGCTTAGGAGGAGCACCCAAAGGAGGGGAATGGAGAGGCAGTGCGGTGAGAGAAGACATAAGGCAAGTTGGATGTCATGTAAAACCTTGAAGGTGAGGATGATGAGACTGGATGAGATGCAGACTTAAAGGGTTTGCGTGGCAGTAAGAGATGCTGCTGGGGCAGAGAAGGAGCAAGTGCTTTGTGTTAGAGAAGCAGAGGATGGTGGTTGTCGCCAGGACAGGCAGGAGAAGTCCCAGAGGTGAAAGTGGGCATGTGCCCATTGTCTACTCTCTCAAACGGTACGGATACAAAGGTCGAGCAAAGAATAGCTTTCTGACAGCATTAATACATGGCAATAGGTAAATCCTACTTCCTGTACCAAAATCCTATTTACCTATGCTTACAGTGAGGATAAGGAAGCATGTCAGAATTTGGAGTCATCCGTAACCTTGTATCTCATGCTGTTTGGACTACTTGTAGCATATTCCCCAAGTCATAAGCTGGAAGACAAACGGTCATTGCCACAACCACCCAGCGCCATCCTGCTGTGCTGCCTACTAACTACCAAGCTGGCCAGAATAAACTAACGTAAGAGCACAAATCATTATGCAAAAAGGGTCTCCCAGCATCTGGAATGCTGATGGGTAAACAGGTAGGTGTGGTGAATGAGACACTGCGCCGTCAGTTTGCCCGTGCAATATCCACTGACGGGTGTTTCGCGTACAGGCACATGGCAGGATGCAACGCACTATATTCTGACAAGGTTTAAAGATTCTTGTCCTTCCCGCGTTGACCTGGGAACATATCTTCGGTGACCTCATGGTAGAAATGTGCACGGTTTCAGTATTAATTGACAATATTTCAGTATTGTGACCTCTGTGAAAGAAACCTCTGGCGTGCTCTCTCTCTCTTTCTCCCCTGCCCCAGGAGGGAATCGCTACTTGCACAGCCTGCTTGCCGCAGCACTCGGGAAGGGCTGGCTGCAGCCTGCATGCTCCCCTTGTTGTCCCAGCCGTTGGCCATCCCAGCTTTTCTCAGTAAAGCACCAGAGCAGAACTGCTGTACGGCTGGGTCGGGAGGAGTTCATGTGTCTTAGGGCAGGAGCGGATGAAGGTGGGTCACAGTGCAGTAGGAGAGTCCATGCCCCAAGCATGGGAGGGTCACTGTGCTCCCAACATTAGCTTACTCTTCAATTTCACTACAAAATAGTGTTCCCCATTTAAAACCTAAACAAAATCAGATTTGTGAAAAGAGAGAGAGAAAGAGATGTGACCCCTCTTCCAAGTCCATTGACCTTTTTTCCCGGGGGTTTAGTAGAACCATGGAGCCTGGTGGAACTGTGACACTTCTTTGTGTCCACTGTGAAAGATTCACGTGATATTGCTCATCTGCACAGTGAACTTCATACAGCTAAATATCTGAATACAGGTTTGAACACAGAATTCCCTGGCGGCATGCCTGAGTTCCTTCACTGCCAGCTGGAATTATAAGGTGACTTTAAATCACTTTTCTGAGTTCTCCGCTAACAAGGATTAGAAAACAGGCATGCGTGAGAATACATTTAGATGCAATTATTAGTTTCCATAATTTATCTTACCAAGCCACGTAGGATATTTCCAGGACTGGAGGAAATAGACTCTCAATTTGAAGTGTAAAGGTCTAATCCTGAGCACTGTGGTAACACACTATCTCTTGGCGGGACAAAAAGATGGTCTGGGGTTGGGGATGGGAGTGTCACATCTGTCTGCTAAACCCCGGACTCCCACTCAGCTGGGCCCTGAGCTTTTGGTATGGGACCCAGTGGAAGTTTGTCAGGCTCGTTGAGGCCTCTGTTGACACTGCAATACACAATTACGCATTATCAATTGGAGTTAAAGGAAAGACTTATCTCAGAAATGCTGGTTACTCATCTGAAAAACTATTTGTGCTGATGTTATAGATGAGGAAGGCTAGTGCGACACAAGAGTAGTATTGTTGTAGAGAGTATGCTTCCCACAGCACAGAACGTTAATCATTATAAACTTTTGTTTTCTCTGAAGAACGTTGAAATTGCCAAACAGTAAAATGAAGAATAATGTGTATGCTTTGCTGAAATGCACCTTAATCTTATCAAAACTACACTGTGTCTTTCTTTTGGGAAAGTCTTTCACAATATTTAGCATACTGTAACCAACAACTGCAGATTTATTACAATTTTTCTTCTGAAGAGGTGTTTTCAGCCTGACACTTGATGAATTACCTGTTAAAAGTTTCGGGGTCATGGTTTTTTTGTGTTGCTCTAAGTTAAATATTTTCCTCATAATTATTGCTGCAAATTCAGTTAAACAATGCACTCACCTTTTACCCAGTCTACACCTCCCTTTCTGAGAAGTTAGAGAATCCTTTTTCATCTCTTTTCATTTGCATCAACTTGCACTATAGGTTTGGACTTTTCTGCCACTAAAAATTTAAAAGGGTATCTAATGATTTAAAAAAAAAAAAAAGATTGAAATTTATGTGATAAAACCGTGTTGGATTCAGCTGAACTGTTTTTAGTTATGCTTCTAAAAGGGAACGCCAATATAGAAATAACATGAAGCATTCATCTCATAGTGCCACTTTTAAATTCTACGGCCATTGAATAGCCATTTCCTAGTGAATATGAAGTGATTAAACATCTGTCTGAATTGCTCAGCCTGAAGCATACAGGTTCAAGGGATGGTTGAACTTTCTTTCAAATGTAGTTAGGAGATCACTCACAAGTCATTGCAGACATATAGCTCGAGTTTTTACTCCATTTTCTTATGCTATAGTGAAGCAAATCGCCCCAAATCAAAGTTTTATAAGACAAGTGCACTCCAGAGGCTAATTTTTACTCCTGAATGCACGCACGGTTTCCAAATCGTTACATAGGTAGGGAAGGATTTGGACTCTCCAGATGGGTTGCTGCTAACAGTGGGAAACCTCCTGTGCAAGGTTGCTGTCAAAAAGCAGCACGTAACAGCCAATGCGGTTTTAAAAGTAAATGCATGTAACTTTCAGAATCAGTGAATGCCCTAATAAAATGTGATTACTACCTGTAACCTCAGTAATAAAATGCTACAAAGTTCAAGAAAAAATGATTTAATATTAACTACGATTGTGCCAGCTCTTTACTAGAAACCTGTTTGTTATATAAAATTTCTTGGTAAAGGCAGGGAGTGATCTTTACAAGCCCATGTTGGGTTGGACGACTGTCCTGTTGCCGTCTAGCTCTAGTGTGAAGCGAGTATGAAATCTGTCCACGTTTGGTAGCATTTTACATTTTTTCATGATTTAAAAATGAAAGGAAATAGAGCAATACTTCCGTGTGTGCCTCTTCCTGCTCCTTTGCAGCATGTAAAGAGGCTGTTATAAAGGTGCAATTATACTTGGTGTGTGTCTGTGCGTGTGTGTGTATACCGCTTCCTTCAATAACTTCTGAATCCATCAGTCAGTGTCAGCTTATTTCAACAGGGAGTTCATCTACCCAAGATATTAAGTTCCTATATGCCTTGTGTGAGTCAGTATCCAGCCAGAGGAAAGTAACTGCTGGGTACCATGCTGAAAGAAAAGCTAATATGCTTATCCTTTATTGAACAGCAGAGAGCCGAGAGAGAGGAAGAGAGAAGGACTAAAATGCTTCATTAACTCCCTGCTCGTGGAACCATTAGTATTTGGAATATCAAGCCACCTTTCAGTTTTTTAAAGGACATAGATAAGGAATTTATAGCACAAAGCAACATTATACCTTTGAAAATCCCCACACTTTTACCCTTCCAAAAGGTGAAGCGGTGAACATGTGGTGCCCATGCTCTGAATGGCACGTGGTGTTTCCTGCTTAGCGGATGCACACGGTGGGGGGGAGTGATGGCTTCGCAACAGCTTCTCCCCTCGCATGCCCCTGGGCAGCTATGTGTAAGATCACTGTGAAAGGGGGGATCAAGGCAGCAGTGACCAGCCATTTCCCAGTTTCAGTGCTAGTCTTCCACTGAGCCAAAATACTTTAATAAAAAGCAGCCTTGAGCATCAGTTCACACTCATCCCATTTTTCTTGCAGGAACATAACACAAGGTGCGTGAGACCAGGGGCCTCAGATTGCTGAAGGGAGGATGGGCAAGCAGCAGATGGTGATCCTACTAAAGAATAAGACCTCTCTTCTTTTATGGATTTTTGGACTCCTTTTAGAGACTATTCCCCTCTATTAAGGAGAAGGTAAACGATAAATCTCAGTTCTTCGATTTTCAAATGAAAGGGCTGTTGCAATAAACTTTGTGTGTGTGTGTGTGTATATTATATGGTGCATCAAATGCAACATATAACACTCCTATTTTTTTCTCCTTTCCCTCACATTTATCTCTGTGCAAACTGCATGAAAATGACTTAGTATTTCACAGTCAGCATTATTTCTGATGAATTATAAATGTGTTTTTCTTAGGTTCTTTTTTGGGTGGTTTTTTTTTAACTGAAAATAAGAAAAAGATTTCTTTTTAGTCCCAACTGAAAATTTTGCTTACAATGCAGCGTTTCTTCCCTGTCAAAGTGAATGCAAAGTTAAGGAAAGAGGAAAAATAATTCTTAATTCTTCTTCTCAGCATCTGTTTCACAGCGTGAAGAAGGAGGTGCCTTCTTCAGGAGTGGACCCATAGAACCGACCTTCAAAATCCTGCTCCTGTGAGTATCTCTACTGATGTTAGTACAACGTAAGTTTATGCATAGTTGGATCTAGAATTTAAAAAAAAACCCAGATAATGCTATGTAGTTTGTGTAGCAATTTTGGTACTAAAGCTGTTTTGTTCCCTTGAATTACTCCGGGAATACAACCGTGTTTTCTGATGTCAACAAACTAACTGCAGAAATGTGCTGGGCCATATTCTTAACTCTTAACTTGCACAAACATAAGTCTTTTGACTTCCGCATAAACAGAATTAGGCCCACTCGATTCGTCGTTAACCTTGCGGGTCTGATCTGCTTTTTAGGATGCACAGTGATGTCCTCTGGGGAATCAGAAGACTAGACTGAGTCTAGTAAATTTTATGGTACTGCCGGTGAATTTATTCTCAATATATTGAATCAGCAGTTTCACTCTATTGTACAGTAGCCTTCGATTAAAGTCTCTGCGGTCTTCTCCAAGTCACACATATTTTAGTATTATCTGAAAGGATTTCTAATATCTAATGTTCCTTTCCTGTTTGGTGATTTATTGGATAAATTATGATTTCATTTTTCTTACAGATACCCCATTTTTCCAGCTGACACTTATCCTAAGAGGCTGTAGGTAAACTTTACCTCCTACATTAGCTCTCATTTGTAAAATTTCTTAGAAAACAGCAACATCAAATTTCAACAGAGATCAATACAACACACAGGGGTGGATTGTGAATATTAAAGACAAAGTCCTAGTAAGAACTAAATTTATTTTCCACAAAATAAATATTCTATTAAAACTAAGTATAATATGGAAAATATTTTCAACTTGTGACACAAGAGACATGCTAATTTCAGAAAGACTCTTTAATATGGTAACAGGCAGGCAGAGTGATCTCTCAACACACTTAGGGTCCTGTTCTTTCAAGTGCTGCATGCCCCAGAACAGGTTTTTTCATGCATTAAGACAAGAGTTACTTAAATCGGCTCTTGTTTAAATTACACTATGTGGTTACTCTTCTGTTTAATAGGGTTTGCGTTTATTTCCAGTACAGCTATTCAAGGGGGTGTGGAGTATGGGAAAAGGGCAAGCCACGAGAGAAGTGTAACCTTACTCTTTTAACAGGTGACACCTACAAAGGTTGGCTTCTGTACGCAGTGTGGGACTGTATTCACAGTTATACTGATGGGAATATGCAAATAATCTTCTGATGTCATGACTAAAAAGGAGGTACTTTAATATTACAGCAGTGTAAATGAGGGAAAAATAATTTTCCAGGTAAGTATTAGTGATACCCAGGGTTGGACACTGAAAAACCACACAAAGAATCTAATACACTGGATGTTCCATACCTTTTCTAGTTATCATCGGATCAGCAGTTTTGTATTTTAAATGTTCTTTATCTTTTGATTGCGCGGCATTGCAATCTTTTTCAGGAATTAAAATATGTTGCTTTATATTTTACTTTCCACAGTCCTCTTAATACTTCTGGCAAACATCCAACTGTGAAAGGGCAGATATTTCCTCCTGCCCATATTTGAATCACTGAAACATACAGATCTGAAGTCTCAAGACTGGGAGCTATAGTGTGCTGAACAGGACAGAAAGTCACCTGTAATACCCCTTTGGCAATGGAGGCTGGTGTTATCGTAAAACACTGCACTCGCCATACAAATGTATTCCACTGTGTTTTCCTCTGTTTTGTAATAGAACAGCCAAAAAAAGCCACAGCAAAAGCAGTAAGAAATCACGAGAAACAGTACCTGCAGTCAAGATGTGAAAGGAAATGGTATACTGATGAAGAAAAAATACAGAAAGGTTGTCTTACATCCCAAGGGTTGCAGCAGTAACAGTAAGTCACTGGGGCAGAGATTAAATGAGAAAGAAGACCCAATGATAAGGATGAAAGTGAAAGAAAATTCAGCATTATGAATGGGGGTTGTTATGTATTAAACCAGCATCCATCTGACTTGATAGAAAAAGTTGCTTAAAAACACCACCAAAGGAAGCTGAAGGCATACAAGAAGGCTGTGGAGAAGTAATGAGAACAGTGATGCATGATCCAATGAGCTACTGTACGTGGGAATGATCCAAAAGAGTCAGTACTTCTCTTTACCTCTTAAAAAAAGCATTGCAGGAGGCTCTCGGCATGCAGCTACTACCATCTAGCTAAATCCTTTCAAATATGAACATCATCTTCAAAAAAATTAGCTCCTTTTCCCGACAAAGTCAAGTGTAAAAGAGCAGAGAGAGACATGCTATTAAAAATCACAGGAAGTGTTGATTGAATGAATGTTTAAGGAATAGGCAAGTGTGTATTAAAATGTTTTTTCCATTTATCCTTTCATTTGGCTTTGTTGCATTTATTCCCACTTCCTGTTTCCTGTATTCTAATTTGGAAATCTCTGAAGTATCATTAAAATAAGGTTGTCACAACGCTGCCCAGGTCCCACACAGCCATTAGCACTACAGTTAGGATTAATATTGATGTTTAAAAGTATCCTTGAAGAAACTGTTTTTATTTGGGCTGCTTGTTATGTTGATGAGAGGAACTTTTGCAGTACAAAACACAGAATGAGCAGGAACCTTACAGGTAAAAATGACTGTGGACTGTGACACAGCTCAGCCAGCCTCTGACTTTCTCTGCTGTCACCGTTGGCCACAGGTATCAACAGTCTGAGTCTTTAAATTGGGTTCCTACACGTCTGTATGCAATAGAAAATTAGCTGTGAGTTTAGGAAAAAGGGAGACAGTCTGTACATCTAATTTATTAGGTTTTTCTTAGCTCATTTCTGAATGACAGCAGGGGCGATGAACAACAAAATCAGGTTGCTCTGATTACTTCCCGTTCACCCACGAGTGCGCCATACACCACAACTGTGGGAGCTAAGACTGGCGGAAACTGGGTCACTGGGCAAGAGCTTGTAATAAAATGGCAACATTTTCTTCAAAAAATCATCTTTTGCATAGCTTGTGTTCAAGTGTCTGGCAATCTACTACTCATCTAGGTCTGAGCACCAGTTACTTTGGTTTGTAATCAAGTTTAATGAGTTTTATTTTTGAAGATTTACCATGACTAAAATATTACTTTGATACCCAAATGCAAGAAGATTTATTGATTAATCCCAGATTTATCCCAGACTTATCAAAGAAAAGTGTATTGCAACTCTGCCTCTAGTAAGTTTTTCCAAGGTGTATTAGAACTTTTTTTAGTATGGCTATATTAAGTCTATACCAGGGCAATTTTCCTGGTACATAAAATAGCCTGAATGATTTAGAAGTACAAACGAATGCAAGATTATACAAATATTCAGCATCATTTCACTGACAGGTAATGGACTGAATTATCTTTTTGGCTCTCTTCTTTTTTAACTAATCTGCCTGAGGGTCTGTTTCTTTTAGGATATAAGGTCTTTAGGGAAGGGACTGCCTATTACCATGGCTTTATGCAGTACCTGTTTATGTTACCGTAAATCTAGTAGTAGAAAAGGGTTGCCTGACTGCATGGAGCATACATGGACACTTCTCTGGAAATAAAATTATCTACCTTTCAATTTAAACTGCCAGCCCCCAAAATAAACCCAGAATGTCCAGTTAAATGATACAACAAGATATTATTAGTGAAGCGCACTGTCTCCTTACCTAAGTACAAGCATCAGCTTAACAACACCATGAGAATATTTTGCTCAATATTTTTTGTTCTGTGGCATAACCATACAACCTGACATCCTATGTAACACCATCCTAGGTATGGTATTATACAGTATCCTGAGCTTGGAGGGTATATAAGAAGTTATTTCATTATAAATATCTTTGAGACTGATTCTACAATTCATATGCAGACAGAAATATAAAAATGCCTGGGCTTCAACAGAAGACTTCAAGGAGCCGGTCCTTAGTTTTATTGCTTTATATCTGTGAAGGCTCTGATAATGCACACATTTTTTAAGTACAACCTAACATAAGCCAACTTCTAAATTCAGCTTCTGGCGACAGCTCCTTTTATATTTCCTCTTGCATGAGCACACACAGCACCAAAATCCAATCTACTGTGTCAAATATATGCATTTTGCAAATATATGACTATTTGATAAATGGAGTTGGATCTGGGTTTTTTAGGTTACTTTTAACAACTGAGAAATGTGCAGTTTATTTTTTAGCTCACATGTTGCATGCAAATTGCCTCTTTCTACAGTGCAATGTGCATATGAAGTTCCCTGAGATGTCTGAACTAGATTCACTGTGAGTACTTATCCAGAATATGCAGTTAAAATGTAATTCATTTCTAGATATCATCAATATTCTGTCATTGCATAAGGGGAATGGATTAGATGACCCATGAAGTCTATTCCTACCCTCATATCTATTATGATTACCTTATATTAGTAAAATTGCTTTTTAAGGTCACTTATATGTGGTGGTTCCCTTTACGCAAATACTTGGTACATTTGGCCATTCATGTGTATTTCTTCATGCTCTGTTTAGAGTGGATTCAGTACAGGTAGAGCACCAGATGAAGCAAAAACCTGATATTTTGCTGTAAATAATTCATAAAACAATGTTATGACCTTTATTCCCCGTGAGGCACCCACATAATGAGCCACCCAAACGAAGCAGCGAAAACATCCACTTCCCCTGCCATGGGTGTGCCCCTGACAGACTCCTCAGGGTCAGAAACCCATCAATCTCTTTTCACACATGAGCTAATCAATTCAAAGAGGGAAGTGCCAATGAGCTATTAGATCAATATGGTGAAGTATGGAGATTGATCTTATCCCAGAGTGACTACATTAACAGACTCGTCGGTGTGACCTCTGCCCTGCGGTGCACATTATACAGGATTCCAAGTCTGATACCTGAATGAAGACCTCAGGTCATTGCTTTTAATAATCTGCTTTGCCAAAAGAGTTAAAAGTAAATCTGTAAAGGGATGACTGATGAAAATATGAAGTGCTTTCTTCTCCTCTAGTCTTGGAACGCTTGCAGAAATCGCGCCAGCTTTTCACAGCAACCAGCAACATCGACTGTCTCGCACAGAAACCTGCTCAGCCCTGCCTGGCTCTCGGCATTTGAGATAACACGTATAATACAACCAATGATATTTTGCTCTCCTGCCACAAAAATTAATAAAAGAAACCAAATACAAACCGATAAAAAGTACTAGCTGTGTCAAAACCTATTGAAGTCTTAGGTGAATTACGCCAGTCGGTTTACGTGAACTGCCAGATGGAGAGCTACACTGGAGTCCCGGCGGTCTGAATGACTTAGCTGGTGCAAGTGGGATCACAGTAGCTGCCAGGGCTGTGGAAGTTGCTCGCAATGCTGCCGCGTACCGAGCCAAGCAACGTGTTCCCAACACTTGCATCGACTCGAGGTCCAACCCTGGGAGTCTTAGTCTGTTTTCATTTAGGCCAAAGGCCGGTGACTTCGGGGGGAATTGATCAGATCAGAGGAGCCTGGCTGCACAATGTTTAGGAGCAATACGTGCATGCACCCTATAACACTTTCCTGTCCCTTAATCAACCTATGCTGGTAAGTGTCACCAACTTTACAGGAAGTCTGTACGTGAAGTGACCACAAGCGCTATGTCTATAAGCAACCATTTCAGGCCTCTCCTTTTAAAGACTAATCTTTTCGATATACCGTTTCAGAGATGCTGAAAAAATGTACACTTTGTTGTCTCAGAGCATGATATTCATACTGTTAATATTTTTAAAACCCTGAATAATCTCATTGCAATGAAATATTTATGTATATAACACATTTTAATACTGTATTTTTATTAGACCAAACATTTTTATTGTTCATTGTATAATTGAATCAATGAATTAGAAGAAGGTTACTAAAAAAGGATTAATGCATTTTTAATGAAACTGAATGATATAACTTCTGTTAGTCACTAAGAATAATGGCAGATCTATCAGGTTTATACAGATAAGAGCTTTGTGAGTTTATTTGAAAGCCCATATAATGGCTCTCATTTAGCTGTAACCTAGAAAAACAGACCTAGCAATCCTACTCAGGGTTTTAATTCATTATGTATATGATCTCTCTTCCGCCTCGTGATCAGATCACCTGTCTAACCATGAAAATACGAATCTTTTCAGCAGATACACCTATTTCCAGTTGTAAAACACTTTTTGAAAACAATGTTCTCTCAAAGTCTAAATGGAAGAACCGAGCAATACCACTGGGAGACGTTTCGGAACTCTCAGGTTAATAGACAGGGGAACTGGTGAGAACTTTGTACGTTAATAGTGAGAACGTGGAGGTTTCGATGCTCGCACAGCTCGAATCCTTCATTAGCCCACCAGCCTAAGTTATAAATACTTTCCAGGTAGAAACTGCTATGCTTAAAAATATCCCAATAGAAATTCCTTATATTAGTATAACACTGATTGAAATTTTAACACTGCACAAAGTGTTACATAGAAAATTAAAACAGTAGTTGCAAACTTGGCTCTGAATCCTACACAGGTATTGTGTTCTTTGCAAAGTAGCACTTAATTTTCTATTATTTTGCAATGGATATAAAAATAGATAATGAAATATTATATTAGTACAAGATATATGTATTGTGGAGGAGAGACTTTATAACGACACCCTTAGAAATGTATTTGCATTTTTCAATGGGAGGTATGTTATCAAACTTTTAAAGAGAAGGATTCTAATGTTTCTTCTATCTTTAAGTAGAAACCGAGAGAGAGTATATGCATAATGCATACATGTGTATGGTACACAAGATGCTGTAGTATTGCTCAAGGACTTGTGTGAACTTTGTGAGACCACATAATTCATAGTGGTGAACCACAATTAAATAAATCACACCACCAAAATGGGCATACATTTTTTTCCTACCACTATGATGTGGTTTTTACATCCTGTTCTTTCCAAACAAACTAAAAAGCTATTCTATAATAGAAGTGTTTTAGATTTAAAAGCGTTTTAGAATCCCGATATTATATTTGTATCTTTCCACTTATAAAGCAAGGAACTTAAAACACATCCAGTAGTACAGGCCTCAGAAGGACTTTGATTCAGGAAAGCACTCTAGCCGTTTATTGAAGCGTTTGTCCTGATCGCACTGATGGGAAGCAGACGCTTATATATTTTCACTAAAATGAAGGTGATTCGTCTGAACAGGGGCAAGGGAAAGTAAACATATAGCATATACAGAACTAAAATACCTTTTCCATAAATAATATCAGTATCTTTTTTAAATTCAGTGTCTCACACTCAACAAGTGCTAGAAGTAAATGCTGCCTCCCAATGGAAATGTGAAGTTTGTTTCCCAATAAAATAAACCACACGATTTCTAGTTCTGTTGTTTTATCAGATGTTCGGTCTTTAACTTACTTCTAGTAAGAATTGAACAATTTTCATTCTGGATTTCACAATCAAATGTTTTGTTTTACGAAATTCATATCATGGGCTCAAAATGCACAGTTTCTGGAGTAAGGAGGATGTTTTTTCCCTTTAACAAGAACTACTTGAAAACTGGTCAGGAATATGAGGAAGCAAAAATGGATTAGTGGTAGAGTTAAAATGAGGTCATGAAGTTCATGATAAATACAGTTTTTCTTATAATTCTGCAATTTACCACATAGCTCCACAACTCATAACTGCAATATCCCTGTCACGCACGTGCTATCAACAGATGCATCTGTCTGGTCACAATCTACGGCTGCATTAGGGATATCTGCTAGTGGCATCTATTTAGATGGTTGTTAGGTATCTAAGTACAGATAAGTGATACACATTATTTTATAATCAATGAAACATGTCACTAGCTTCTGTGTAACGCAGGAATGGCTGAATGGATTTTTTTTTAAAAGAAACCTCTTTCCAATTTCCACCGTAAGCAAGCGCTTACAGGCAGAGAACATTCATGAAAACTTTCAGAACAAAAAGATAATCTTCTGCGAAAGTTACAATAGATTGAAAATACATGTCTAGAATCGAAATGCTTCCTCAGCCTCGACAGAATAAATAATAAATGCTTTCTAGGTAAATACTGCAGCTTTTTTGATAACATATATATTAATAAATTAAAAACGTCTGTAGATTGACAAGTGTTTTGTGGGCTTATACTGGAAAGCCAACAGCTAATTACGAAAGCCTGACTTGACTAATCAATTATTCAGATGAACATTAGGTGCCTATTATATGCGTAAACATGGGAATTATATTTCCCCTAAGTAACTTTCTAAAATAACAAACCCAAAACATGCAAATTTGAAATAGAAAGAAATGGCACTGTTATGCACTTATTGCACATGCAGAACTCCCACTGAATTATTCAGGGAACACTGAATCGGGAGCCTCAGTTTTCTGACTCTGAGCAACACGGCAATAGCAGCACATGCCATGTTGTATTTGTTATGCATGTAATATTGATTTAGCTCATTCTTGCTGGTCATGTTTCAAATTCATTTCATGTTTAGGAGGTAGGGGAAAGGAGAAGTATCCCTGGATTGATATTTGCAATATATTTTTACGCCTGTTGAACACAAGATTATCTGATAAATTAATAAGCCCATGGCTTTTGAGTGGAGGAAGAATAAGCCTTTGAAAAGGAGCACAAGTGAGGTAATGAACTGTGTTTTGAAAAGGTTTATATTTGCTTCATTCCCCACCTCCTGTATGTAAAGATCGGGAGAGTACTAGTATTACAGAATGGATTCACTGGTGTTGCATTTAATTTGCGAGGCACAAAACACAGTGAGGTAATGCATAATCGTCCTTTGCATTTAGAAAAGACCACGCTCTTAAACAGAATACGGCAACAGGGAAACCAGAAATAGATGTGACCAGACACCTGCTGACAAACAGTGACAAATCCCACTGACACTGCAGTGACCCCCAGTTAGTCAAGATTTAATTAAGGGGTATAATTAAGTCAGTGGAACAGAACACTAATGAGTGGTGTTTTTTTATATGGGTAATTACACAAAGTAAGCTAGGCCCCTAAATATATCATTAAAATGAACAATATAGAATGACAATCAGACCTTTAAGTACTTTTTTGTTCTTTCTCTGCAATAATGCAGGTTGAAACAACGCAGCTCGCCAAGCATCGGTACACACGCTAGCAAATGCTATTGGCCCAGTCCTGCATGTGTCTAAGCGTGTTGGTAACATGACCTCGGTGGCACAATGCACACCAGTAAGGCTAGGCGTGCACGGGTTTGCTGGGCTCTGTCTGCCATTGTTTGCATGTGTTTGTACCATGCAGGGGTCACTTCGGCTCATTTTCTAGCAAATGACATGCTGTTGCTATTCTCTTACAAGTAACACACCCTCTAGATTTCGTTTATCAAGTGTGTTGACTACAGGGAAGACATACATTACAAATCGTTCCTATGATTGTCTGCACGTTGGGCGCAATACACCTTTACAATCAAACAACAGAGATTTCTTATGGCAGTGGTAATTTATGCCTGATCCAGTTCTCTGGAATTTATTTTGGGAATCTTCAGGCAGTTGAATGAAATAGCTGGAATATCTTTGTCTACATGATATTTGCTTATATTTCAAACAGAAGAGTATTGTAAAGTAGATTTACTAGACCAACATGTTAAACTGGGGTGGAAAACATCATCATGAATAATGATGATGATGGTAGGGGAAAAACAACTTTCCTACGGTCTCGAAGATTTAAAAGAATGCCTGTGTAGTTTGGGGCCAGCCCTCTGCCGGGATTACTCTGTCTGCTCCCAGCTGGTAGCCTGCAGTTCATGACAGCCTTTTATCCGTTATCAAAGCAACAAGTGGAAAAGCAGATCCTCCTGCCTGCTAATACTCCATTTGGTTCTCTCTGTAGAATTTCTGCTTCTAAATCGTTCCTTTTAACAAGTCCTCAGATTTCCTTCCTACTGCTGCAGGAGACACTAAATATGTCTCTCAAGTCTTTAGCTCACTTGTCTAACTTAAACCCTGCAGGACACTAGAGGAAGAGAGAATAATTGCATTACAACAGGACATTTTCTACAGGAACTGACTGAAATGCAGAATGAGCCTGATCCTGCTCACACTAGAATGCTGAGGGTTTAGCAATTGAGTTCAGTGACAGCAAAACCAGACCCTAATTACTCAAACAACACAGTACCGATGTAACACTTCAATGACAATTTCAAACTGAGACATGAGTTAGGCTTAAATTTAATCTACTAACCTACTCATCTACTTATTTATGTAAGCACAAATTTTACTGTAACAAAAGCAAAGCAAACAAACTACATTGAAACTTATGACATATGTACTATGCTTACTCTGCTTTTTTAGTAGTATAGGAAAAATTAGAAAAAGGTACAACTGGGAGATATTTAGGTATAATTAATGTGAATTCTTTCAAGCAAAATCTATCCACTGAAACTGAACAGTTATTTGTTATTAAAACAAATCTAAATGAGTATATTTTATATAGGAAAAATATACATCCCACTTTCCTTAAATCATGCTGTCATAGAGCAATGGGTCTTAGAAATGCAATCCTGTAACAATTACTACAAGTATATTTTTAAAACCAAGAGAACAACTTAACAAGCTGTTACATAGGTTACGTTAAACCATAATGTCTGTTAAGGGGTTTTAATTCTTTTTTAAACAGATTTCCCCACGATTTACGACAGTTATGCAACGACAGAAGGTGCCGTGGGAATGCCAGCGTGGCAGTGACTCCAGGGCTCGCTCCCTCTCTGAACTGAGTCCTTTGCCACCAGGCTCCTCCATGCACGCCTAGGTGCTTCCTCGAGCCGGGCACAACAGATGGAGCAGGGGCCGGATCCTGCCAACGCTCTGCCCTGCCTGCAGTACAGTCCTACCGCACGTAGCAGCATTAGACCTCTGTACCTAACCCTACTCATTTAAGCCCCTTAGAGATTTTTAACGCATGCAAAAGCATGATTTGGCTCTGGGTCCTCTGGTGCATTGCTAAGACGTGGGCAGTAGCGTCTCATTTTGACGAGGTGCCTGAGGTAACTGCTCTGGATAGGGCCCCAAGAAACGTAATCTTAAGATACGGAGTCACTGTTTTTCCTTTTTTCCCAATTTTGCTGGAGCAAATGTGAAAACCCTAACAAAACCGAAATACAACAAAAGAAGAGGGGTTGTAAAAATTATGCGACTGATTTCCCCGTTTTTTATCTTTCTGCGGGCATGTGCCAGTACAAAACAGGGGATTAGCCGGAGCCACTTCCGCCCGGGCTGCAGACACACGTACGCGTAACGGATCCCTGACATCTTCTTCTCCCCCATTTTCGTCCCCGCGAGGCTGCCCCTGCCCAGCCGCCTATGAATGAACAGAAGCGCCTTTCATCCCCCACTTGCCTGGTGCTTCAAAAGGAACTACGAAAATAGCAGCAACAAAAATCCAGCCGCCTGCCAAAAGGCCCGCACACGTCCCATTCTCACAGGCATGCGAAAGGTTGGAGAGCTCAGCAAAATTTTTATGTACGGGAGCAGGCCCAAGGAAAACTCACACGCCATAACCAATTGTGGACAGAGGATCATCTATCAGCAGACAAATGCAGGAACTCCAGAATGTCTCTCCTCAAATGAAATAATATATCTTTGAAAGCCAATGCCCGTTTTAGGCCTGAGGCCCATATATCAAGCCTGAGAGGCTTGTGGATACGCTCCAGGGCCATTAACCTTCCACCTGTTTCCCCTTGTCCTTCAGGATGAGACCCTGCCCTTGATTTTACTCCCTTCCCCTGTTCATCTTCCGACAGAGTGTAAATGTAAAGCAGAGGGCCTGCGAAATAATTCAAAGGCAATGGACCAGGGACATGGTTACAAATCTCTGCCACTGGCACTGTGACTTATGCAGGCAGTTTGTCACACATGAGCCAGGTGACCTCTGTGACATAACAGAGAAAAATATCGCCCCAGATCAAAAGACGAGATTCAGAGCACTCTAACTAACTCTGGTGTACACAGCCACACTACGGGGTGGCCAAGGGTTTCCTCTCTTCCGAAGGCTGCTTGCTCTGCTCACTAGCGGGCGGGCGGCGCTCCTGCTAATTCCAGTAATCTCTTTTTCTCTCATCTCTTCGGAAATCTTTCCTGCAACCTGAACGTCAAAATTTGCCTCCTCCTGAAGCCTCTCTTTTTCAAAAAAGACCATTAAATTGACAAGGAGAGACAGCAAAATGTCATTCAGCTGATAAAAATTAACACATAAAAATCAGTGTCATCGAAAATGGTGGAACAGTCGCTTTTGCAAACAGGTCTGGTTTAACCGAGTAATTTTTGAAATGCTAAGTAATACTAAAACTTTGTACGAGCACATGCTATCTCTGGTATTGCAATGAGTAGTCTTCAAAGTCTAAAATATTTATTGGGATTCAACTGTCACAACAATTAAAATGAGAGTAGATTTAGTATTAAAAATGATGTAATGCACCCAGATAACACACATCTGTACTGATTCGTATTTTACAAAGAGATATACTAGAGAACCAGAATAACAGTAATTTGAAATAAGGCCTGATCAGACTGATTTTCTTTTAAATCTTGAATCCTTTTTTCAAGCTGTGTGCTACATAGGAAGTTTCCCAGCTGTTTTGTACATTCAGGACTTCTCTGCTGGATGCAGACAAAAGAAGAAGGCCTAATGCAATGCTTCTCTTTCACTCCCCATAACCTAACGGTATGTCTGGTATGGACATTTAATTTTGTCTATTTCATAAATTAAAAAAAACCCACAACTGTCACAGTATCCCTGGCATGATGATGAAATGAGAAATACAACTGTAGCTAGATCAGCCTAAATCCCATCCTAATCCTAAATCACTTTGGCACTTGCCAACACCTAGTTGATGAAAAACTCAGTTTAACCCATGAATGTATATAAAAATACACATATGCGCGCATACACACACACACACAAATCCAGCACATTGCTTACAAGTGTGCTAAACATTATCTCCTCAGCTAATTTCATTCTGTCTTATCACATGCTGACTTCGAAAATTTTGCACAGAGTTCAAGCTCTTACCCAAAATCATCTGAAGCGGTAGTGTTCCACTAATTCACTAAATCTAAAAGCATAAAAAAAGTTGAACTATGGATAGGACTTGAGGCTAAATCATGCAGTAGTTATAAAGAAATGCACAGCTGAAAATAATTTCATGTTTCCTATTGACTAAAGCCTGACATAGAGCATTAAACGACTCTGTTGCAGAACACTGCAACAGTAAACACAGTAAATGCAAAATTAATATTAAAAAAAGGTTACTGTGAAGTGTTACCACATGCAATTGTAAAAACAAGACAGTTTTATTTTTACAGTGCTAAAATCTTTTGCTCTTGTTCGGGCCCTGTGATTACACACACCTTTTCCTTTTTTTTAATATCTCTAAAGAAAGCCTGCCGCAGATACAGTAGTCAGCAGCTACATGCGAGCTTTGTCACTGGTTTCCATGAACTCCAATTCAGATCCCAGATGTCTTCATTTTTGAAAATACCTAGAGTGTTACTTTTTGATGTAAAATATAGATGATATATCCAAGAGTTCTGGCAGCCAGATCTTTAGCTTTCTCTGACACTCCTACTGAATATATTAATTCGTATTTAGGCCTGATTTCACTTAGGCTTTCTGCATCCCCCCCCCTTTTTTTTAATATATTTGATGTATCCCTGAAAAAATTAATATTTAATTTAAAGAGCACCTAGCCCAATCCATTGCCTTTTACAGTAAGTATGATCTAGTGCATCTGCTTTTGTAATATTCATGAAATTTGGAAATCAAGGCTAGGCATCTTATGCTACTCTATTAGAGGATTTTGCTCGTTTGAGTGTTTGATCAGTTTTGAATGCCCAAATGGGCTGTTAGAATTTCCAAAACATAAAGAAACTACTTTAAAATGTTATTATATGTATAAAAATACTATTTCATGAATATAATAAATTATAATCTTTATAAACACACTCTCGGATACACATGAAATGTTTTGTCCCATTTACTTCCCACCATGCATTTTTTGTTTAAATAGCTACTGAGCATCAAATATTTTATAAGATTAAAGGTTACAGCACCCTGATCCTAAAGAAAAGAATTTGACTCTTGTTGGTTTTAATATAACATAATGTCGTCTTGAGTAAAAAGCCTTAGATTAGTTGGTTGACATACTACACAGATGCTACAAGTCCCGTTAATAGCATTTTTGAGTGCTTATGCCTCCCTGCTTCATTCATTTAAAACAAAAGAAAACAAGGAGTATTTAACATTTAAAAATAATAATAATAATAATAATAATAATAATTTGGGGCATGAATCATTCCTTGCATTCTTTTTGAGCTACAGACAATTTCTGTTGGGAAAAGTGCCATATAGTATCGACAGTGACAACAAATTGTATTGTCCGGTGAACATCTGTTTCCGACTCCCACACTGATACTGCAGGTTGGGTACTTCTGAGTTAGTAGAAGGCTAATCACGGGCTGCCCGACCACAGAGGAACTGGAAATTACTGGTACGTTCAACTTTTATTATTGGAACACAGGAAAACTTTATCATCATGCTGGGAAGTTCTGTGTCTTTTGAAATATTGGAAAGAGGGTTATGTTAGCATAGAAAGCCACATGCGATAGTTCTTACAAAGAGGAGAGAAGTGGCTCCTGTTCATTGTGTCTGTCAGTATGTGCAGGTATGCAACTCTGAGATGAAAATCTCAAAATGGAACAGTATTTCTGTTTTCAAGATGCAAGGTTTGATGGTGACAGTTTTGGGGGGGGTTGTTTATTTTTAATATAAAATACAGTGGCACTGCAAAAAAGGACCAGATTCTCCCAGTCTTGCTCGATATGTAGTATTGTGTCCCTATACAAAATATCTCTGAAATGCAAAGCAGTTTCTATAGGGCAGAGCAGGCTGAGGTTTAGTATGCGTTGCAGGATCTAGCCCTAGAGAACGTCAGTCTCAAAGAAAGAACTGATCTTTTCTAACTCATATTTATTGCACCAAGTTAGTATGATAGCAACTTCTAGAGAAAGGCTGTGTTAACTAGCTAAAATTATTACTGTTAAAAAACCCAAAGACAATACCAAGCACTCTTTTCAAAATTGAGGGGAGTTTGTTAGAATGATCAATGTCTTTTTTTCTCACAGTTGTGCCACCACTTGTTATTCAGCCTGGAGAAAAAGGTCAAGTTCCGCTTTGGCAGGGACAGAGAAGAAATGAAGATACGTTCTTGATAGGCACCATGTGCCAGTTTGATAAAGCTTCAACTCCTGATCTGTAAATACACCAGCCAGTGCTGGGATAAACTGCTGAAAACTATTCTCTTTCACAGAGGAAAAGGGAGAGAGAGAAACTCCACTGAAACTCCTATTAATACTAATTAGAGTTGCCAGCATGCAGGGGAATCAAAGGCAAAACATGTGGAGCTCCCACGGAAGTCAAGAGGAGAACGGTATGCCTTAAAGGAGAGGCATGCAAATTAAAAATAAATGCTGTTCAACATTACCCCATGAGCTAGCCATGTAAACACCGACTTTGAGGTGCAACCCTTCCTACTGGGAACGCTCCCCCTGCAAGTTCATTCCTAGTCAGGAGAGAGCATTGTTCTTGACCACGCTTTGGAGAATGAGAACCTATCTTGTGAATGACAGGTCCAAAACAAAGTAAAGTAATTGCCTTCTGTTTATTTCTACTGAAAGTTGTTATTATTACTGTTGCTGTTGTTAATATTCTTGCTGTTTATTCACTGTATTATAAACAAGGACCATTGTTTTCCAAGTCCTGCATCAGAAAGAGAGTTTTTTGATGCTACTCCTTAAAGAGATTTTAGATTTCTCGAAGACTAGAAGGTCCGGGTAGAATCTTAGCAATATGGCAAATATTCAAAATACTGTTGGCAGATTCTAGGTCTCAGCCTCAAATGCAGAAAATTGCCTGATCTTGCTTTTCATGAGTGTAATATGTACTTCCATATGTACTAACCCAAACAATACTCCAATAGTATTTGTTTGTGAGTAGCTTGCTTTCTACCTCCCTCTTTTCTCTCCATCTGTAGACAGAAGGAACATCAGTGATTGTGGAGTGGTTACAAAAGAAGCTGAAACTGTCTCATACCACGGTGACCTGGGTATGAGCTACACATTAGTCTTGGCTTCCACTTGCACACTAGATGATTTGCACCACCACCTGATTTAGTCTCATGCCTCCCAGCAGCCTGTCTACTACCATCTCCCACAATTCTTTCTAACAGGGTTGTTATGCCCTAAAACTCCTGCACAGACAAGTGGGCGTAGAACCTGAGACTTTGGGCAACTGTCACCTGTTATTCTCCCTACATGTTTTAGCTGTTACCTGACGGAAAGTTAATAGTTTGGATTAACTATCTTTGTGGGTTTATTGTGATTTTTACTGAGCTCCAGGAGTAGCAAGATGGAAAGGAGACTGCTGGCCTGTCCGACCCACCCACTCTGAACCTTCTTCTCAGATTCCCACCTTTTCCCAAAAGGGTGCACAAGGAGTTTAAGGGCTTGGCGCTGAAACACACTGACTGTGGTTGAACATCTCTGTGGGATAGGCCAGTGGAGCCTGGAGCCACAAATAACTGTAGTTACTGCCTCCTGTGTAGTGGCTGTGGTACTAACACAATTCCCAAGAAAGTAAAAGGAAAAGAGGAGGAAATAAATAACAAAAAGGGCATTTAGAAATAACACGTAGCAAATGAAACTTAAACGCTTGACACGGGCAGCTTTACAGAAGAAAACGGGAAACTGGCAGATGCTGTGAGTGAAACTGGAAATACAGTATTCAAGATCTTAACTTGCACTTCTTATTCGGACAAAATTCTCATTGGCTTCAATAAAGTTTTCTTCTGATAAGCACTACAAGACTGGGCCCATAAGCACAACCTGACTTTTACACTGAAAATTACTATATGCAAGATTGACTTGTTCAGCTCTCGATTTAGGAGAGTAAGCAGTTGTAGGTACACATTTATTTCCTCGTACAGGGAATTCTGGCCATAGCACGGAGAGGAGGATGGCTCCCAGCACGCTGTTACTCTCTTCTCCCCATACCTTGAAGAGGGATGATGTAGCTTAGGGGATGACTAGATGACAGCCCTGTCTCTACCTCCCCTAAAGGGCTGGCTTAGCCCTCAGACTAAATAATCAGCTGGTGCACAAGGGCTGCAGCAAGCTGCTTCTCGAGTGGTGAGGGGTTGTGACTCAGCACCACCAGTCACTGTGTTTGCTCATTACTCAGGACAAATTGCGAGACTGCAGTTAAGTATTCCCCAATAAATACCAAAAAGTATCCAGATTAAACAAACAGACGGTGCTGACTGTAACACCAGAATAAAGACACAATTCTTCGTCACATCCAGTGTCACTTAGTCAGGGTGATGTTTCCTGTATTCAGCAAACATGCCTGTAAAAGAATTTCCTTGGCATACAGACAACGTGGAAATGTCCTTTTAAAAATCAGTTAATACCAACAGAACTCATGAGCTAGCTGGAACCATTTCCTATGCTATGGAAAGAACACTTGAATAAGGTTAACCAAGACATGTCACTCTCCCAACCTCCCCCCTCCCCATCTATTTCTGGATGTCTTCTTTTGTTCACCCTTTGCTAATTATAGTGGCCTTGCTTAGGTGATATTTATAGTCTTAAAAGAGTTGCCTGACTTTTAGAACACTTTATTCATGTATATTTCCTGTGTTTATTGTTGCCTTAACTAATTTTTTTAATTAAATTTACTTGATCCAAGATTTTATTTAGCAACAAATATCAAAGTAACTTTTCCTTCAACAAATGCAAGAGCTGTATTTAGATGTAAAAAGTATTTTTCTATTTCTGAATTTCTGAAAACAGATTTTAGTTTCTTTCCCTCTCCAAGTGATGGGTATGACAGCCAATTCCAGAATTAGACAAAAGGAAATTTCTTTTTTCACCACCGTATGATTATTTGGTATCTTATTTTACTAATTTAGCCTATCTTTTTTTGTCTGTAATGGTTTCTTTAATGACTGGGGTGTTTCCAAGACACAGTGTCAAGTATTTGTTTGCCCAGGCTGCCCCGATGTTTACCTAACCACCTATAACTGAACTCCTACCAGTTACAGCAGTGGAAAAAAGACATTGAGGATGTCCACCTAAAATTATAGCTTCACTTTCCCACCGGCACTGTATGTTGTCTCTTTCTTAGTTTTCCTTAATTCCTTCTTAAATCTGCCCTTTTATTTCTTCTGTAGTTGCTCTACAAATGTGCCTGTAGCGATGCCAATAGCAACAACTCCCAGTCCCTATTTCAAAACAGCGAATAAAGAACATTTTAGGGAAAAATTTGGTGCCTGTCTTTCAACTCTACTGAAAGCAGTTGGATTTGGGGAAATATGAAAGCAAAGCGTGAGACTAGTGGCGGGTCGCCGCTCAGCCAGGGGCCCTTCTCCCTCCCCCGTGGCTGCC
>NW_008824996.1:1172351-1176832 GCF_000699105.1 Pygoscelis adeliae | reverse complement strand
GCCAGCCCTGCCAGCACCCCTGGGGCCTGCCCTGGTTTGGGCAGGGGGGGCGGCAGGCCCCTGCCCCTCAGCTGGGCTGAGGTGGCGGGGGGCTGCGGGGCCTGCCGGCTTCTGTGGCGCGTGGAGAGCAAATGTTTCAAATCAGTTTTATAACGTGGTAAGACAGTGTGTTGTGATTTAGCCGGCGTTAACTCTGAATAAACCTGTGCTTTTTATTCAGAGTTGAAATGGTTGCAAACGTGATAACTAAGAGGTTTCTTATTAGGAAAAAAAAAATCAGAAAACAGTTAAAGGCTGCCCTGAAGACAGTCATGTTACGTTTCAGCTTGCTTTTATCTGCTCTTTCCAGCCAGGTGTGGGAAAAGTGGGAGGGATTAAATAGCCACTGTACATGTCACTTTACTGAAAGATCGGTACTGCACTCATTTAATAGAGTACCAGATTTTGGACACTGCCGCTGTCTTCACATTGGCTGTAATGGAGTTCAAACCAAATGTTTATCATTCATCTGGATATTTCTTGAATTGCACTCAGGTTTAAACTAATTTTTGAAACATTATTTCCTCTTCTACTAAAACTCATCCTTTCTTGAGGTTGCTATTTTTGCATCGTGGCTTATGGGGGATGGGGGGAATAATTTTATTTCCAGCACATGAAATTATTCTTTGCTTCCTTTTATAAGTAGTCTTGTAACTGGAGGCTATGAAATAGAGCAAACCATGATAGCTTCGATGCATGACCAAAAAAAAAAAAAATCTATGGCTAAGTTTTTTGGCTAGCATAAAATGCCATGCTTCCCTGGCAATAGACGGGTTATTCTGTTTTAGAAGTCTGAAAATCTACTTGTTAATGCATACTGGCCAAAGTTTGGAAGTAGAGGGGTACCAGATAGATGTTTAAGTGCAGCCTGCCTCTTGATTTTACTGCCCCTATTTGAAACTCCATTTTATAATAATTTTAAAATTGGGAATGGAAAAGACTTAAGTCCTCTAGTATGTTCCTGTGCCTAGATAGCTGTATAGTGCGTCCAACCTGTTCTGAGTGATCTTACAATTTACAGCACAACTTGAAAGCTCTCAGCTTTAGGCCTTTTCTCCAATAATGAGTCTGATGACCGAATGTTGTGGAAACCATCTCATCGGTGCTACTACAGGTAGAATACAGTTCCTCACTCTCCAAGGTCTTTGTTCTGTTCAGATGTTGTGCTTCTACATGGCTGCCGTATGGTTGTATTTGTTGCTTCATCAAGCTATGAATATTCAGACCTCTTAGTCTTTCTTCATAAATCACGCTTTCCTCTGCTTTTCTTGTCATTTGTCAGCATTTTTCAGCCCTAGAGCTGAGTGGATTATGTGAGCTATTGATTCCATAGGGCTGTATATACAAAGGTGATCATCCCTTGATCTGGAGCAGCTTACCCCTCCATATGAAAGAATAGAATAACATCCATTTATATTATAGGGCTTCGGCAGGGCTGATAGGAAGCCTGTAAGGGACTTCAGTATGGCTAGGATTTCATCCTTACGGTAGGTGATCCTAAAGGCTACAGGTTAACAGAACAACATCCTTAAACCTGAACAGCCTTGATAGATTTATAGAGGCAAACTTTCACTGTAGCTGGGAACCATCCCATATAACAGAAATATCATACAGGTATCGTACACAAGTGCTGGATCTGAATGATACAGGTATCTTACAAAAACTCCGGATCTGAGTGAAACGAGTTCTCTTTCTGTAGTAAGATTTACTGCCGGGTTGTAAGAAATGTCGTAATTTGAAAAATGGCTTTTTTTTGGTGGCAGAAACTTGCGAAAAGCCCCAAAATTGAGTTCTTTGCAAGTGAAGATCTGTCATTCTACCAGTAAAACTGTGACTTTCTTAAGGAAAACCAGGAAATATATCTATGATTTTCCAAGAGACTGGAATTGTTTACATTTTAATGCGCAAATCTCTCTCCATCATTTGGCAAAAAGATCAAATCCTCACAGCAGAAAATAGCAGTTAAAAATAGTGGTCTGGAAATACAATAGGTTATGTTAACACGGCTGAGCGTTCACTGTTCAGTTTCTTAGCCTGTACAGCAGTCATTGTTAGAATTCACTTTAATGTCACTTCGGACTAGCCAGAGCATTCAAGATCTAAAGAGCACTATTTTTTCATCTTGCCCCACAGCAATGTGATATGTGTTTGGCAATACATTCAAGTAATCTTTCTACTGTCACTGCTGACAATTGTCAAACTTAAATTGGAAACTTACACTTTGAAGGAAAAAATTAAACTGTAACGTTTAAACTTCTGGTTTGTGTAACATGCCTCCAACTCACAGATGAACACGCAAGTGTGGCTCTTCCATCAAGGCTGCAGTGTCTGCTTCAGGCCATGTGGCAGGAGTGGCCGTAGCTAGCTAACTCCCCATGTCCATGCTACAGCCCATGATATCTCTGCTTGCCACTAGCATGAGGATGGGCTGGACAGCTTTTGGAATTGTTACTTGCTCAAATTTTCTCTACTAATAAGTAAAAAACCATTGTTGTTGCATCATGGCTATTCATGGGAACCTGGGTAAGTTTGCTACAGTGAACTGGTGACTGCAGATCCACTCAAGTGTAGAAGTGGCAGTCTTTCAAAAAACACCTGCGTGGAGCATGGTTCTTAGTCTCAGCATGATGCTTAACATTGGGTATTAGATGGAAAAATCCAGAGCGAGTGAACTCAGTCTCCTGCTATCAGAGGTGATAACATCATATAGCAGTGAAACTAAAGTATCCAGCTCCGACATGAATGGGCACAGGAGAATGTCACCTTTCTTCTTACCCCGAGAAAAAGTGCCCGAGGCTTAGCGCTGAACAAACTGTTTAGAAAGGCTGCAAAATGACATGCCCACATGCTGAAATACAGCGTTCAGTCACATCCTTTGTTCAGAGGAGAGCCAGAAGATCATGAAGTTAACTTCTAACAGAGTGTTCCCCTACAAGGTTCAGCCAGGTGACAGGTATAATCCTATGCTTCATTAAACCCTGGTTTCTCTGCTGAGGCTTCTTTCTATAGCAATTATTTTACTATTTGTGAAATTAAATTAATGATTCTAAAGCAAAGAGTTATTTGGCTGTATAAGAGAAATACTTTTCCCTTTCCCCAACATTTTTTAAATGTTTGAGAAATATTTTTTTCAGATCCAGATACACTTAAACCAGACTAAATATCAACAGCTACACATGACAACATATTAACTAATCTGATTACTGATATTAAGGGAAGTCCTGGACCTCAGTTTCTGGCAGCCTCCCTGATTGAAAGAACACTGCAGAAGTTTTATTTCATCAGCTATGTTAGTTACATTTCCTGTCCTGATAAACGCATACTACAAAGTCCAAAAGCACTTCAAGTTATCAAATTGCTTTTGATTACTTACGTCTAAATAATACATCAACCTTTCATCACCCTGAGGAAGAACTTTTAAGGTATTCCACTGCTGATATTTTTTCTCAAAAAAACCCCACCCTATTTTTTTTCCTATTCTGTTAATTCAGTTTAATAATTGGATTTCTGTACTGTAATTCCTTATTTTCTATGCATTTCTTGATACTTAATTACATAGAGACTGAGATTTGAAATTAAAGCTGATGTATTGAGTATTATATTACTAGATCTACCTAAATACATTTTACAGAAAAAATTAAGAGGCTCCAGGAGTTCTGTTAATCCTATTCACACTAAATTTGCACTGCTTTAAGAAATAATTTGAAACTCTGCTAATGTAGTTGTGCTTATGGGAAATATGTAATACAAATCTAGGCCTCTGTTCGCTTATTAGCTGCCAAAACATCTGTGTTACCATGTACAGTAGAAGTTCTATAGATAGGGTCCTTTTGAGGTACGTGCTTAAACCATTGTTTCTTTGAAGGCCACATTTGCAGCTAATGTAAGCACGGACAAGTTTACACTTATAGCAAGCAATCTGTCCCAGAACCGATACAGCCTGCCATCAATGAATGGCCCAAATTTGCAAACTCAGTGAATAGTTCTGGGATGAGCTGCTTTAACATGAAGTACACCGGCTCTTCCTGCAATCATTCACTAAATGGGTTTGTGCTCAGATAGTACTTTGACCTATGACATCCTCACTAAAATAGCCAAATAAGTCAAGGTAATACTTTTTGTGAGTCACAAGTCCTCTAGTGCCTTTTTTGTAACTATCAACATTTAGTTAGTTTTCTGATCCTCAGCAGGAGAAAGTATCCTGAGGACTGTTCTACAGTGCAGGTCCCGTTTTCTTCCTGCCCCAAGCAGAGACTGCTTTCTTTTATGGGTTCAGGAGTACTTAGCTTTGGAAGTAGTTGTTGAATTTTCCCTGATGAGGAAAGACCAGTCCAGTGGAACAAGGAAAGACATCCTTTCTTGGGGCCAGGTAACCTTTGGACTCTAGAAACTCTTGCAATATTTTCTTTTTAGCTTTGTACAAAGACCTTTCACCTGACTAA
>NW_008824996.1:1162964-1172302 GCF_000699105.1 Pygoscelis adeliae | reverse complement strand
AGTTTTCTTAGCTGAGGATAAGATGGATATATCTTACTTTTATATTTACTGAGCTTTCAACAACTCCAGAATAGCAAACAAAGGCCTTCTTTACTATTACTATCATCAGGAGTCCACTAGGAGGTTATCTCCATATTCTTATTTCATCTGTGTATAAAGAACTATACAGAAACACTTCTCATTATGAATAAGCAAGTAATATGTGATGTCAAAACTCAGATTTTATGATGTAATTACTAATTACAAAGTATTCTGACTTCACAAGACAGATAGGTATGTTTGAGATTCTAGCAGGTGTTAAATTCAAAGTTACTGGATTGCCACTGGCTGCTTTGGATCTTACTCCGACATTATTACTAACCCTTCTAGTTTGCTTCATTAATATTTCCATTCATTTCTGGTATCCAACATGAAGATGGGAGGATCTGCTCCTTAGCAAGTATGAGCGTTACCCTTAAATTACATACTTAAATTCATACAGAGGTCAAATTCTGTAAAATGCAGTGCACGCTGTAGGTAGTTCCACCCAGGCAATATTTTTGCCTTTTCCATGCTTACATGTATAACACATTCCAAAAGAGGTGTTGACAATTTGTAGAGCAACAAGTGAGAAGATTGGGATAAGCATAAGCTGATAAATGCTTCATGAAATAAAGTTTTAAAACGTGTTTGTTATCACTTGAGTTCTCTTTAAAAAAGTCAAATTTTCAGCCAAATGGAAAGAAAAAGAGGAACCTTAAAAACTGTAGTTCACTGGTGGTTTTTTGTTATTATCTCTAGGGTAAATGTGGCCTAAACCACCGGTGGACTGGGACAGCATTTTTTTATCATGTCCTCCTCCTTTTCAGTCCCTCCTGAACTCTGCTAGCTACAAATATCTAGGTGTAGCAGAAATGAAAATGTTTGCCCTTTTATATGAATTGAAGAGACAAATGTGTAAGACTAAATTTAGAATGAAGTGAAAGGATATGGTAAAGAATTGCAAACATGCTGTTTAGTAACTCACGGCCAGTTGTGCAAGGCATCACTTATCGTGACAAAATCATGATGAATTTCATACAAACCACACTTGTACTTTTTTACTGTTTAATTATTTGAGTAATTTAAAATTTTAGTCCCAGATATCTGCTAATGCACCTGTCTTATCTGAAAGACATCTCAAGATTCAGTTGTTAAGCTTAGACAAGTAGGAATAATAGGAAAATATCTTCTCAAGCAAATACATACTTCTCAGCTGTGCATAGGTAGGGAGCAAAGTTAGCTGTTCTGAAAATCTACTTGCATCTTTATTACAGCTGCCTTTTCCCTTCCTTCTGCATTTAAAATCTCTCTGTCATATCCTTATGTGTTGGGTTTTTTTCCCTCCCCCACAGGTATTCGTGTTCTGTGGAGCAATCTGAAATAGCTGCTTTTGCTACCTTGACCAGAAGGAGCTGAAACCATGGATGGACAGAAGAGAGCTGTGTTCAGGAAAGGTTTGGAAACCCTTTGTTTAATTCTGATCCTCTCCTCTCAGCTGCAGAGAGAGATGGTGTTGCCTGGTCCTGTTAACAAAGTAGAGTCTGATCTAAACATGTTTTGAGCACCTCGCTTTTTTAACGTTGAGAAGCTTAAAGTTCTTAGCATTATGTGTAATCTGGTCCCTAAATATTGGATGTGGATGGATTTCCAAGTGTGGTGCTATTGTTCTGGAATGCATTGCAGTTTAGTTGATCTTGTCCAATTACAAAAAAAAAAAAATCTGGATATGCCACAAGGTATGAAACTGTCTGAACTCTAAGTTTCTAAGATGGAAAGGGTACAAATGCTAAGATGAAACCAATGCCTTCTAAAAATGTGTGAAAGTCAGTTCCCTAGCCAAAGGCTGTATGTAGTGAATTTCTAGAATATATGTATTTCCAGAAGTCTGTATGTACATGGTAGTGTATATATATGTCCAGAGCCAGGAGAAGTTGGTCAGCATTTTCATGAAACAAATTTCTGCATCTTTTGTGTCCATACTAGTAAACATATGTTGGCTGAAGAATATCATCCAGGCTGAGGTTGGAGGTGAAGACCATCTCTCAAACTATTCCCAGTATAGCATGTTGAATGCCTTATAAAATCTGCCTATAGATTAAGCCATGGAACCATAAAAAGTAAATGTTGCTAATATCTTCTCATATTCTCACTTCAATCATAACTGGAATTTTAAGGCAGATCATAACTTAAAAATTCTTACACTGAAGAGTAGCTTGTTCTGCAAGTCTCAGTGATTTTTAACATGGTTACTCCAGACTAAAGTACTCCCCAGTGTATGGGTAGAAAGATCCAGTCCCTGATATTTAGGACATAGTCTATTGGAATTGTAACGTTTGCAATTTTAACTTTTAAATCATGTAAAATGGGTAGCATGACTTATAGCTTACTATAAAATTGTAAACAACTTCGCGAATGAAGATGTGACAGTCTTTTCCTCTCTTTAATCCATTTTCTTTTTCCCCTCTGAGTAAACTTCCTCCCTTCTTTCTCTTTATACAGACTGGGTTTTTAATGGTTCCTACAATCATTCTCTTGAAAAAAAAAAGGAGAGAAGATGGAGTTGTGTATGCAATATATACAGCTTTCTTTTCTTGTAATCAGGCTTTATTTCATGTGTCTGCATCATGATGGTTATGACAGAAATACTGTTGTGGCAAGCATCCTGACTGCAGCTTTTTAATGGGATCTCCCTTCTGTGCTCTTGATTCACGTAGATTCAATTCTCAGTGAACTTCTACAGTAATTGTTGTGTTTGGATATTGTATTATTTTCCCTTAGCTTGACAGTAGTGAGCAAGAAATTATGGTTGGTCGCAAAACTTTACAGATTTCAGCGGCAATTGTTGTGGCAAAAACATCTTTGTGTAGCAGACAGATTCAGTAACTAGCAATATAGTAGGGAAATTCAGATGTGATTTGAGTTCATCATCTTGAGGTTTTTCTGAGCTAATTTCCATCAAGAGAGTGGTTAAAAACTGTAGTTTATCTCTATTGTCTGATCCCAAATTTCTGGCTTAAAATTTCAGACCTGACCACAACAGACCACAAAATTGCCTTAACAAAAAGTCCGAGAAAAGTAAATGGGGGAATTTCTGGCCACCAGAGAGCTGTGCGTGAGGGTTTATTGGGTGCTCCAACAAAATTAAGAGCCTAAAGGTCATTGTAGCCAGCCCAGACTAAAGGAATCCCCCACGTATCAGTGGTGATGAGAACCAAAAGGAGTCCTTAAGGTATCTTCTTCCTCCTTGCTTTCTGCTCTGTGTATACCCTGCTTAGGATTCAGCCTTCATGGTTAACTACACACATGAGAATGCACAAAATAATATCCCAGTGAGAAAGAGAATGTTCCAAATATGGACTTATATAAGGAGTGTACAGAGATGGGCAGAAATGGCGTTCCCCTGTATGTTAAATGAGGTAATAAAATAATTGCATAAATGACTGTAGAATGGCGTAACAGGCACCAACTCTGAATACAAGCCAGACAGTGAGCAATACTGATGGGGAAGGAACAGAATTTATGCGAGGCCCTGTGGAGGTTAATAACAGTTGTAATAAATAGTAAAGTACAGGAGAGCTGAACTGAAACTTGAATCTCTTTGCTACAGCTAATTACAGGCTCAGGTGGGAGACAACTACAAGTTTCTCCTCATAATAGTCTGCTTAAGAATGAGATGCTTGGGGAAAAAAAAAGATAAACCATACTTCCTTGCTTGAAGTACAACATTGTAACAAATGGTATTTTTTCCTTGACTGAATGATAATATAATGTAAGATTATTACCTACCTTAAGTTCTCTAAAAAAGATGCTACTCCTAGCCCACTCAACAATGGAGAAGAGGGTTTGGTCAGCCATTTTACACATAAGCCCAAATGTGTTGAGCTTCTCGTGTTTGCTTCTGTTGGCTTGCTCTTGCTGCAGATATGCCATGATCTTAGCTTGGACTTGCGGCTCATCCGGCTCACATTTCAGGAGTTCCAATATCAGATGCGGAATACTTGCTGGTGAGCTTGTTTGATAACTATCCATGTACGAGTAGCCCATTATTGACTCTGGTGAACTGGTGTAAGGGTCAGGGTACTCGGACTTGATAGCACGGCTTGGAAAATGGCCATAGGTTTGGTAACCTTGCAAGCTGCCGTGGGGCGGCATTGTCATACTAATTGGAGAGGTTACAAAGGGACTTCGGTCATAGTCTGTAGGAGGCAAGGCAGTATGGTTCAGAGGTAGGCCTTTGGAGGCAGAATGGATGTTCTGGATTGCAGAGGATATTGTCAGGTCAGTCGGCATTGCTTGGATCACCTGAGTCATGGCTTCCAGTTTAAGTCCATTTGCTCGGATAAGAGCTTTCTTCTGCTGCTTCAATGCCCTGTCTCTCTTGTACATTGGTCCAAACTTGTTTCGACCGCCACGCATTCGGTCAGCTCGCACAGCTGTCAGGGGAGAGGAGGAAGTAAATCATAATTAAAACTTGGAATCAGCATTCTTTAATGAAACATACATTAGGACAGAGCAGAAATGTAAAAATGTAACTCCTTTTTTTTTTTTTCGCCAAATTCAAAGTAGCACTTTTATTCCTAAAGAAAAAGATTTATTTTGACTTAACAAATGTCACTTTTTTCTGGTAATTTAAATATCACATGCATATATTACTAACATAGAAGGACTTCTTTTTACGTTGATTAGGACACAGGGACAAACACAATGGTTGGCTACAGGAATTTCACACCTGCTATGGGATCATGTGGAGATCTCAATGTATATTTGGTTTTATGTCAAGCTACTATGTCATTAAGAAACAAGGGCTGATGTCCAGAACTTGTCTGAGACGTATCCAGCGGACCACATTGTCTCATTATAATCATTCCATTACTGCCTTCCACCGCAGCAAAACATCTGAAACGTAAATTGCGAAATGTTCAGTAGTCACGAAGGGGAATACGTTTTTCTTGGCAAAAAGGAAATATTTCCTTTTGATGATTCTGTTCAGGTCGGTGTAAAACTTTAAGAGATTTCTAGTCAGCTGAACAGCTCTACAGAAATGTTTAGCTGCAGTTGGAATGTGCAGAGACAAAGCTGTCAGCTTGCTGCCTTCCACCCAGAAGGTGGAAGTGAAACAGAAACTATTGACACGCTTCTGGCTTGTAATATCTCTGGAATTAGAAATAATTAAAACAAATCCACCTAAACAGCTGCCTTGGGAGTCATACTGGTGGTCTCTGTCACAGCAGTGTCTGTCACCATGGTATATATGTAATGGACTAGCGAGGAGCTCTCACCAAGCCCACCTTGCCCAACGGCAATTACATTGAAAGAGGAACCTTTGACAGCCTGGTGACATGTTGAGACTGCTGAGATTGCTGGAGGTTAAGTTCTTGAGCTTTTTATCTTAGGGATTAGTAGAACATTAAAAATTTATTATGAATGCTAGATATGCATAATACTGTACATTATCATAAGGACTTTAACGTTTAATGATTTTTTTGGTCCGTGGTAATTTATGAACTAGACTTTAAGGTTATATATATCGCTATCAGGGAAATACACATATAAATGTCACAAGTATTTACAGTTATGGAAGCATGTGTTCTTCCAATTTTCTAAACAAAGGAAAAGAAGTTGTATGGATGTGTGGATAAGGAAGCTAAAGTACATTTTCTAGAGTATCTTTAAAACTACTGGCGCTTTGCTTAAATTCGTAGTAAAATTGCTGCTGCTAATATTGCTGTTGATTTTGAGCAAAATGTAGGAAACTAAAATAATTAAATCACCATGCTGGTAAATGTAATTAACTTTAAATCTGTATACATAGCATCCTCCCAGGTATCCTACAATTAAAAACTGTGAGCCAAATTGGATTAGCAAGTGCTTTTGTATAACTCCTACAGAAATTAAGGTGAACTGCATGTAAGCACAGAGGACAAAATTTGGTCCTGTATCATTGTCAGCAATTGAGAGGAGTTAAAAGCAGGAGCAGGTAAATATATTTTATCCTTATTCTTAACATCAGCAATGAGAAAAGGATTCCAAATGTCCTGTTATTGTGCTATTTGAATTTGGAAGAACATGCGGTGATTCAGGATGTTTAGTGCAATGTGTCAGCGCTAGCTCAGTCCTGTGGGCAAATAGAATAGTACTGAGTCCATCAAACTGCAGGAGGCCGATTTTTCTGTTTATCTTCAGTTATATCAACAGCTTTCCTTTGCCACACTGAGATGATTGGGTCTTATCCTTTATGGTTCCCTTAATGGTTTATGGTTTCCCTCCTTGGCCTGATTTTTCCTGGTTAAGCATCTAGGGTGAATGCCATTTCAGTACAATGGTAAGAACAAGGAATTCAGGAGCTTGTCCTTGGTCAAGCAGAAATGTCATTTGCTGTGAAATCTGAATTTTAACATTTTATATATCAAAGTTAGAATGAACTGTGTATGATTCTCAAATTCGAGTTGATGACAATTTTGCATTCGGTTATCTCAAAGGGTATTGTACACTTTTCACTGTTCTCCGTACATGAGAAAGTGAAAGGAAGTCAAAAGGTATACTTCAAAATGCCTTATTCTCTTTCATCTGTAATAGCAGCTCAGGTATAGCATCACAAAAATATAGGACACAACTTTAGAGATTATTTGGTTCCTTAATCTCAAAGGCAAGTTGGTGTGAGAAAAACCCTTATTTTATCTGTTTCTCTGTTTTCTGCCTTACTGTCAGAAGAATATATATATAAAAAAACAACCCCAGACAAAATATAAATAAAATCCGATAACTCTCCATTGTAATGACTAATTTTTTTCCTAATCTGGACACTTACATATTTTATGCTTAACGTAAATTAAGACTTTTTAAAAAGCTGCAAAACTATTCTATCTTGATCCATTCATTCACAAACTCTAAAATACTGAAATATCAAATTATATACATACATGAAAAAATGGAGTATGGTTTTGAGTAGCTGTTAGTGATTTACCATTTGCTCATCAGAATTTTTTTTATAAAGCAACAATTTCATTGAGCATACAAAGTCACCTTTTACTATAATTTCAAAACCACGATAAATACATAGCATTTTTTAATAAAATAGCATGTAATAACATACATAATCCTACCATTTTCAAAATTAATCTATAGTATAGTTGACAATATCAGCAAGACTATAGCTCTTACCTTCCAATTTCATTCCAACACTTAGACATTTTTGAAATCGACAGTAAGGGCATCGTTTTCTCTGTGTTTTGTCAATCTGGCAATTCTGATTTTCTATACATGTGTACCTTTTGTTATTCTGGACTGTTCGCTTAAAGAATCCCTGTATGATAGATACAAAAGTTAGCCTGCTTTGCTTGAATAGCGTGTTTCAGCATTTTATTTTATGGAAATCATTGTAACATATTTTTCAGACACCACTCAAGCACTTATGAAGTTACACAGTTTATTTTAAATTTCAGTGAGATGTACCCAGGAGAAAACCACCAGTCTCCAGAGGAGGTTTTCTTGTGTTGGTGCTATGTTTTACAGACTAACGTCAAAGCTTGCTAAGACTGGCTGTAGTCTCCTGTGCCCTAACAGTGGTAGCAGAAATAGCGAGGCTGACCAGTTCCTTTTGTACTCTTTAATCATTGCAAAATTATTAAAGTCTTCCTTTGAAAGTAGTTTTACATGAAGTAAGTAGGGACACCGTTGCAAAGATAACAGATAGCCAGAGTACCTCTGGCTACTGTACATCCCAGTGGTGCATGCTAGAGGCATAGTAAGTGCCTGCTGTTCCTTTCTCATTGATTTTTTTTTAATGCAAATATAATGTGCTAAGTTAATTTTTCCGTGCAACTAAATATTTTAAATTGCATTGTTCTGGCAAAGGAGTTTCCTTTACGGTGCATTACTTAAATAACCATAAAGAACTTGAAAAAAATTTTACATGACAAATTTGACATGTCATAAAGTCCTAAGTATTTAAACCCTTTAGTATAATAGAACCATGCAGATACATTTATCTTCCAATATGATAAGCTGCATTTACAAATATTTTATTCTCGAAAGTAATGAATGATCTAAACCAAATCGTACATTACTTGACTTTGTGTGTCAAGTGAGCTCTGACAGTTATAGTTTGTATGAAAAAAGTGCATGGTCATTATAGTCCCAGAAAGTTACATCGTAATACTGAAGGATGAAAAAATCTTGAGAAAGCTGCATTAGATTTTGCAAAGCTGGTCTGTATTGAGGATACTTTTCCTACCTTATCCTCCAGGAACAGAAATACTCTGCATATAAATCAACTAAAATCAATATTTAGGACAGTTAGGAATGAAAGTTGCTCTAGAACTACGTCACTTCACAACAGCAAAATACTGAAAAGCAACGATAAAATTACAACGCAAAACAGTCCAAGTTGTTTGTGCAGATGGGATCTCTCCAAGAGACTTCTAAATCCTAAAGCTTTTTGGTGGTTAATTTTTTACGTGAATGTAACAAGAAACATATCAGAAATAAGCCAAATTATTACATGACTATTTTCTTTAATTATCATCTTTTCTGCTTATATTTGAAACTTTTTGCTGTACTTGTGTTTGTATGAAGTAATTAGTACAGAACCTTGCAACTTTCGCAGGTGAGAAGTCCATAATGGTACCCGGACACTTTATCTCCACAGACTGGACACAGTTCCTCAAGGTCTTCATCGTAAGAGTAATTCACCATTTTAAACTGAGACACTGGGGAAAGGAGAAACAGCACGTTCAATTAGAATTTACATTCGTAACTCCAATTTTCTGGAACTGTTCTCATCTAGAAAAAACCCCCCCCCCCCCCCCCCCCCAAAGTGGGGGGGGGGGGGGGGGGGAAGGTGTATTTTTAAACACACAGCTTGCATTGAGACAGGCAACTTTTCATCAACAGCAAATCTGCACGGTACTCAGCAAGTGGAACACCACCATCGGCTCCTCAGTTTTATGTTGTAAATACTTGTATTTACAGAGTGCCCTTAACCTAGTCCTTGGTTTATGGAATCACAAACCAAATGAATTCATCTAAATCCGAAAATGGTCAGGGGCAAGCTTTAAAAAAGCAGAACGAACAGATTAAGTGCCACTTGTGTATTCAAAGTAACTCAGTCCGTTTCCTTTAAAGTTTTCCTCCAACATCAGCCTGCAAATATTTACTTAGCCTAAACTTCTATCTTACAGACCCAGCACTTCTGCGCCGCGTCAAATGCAAGTCACTTACTTGCAAAACCAGCTTAAAACACCGTCCTCCGCGCCCCCCGTGCTCGTTGCCCCGGGGTGGCCGCCACCCCTCCGAGCCAGCTCGCTCTACCCTGCCCC
>NW_008824996.1:1158562-1159539 GCF_000699105.1 Pygoscelis adeliae | reverse complement strand
GGGGGTCTGCCCGCCCCCCGCTGCCCTTCCCGCCCCTTCCACGCCGGGAGCGTCCGGGGGGCTCCGCGCCGCTCCCATTGCGGCGCGTAGGTCTGGCCATGTGGGATGAGCGGTACGTGCACCTTTGAAAGCATCCGAGCCCCCCGCCCGAGCGCTCGGCTGCCCGTACTCCTCTGACACTTTAATCTCCGTTGTGTATATTAAGAGCCGAAACTATTTGGCGGCGAAAATTGCTTCCGCTTGAAAGTGAGGCGCGGAACTGTCTCCAGCGCAGGGTATAGCATTTCCCATCGGTTGGGACAGAGTTTGTGAAAACTGACCCTTGTTGTAACTTACTAAATACTTGTGATGATGGCAAGGTGACCAGCGGTGGGGCAAGCCCTCCACGTGCAGAGAGCGGACTCGGCTGCGCTCCTTCCTAGACAGTTTAAACTTTTCGCTTCCAGTAACTGGAAGAAGAGACCTTTGCTTAATTCAGCGCAGATCCCGAGCTAACCCGGCACCATCACCACTGGAGCAGAAAAGGTCTCTTTCTTCCCTTCTCTGTGCAGGGTTTGGTGCTTTGGGGATGGACCCAACGCCCAGAGGGGCTCGGACCTTTCGGGCTCCTTCCATTCTCACCTTTTCCCCATTCCCCTTCGGGTGGGAGGGCGAGCAGGCGACCTCTTGATCTATAGCAACACGTTATTTCTCAAGTTAAAATTTCACAGTTTAGCACTTCGCCTGCGAGTAAGTTTTAGCACCGCAACATGGCGAGCTGCGGGAGCGGCCAGCTGGATGGCTAAGGCGGGGTGGCTGAAAGCCATCCCGAGGGAATGCCCTCGTCTCTAGGCAGAAGTAGCTCGGGCTGAGACCCCGTCTCGTCCCTTGGGAAGTTGTTCCCAGGCACATTAATTACAACCAACCACCCCTCTCGCGGGCGCCGCCGTGTAGCATCGCCCTGCGCTGAGCCCGGGCGGCTCAGCACGGGCGGCGGC
>NW_008824996.1:1156852-1157989 GCF_000699105.1 Pygoscelis adeliae | reverse complement strand
CTGTCCCCGCCCGGCGGCTGGCCCGGGCCGGGCCGGCTCTCCCCGGGCAACGCTCCCCCTCGGGCACGGCCCTAGCACCAGTCCCGGGCGCTTCGCTCCCACGCGTGGGTTTAATGTCATTCCGCCGGGGAAGGGCTTGGAGAGAGTTCCAGCTGTACACCGCAAAGCCGCTCCGCGAGCTATCGCTATGGATGAAAATACTTTGGAGTGGTTATTACACATCCACGTTTCTCCGAAGTATCAGTTTAGGGCAGTGCATATTATAAATGATACCTGGTCCCTTGTGACTACGTTTAATTTAACATGGAGTTCTAGCTCTCACGATTGCCTTGAGCAACCTTAATTACCCTTTCTTCTAATCTCCTCTCCATTCCTTACTAAGTTCTCCAAACTTTTTTTAATGTGATTTCTCTCCTGAGTTTGCCTGCCTTGTTCTGACTTTGCCTGAAGGTCTTGATTGACGCGTGTAATTATAATTATAAAAGATGATGGCTCGGGGAGCCTCCAGCAGCCTTGATTAGTACAAGGAGCAAGACCTGGAATATTTTATACTTCCCTATTTAAATGTATGTACATGTACATTAAAAAAAAACCACTGTCTAATTTTAAATAATCTGAAGCTTCTTCCACCTCTTTGTTTTCAAGGTAGAGGGTTCTGCGTGATGGTATTTCAAGGCAAGCTCCAATTTCTTACAGCTTCAAAGAGGCCAGCAGAACCTGGGCAAATCTCAAAGCCTTTTTCCCTAAGCAGAGACACTTCCAACTTGGAGGGTCTGCTCGATGAGCAACAAATAGCGCGCTCCCCTCTACCTTTGTGTGGGGAAGCGTCCCGGAGAAGGTTTGATTTATCTTCCCAGCAAGCAAACTCTAGCAAAAGAGAACTTTTTTCTAGAGGGGAGGAATGTTAAAGGCAAACTTCGCAGAAGCAAATGAAAGAAATAAATAAACGGAGGACTGAAACTTTTCTGCTGGGAAGTCTAAATCCACGGCCGATCACAAAGACTTAGAGGGAAGTATTTAAGAAGGAGAGAAATCCGCATCCTGTCCCCCTTCCTCTCCCGCTGAGCGTTCCCCTTTGCCGCCAGCCCAGCGCCGCTCCGAGCAATCGCTCACTGAAACCGCTGGATTCCGCCAGGC
>NW_008824996.1:1103505-1155038 GCF_000699105.1 Pygoscelis adeliae | reverse complement strand
ATAATTATTTACTTTTCTGATGAGGCTCTTTTGTTTCTGCCTGTGCTGCCCTTTCGGAGCCGGGCGGGGAACATCCAGTTAAAAAAGCTAGAGCTCGGTCTGGAAACGCGACGCCCAATGTATTTGTATATAAAGCAGGGCTCCTGTCAGGGCTGAGCGCCGGACTCTGTATCATAAGGGATAATTGATTTCTATCCTGCGCAGACAGGCTTAAAAATGAAATTTCTTTTGCTGAGGCAACTGACCTTGATCTGTTGGTGGAAAAAAAAGATGTTTTAGGTCTGCTTCTCTCCACCCCCCACCCCCAATAATTACGTTTTGAAGCTTGGAAAATTTTATTTAAAAAAAAATTTAATAGCTGATCTTTATCATGAAAAAAGTTTAAGCTCATATATATCTCTATCTCAGATTTCTCCGCATATAAGCATAGGATCGTAAAACGAACCATGAGAAGATAAACTCGGCACAGCTTATACTGAGAAATCTTGATAAGGATTCTGTACACATGCATGTCTGTTCATTGTATATAAGAACGTATTAATATATATTAATATATAAGGTTGCATATCTAGGTAATGTATATATCGTACTCGTGTAATATGTGAGTAAACTCTAGACATTAATAATAATCTGGCATAAGAAGTTGTAACGGTCTTCCCCACACGGCAGCCAAACACAACTCCTGCTGCAGATAATTCTTCCCTTTCACCCTATATAAAGACAACTTTGAGACCTGACCTTTAAATTACCCGCACGGACGAGTGGCTGGAGGCGTTTTGTCAGCATTGGAGGTTTCCCTCTGGAGACCACAGGCGTCATCATTGTTACTTTGCCTCACGTACTTGGGTATTTAAAATCAGACTAACTGGAAAATCAGACTAACTGGAAAAAATCGGGTGTAAATGTAAATACTGCCCCTTTTGTAGATAGCTCATTTGCAGTATAACGACGGGAAAAGTATTTAATGGGAAGAAAATTGATAAAAGTAAAGAATAACAGCAAAAGTTCACTGTTATAAAAAAACCACCTACGGCTCATGTCTTGCAGTCCTCACACAGCCCAAACTGTTCACTCCTCTGGAAGCTTTGCCTGCATCATTGCTGGCCAAAATCCTAATCCAGACTTTTAAAGATAATATTTGCTGTCTTTGTTAATCATATGAAATTTCATTATATATGCATTCTAATAATAATAATAATAATACAGAAAAACAAACCCTGCCAAACTCAAGAGCACTAATTATAATACTGTAAACTGCCTGAGGACATACATTAAAATTAAGATGTCAGTAACTATTATACAAACTGAAAAATTTCATAGTAAGAAACTACAAGTAGATTATTTTTCCTCTTATACAACCATTTTTTCAAGTTAATGAAACAGTTATTTCTGTTAAATAATCATAGCTAATGCTTATAAAAATTGCATAGTGTCCCCGAGGACACTAAGACAAGAGGCTGATTAGAGGAAAAATAAAACTAGTCAAGTAGCTTTGTATTGCCCCGGAATCTGGTAGAAGAGAAAAATCATGGCACTTCCATAAGAATTTTTGTAAGTCCATACGATGCTCTTCATCTGGAATATAGGAGGTACTATTAAGATTTTGTGAATTCCCGCTGCCTCTTTGACTGTGTGACCGTAAACCTAAACGCAGGTGTCAACAAAGGGTAGTGCCCGCTCCAGCTCCAGCTCCAGGCTGGTTGCGTTTGCTCTCCAAGGGACAGGTCCGCTGCCATTTACATCGGTGGAGTCTGATTTGCATCCACGGGAGCTGGATGAGGCTGGGAGGAAGCTAGGTCGTTCTTGCTGTGGCATGTCACTGATGAAAAACTAACTTACCGCCAGACGGGGGAACGCACCGGGTGCACGCCCGCAAAGCGGGTGCTCCCTGACAAGGGAACCTCTCAGCCGCCGCGGTGGGAAGCAGCAAGTGCCCCTGGCCTGAGGGGCTGGAGGGGTGGGGGGCTGCGGGGGCCGTGGCAGGCCCTCACAAACCCACCCGCTCTGCCTCTGGTTAGAGGGGAAAACGCGGGGAAGGACTGGACAAAAGGGGAAGTCCAGGGATGGGATTTACTCTTAAGAGCACTTGGCCCTGCTGCTGATTGAACTTACACCCTGGGAGGACAGCTTTTTCTTCCAAAGAATTACTCTCCAAGTGCAACTAAGAACAGAATCCATCTCCTTCCTATTTGGTTCCCCCACCGCCAAGCAGAGGCCCGCAGGGTGGTGCTGGTTACATTTAACCCTTACGGGTACGCGGTGATCAGTTTACAATGCTGAGTTAGATGCGCTTTTCAGGCATGCCACCATGGACTCTGACTGTGCGGTGTCAACTAAGGGCAGAATCCTCCCCCTGACCCAGAGCACACAGGATTTCGGAGAGTTTCACAGGATTTAGACCTGCTTTTTCTGGGGCATGCTTTGCGAATCTGTCCTGGTATGTCTGATATGACACACGTATGAGTGCCTTTTGGAGGTATGGTGACAACAGCGCCCTGCTAACTTATGTCTCCCACCAACTTATTTCTCACATCCACATGATTTAGGGAACCTAGACCTGCCAGTCTTTTGGAAGCCATGAAAATGGCACTTAGTTGGTCTAAATATGACAGATAGGAGTGTCTTATTTTCTCTTCTCCTTGGGTTGTATACTTTCACCCTGAGAAACCTTATCTGAGTGACCACGCTTCAGATGCATGAAGATACATATTATTTTACTATCCCATGATGAAGGCTGAGGAGAGAGGACCAGAGGCTCCTCTAGCACCTTTCCCTCCCTGGCAGCCAAAAAGAGCAGAAGTCAGAGCAAGGACCAAGAAAGCGAGGCCCATCTGGGAGACTGGGCTCACCCCCTTTTCCATGTGTTTGTGGGGGCAGTGCTGTGTGAAGGAGCACCCCACACCTGTAGAGAAGCACCAGAGGGTCTCTGGCTTTGACTTCTCGGTGGCTTTGCTGGGGTGAGCCCTCCTGGCCAGGTACGGCCTGACCCTGGCCAGAGCCATGTCCAACGGCCTGGGACCACCCTGTGCGAGGCCTCCGGCTGTTGTGGGATACCCTGATGGCACTGCTGGAGGGTCCACATGGCTCCCTCCAAGGAGAGGCATCAAGGAGCCCACCCCAAAGTGGGGCTGGCACCGGGCACAGCCAGCCAGAAGGCAGGCTGTTGCAGGCCTGGCGGTGTGATCCATGGGGCATTACTCCTCCAGCCATCCATTTGCTGCCCAGCACACCTTGCTGCGGTGTTGGGCACAGTTCTTGTGCGGGAGGTGTAGGGCAGGGGAAGAGGGTGAAAAGGGAGCCCCCGGGGGCCAGCTGCCTGCGACACAGCCAGGTCCGAGGTGGGAGCCCTTCCCGTGGGCACCCTTCCCTTCCCTTCCCCGGGGAGAAGCAGCAGCTCCACCCAGGAGATCAAGATCAGGTTTCAGCTAAGTTTGAGGCTATTTCCTGCAGCTGTTGCTGCGCCCTCCGTCCCCCGGGTCCCAGAGCCTCCCCTGATGGTGAGGTGCCCCTATCACACCCAGCATCAGGGCCAGCGCCTCGCCTGCCGTGTGATGACGCAGTTTGGGGGCAAGAGGAGGAGAGCGAGCCCTGGTTCCCACAGGCGGGCCAAGGCTCCCTCCTTTCATCCTTGCCATAAACCGCTGTGCCGAGGCGCAGCCTTGCAAAACCCTGAGCTGTGGAACCTCTGCAGCGCTGCTGGGCCGGCTTTCTGCTCCGCGAAGGAGAGGTTTCCCTTGGCGAGCCTTCTCCAGCCCCTCTCAGCCCTGGCGCAGGCTGACGGGGCAGGGGATGCTATTGCCCTGCCCAAGGAGAGGCACCTCGCTCCCGGCGTCTGGTGAGAGGCGGAATGACCCGAGATGGGAAGTGCGAGGAGAAGGGCAGGGAGGCGGTGGGGAGAGGCACCCGCTGGGGCTTGGCCACGGCCGCTCCAGAGCAACCCGCACTTGCCGGCTTGCTGATGGGGAGCTGCTGCTGCTGCCATATGCTGCTGAAAGTATTCACTTCTTCGCTGCTCTGAAGTCTTAGCCGACTTTTATTGTCCAGCCCACCCCCACTGAATGACGATGTATCTGCATTTTTAGCTATGAAAAAGAACCTGCGTTTGACAAGTGTGTCACAGAAAAGACCTGAAAACATTCCTGAGGTTTTCTTCAACTAGAATAGTCAGGCCTGAAGCAATTTAAATCTAATTTTTGCAAATGTTTATACATGTGCACACACACACAATTTCACAGTTATTAGCAATTGTAATAGATAAAGATACTGTTAATTATCTGATTATATATTTGATAATCACATTATCTCTGGAGAAAATTGTTATTCACTGAATCATCAGCTGTTTTCTTACATTTTTACGTTGTATTGTAAAGTTCTTTTTCGCCTAAATAGACGTGCAAATTAATCAGTTTTGTTGGCTTGCCCAATTGTAATGATTTTTTCAGTTTGGACAGCCCCAAGTCTAATACATTTATGCAGAGTCTTCAAAACAGTTAGAAAACTGTTACTTACCGACTGATGTAAGTCCATGTTTTATAGATTCCTGTATGATGGCTGTATGGGAACCAGAAGACATTATTAGGTGTAAATATACAGTACCCTTGGGTGCAAGGTGTACAGCATTGAGTACAGAGGAGGTGCAGCCTGTAAACTTTTCTGGCCTTGAGACCCAGGCTATAATAACCTTCAGTGAAAGTCGGCGTGATGAACAACAACAAAAAAAATTATCCAAGAATTCGGAAAGTAACAAGCATGTCTTTGAGTGGACTCTGTACTTTTTCCAGCATTAGTGACCTGCTGTAAACCATGTATCCCATTTCATGATAGTCTCTAATCAGAAGAATTGGAACTTGTGATAGGTTTGGCACCGTCACGTGATTTTGTACAGCTTGATAAGAGGACCCTGTTATAAAGTGACAGCAAAAGAGATAAGAACTCTTGGCAGATAATGGCAGACAAATGATTAACCTAGAGTGGAGAGGTGCTATGAAGCACAGAGAGTGGAAGGTTGTAAAGTTGTGGGGTCATAAGATCATACTGAGTGGATGAAAAGCCATACCAACGTAAGTGTAATGACTATAAACTCAGACTTGTGACCTGTCTTCTTGATGTCATCACCTCTTTGCACAGTGGACAGCAAGCACAGTTGTTTTGGCTTCTGTAAACACTCTTTGGATGGCAAAACAAGCAAGCATTAATTCCTTAAAGGCAGCTTCTGAATGCGCTTGGGATCCTACACTCTGAGTAACAGCACCAGCAAATCTCCGGTGGTGGTTTGTCAGGCAAAACCATTTTATTGCCCCAGTCCTCAGGCTGGAGACTAGCTCCAGGTTGTAGCCATTTAGTTGAAAGCGTACACTATTTTCTCAGTAAAGAGCTTTACAGCATGGTTAAACATTGATATCCCAGGATTATGATACATAATTGTATTGCACCTCTAAGGCCGTGAGGCACAATGCCTATTCACAGCATGGCAAGTGGCCGTCAAGTGTTTTGCCGTAAATAATTATTCTAAAGGTGGGCAGCTGTGCAGACGACTGGGTGATTTTTCAGCTCAGCCGCGAGTGGGTCGGGTTCTGCCTTCGCACCCACCAGAGGAAACGCAGGGGCACGCCGGCTCCCTGGGCGACGCCGTGCTGCGTTTACAGCAGCCGGAGCGCAGCGTGGCTTCTCCTCGCGCTGCAGTGCCACCGGCAGCCTTTGCAGCTGTGGCCCAATAGATTAAGTCTGCATACACTTTGTGAGATCAGGCTCAAGCCTGAATAATCAGATGATATCCGATATTTCAAGCCTCTTGAAAAATAGAGAGAAGTTATTCCACTGTGGGCTTCATCTGAAGCCTCTTGAAGTCAGCAGGAGTTTTTTTCTCTTGAAATTTGCAGAAGGCTGTAAAGCAGCATATGCTCTTTTATATACTTTGTCACGATTGTTAGACTTTGATGATAAAGTGGCAGACAGGTTAGTTCGTGCTCAAACTGAACTGCTTTTCAGGCTTTTCCCAGCCAGGATGAGAGCTAGAGAGCAGGTCTGAAAATGGGGTGGATGTGGCAAGCTGTGCAGTGACTCAGGCCTTACAGCCAGGAACCCTGAATCATCACTTGGTCTGTGCAGCACCGCCCTCCTCTAGAGCCCCTCGTAGCAAGGATGTCCAGGCAAGGCCTGTTTTTCTAAATTCTTATTAAACAACTGCATGCGCATTTTGTATGCTTTATTTACCATGCTGGAGTGTATAAATCAGACATTTGTTCACCCGATTAATAAGCCACAATCACAAATAATTTTGCCTATAGTACATGCAGCAAGTAAAATCATATAGATTTGTGCACCAAAAACTTCCAGAAACCAGGTTTCTCTTCCTCTTTTTTATACTTGTAATTATACTTGTAACGTGAGCAAACTGTACCAAGCTACCTCACAGCAATGCTATGAATATTACTGGCTTGCAATGTGTATGAAATGCTTTAAAAGCGAAACATGCTATGTGAGTGTATCTTCCTATTTATTACAGGAAAAAAGTTAATTTACAAGTCTGGTTAAACAGAAATTATGAGTGTTTTTTCAGGGTCACTGGTATTTTTTTATCTGTTTAGACTGAGTGAAAGCTGGAAGCCAGCTTTTACAACAGATTTAATACAAACCTAAAGAATTTGATTCTCTGTCTATTCTAATTCATTTGGTCATCAAATAGATTTTCAGTTCTATTCATAAAAAATGGAAACAATCATTTACTCCATCAGAAAAAGCATGTCTTTGGGGACTGGGGATAAAATAAATGAGAAATGCTGCAAATGATACTGTGGTTAGAAACTTTCCACTGTGTCATCAGAGACATGGCTGGAGCGCTGTTGGCCCATATACAAGAGTGTCTATAAAGGAATCTGCCGTATGTGGGGGAGAGAGATATTAAATCATAGGAAATCTAAAGAACTTCATGCTTTTGGCTTCAAACACTGTCATTCCTTTCCTTTTTTGCATCAGTATCAAATGTCAGGGTCGCTGAAAAATGTTCTTTTTTTCCTTTCTGATACTTTGTCTCCATGGATAAAGGAATGTATGCCAGGTGCACAAGCAGACAGACTTTCTTTGCCTTTCTTTATACCTAGTCCAGTGGGGGAAAAGAAACTCATAGGGAAACTCCGCGACAATCTATATCAGCCTGTGATGCAGCAGCTCTATATGTTTAGCAGTGATGTATGTTTGGGCCCCAGCTGAAAAAAGTACATAAGGGTGTGTGTAATGAGGCATACGAGTTGTACCACTGAAGCTAAGTACCCGAGTTCATGGCTGAATACTTTGCTTGATCAGGAATTTTGAACTGTAGCTTTTCACATGGAAGTCCCTGGTAAAGCAGCCACTGACCTTACTGGGAGCAGCTGTTCCTAACTGTGGTTGAAGCATCATAAACTCATTTTGTATCTCGGTGTTTTTCAGCTCCCCCCCTTTTTTCCCCCCCTCTTTTCATCCTGAGAGGATGAGACAAGGCTTTTGAAAGGTAATTTTATTATTTCACACATGCTTTTCTGTCTCAGGTCTTTCAGGAAGATAATTAATTGAAAAACATTTAGTGTCTTTTTTTTGCCAGTTCTTGTATGATGAAATTGTCCCTTGTTTGTCCCTCAGACAAATGACCCTCAAAGAAGTGTACCTGATTTCAAAAGCTTGGCAACAATCCCTCCTTTGACTCTTGCACATCAAATTATTTTGCAACCGTTTACCACAAAAATGGAGTCAGAAGGAGTTTCTCCTCTCGTGGGCAGGGCATTTTCACAAGTGGGCACGTAAGGATGTTAAGAAACAAGCTCTGGAAATGGACTGATGAATGAACAGTGACCTTTCCAGAGTTTTAATCCCTGACTTGTATATGTTGGTGTAAATTTAGTGAAGTCAGTCAGGATTTTGTAATTTTCCTGTAACATCTGGATATTACTCTTCTGAATACAGTATGTTCCGTGTTGTCTTTCTATGCCATCTCAAAATATTGTCGCCTTTATTAACAATACACCTCAGAAAAGGTAAGTGTTCAGCACAGCACACATCAAATGAGGGACATGATCCTCGTTCTACTGAAAGTCCAGGGCAAACGTGGCATTGACCCTGGCATGGCGCCTACCAGGCGTGAGCTGTCTGCTCCTGAGAGTAGTCCAGTTGGTTTCAGCTGGAGGTTTGCTTAGGTGGAAAGAGATTTACAAACTCTGTTCTTTGATCTGGAAATCACTCTTTTAAAACTTTTCTTCATTGCAGTCATTCCAATATTCCTCCTGATCTATCACAGACATTTAAAATTCTTTTGGATGCTTCGGTGTATTTTCTCCACCTTCATGAATTTTATATTATTCTACATGTGCAAAACCAAGGCATTAAAAATACAGTTTTATGCCTTTTCCCCAGTAGTTCTGTAAGAGAAATTAGGAGAATCTGATATACCTGGTGATCTTCACCTTTTGGGTTTTTCAGTGAAGTAATTACAGTACTGAAACATAGAGTTCTAATTTATTAAGTTATTTCCATCAGTTGATTCTCAATTCCTGTTTGGTCTTACATTATGACTGCATTATTAAATGTTTTGTTAGTTTTGTTTTCTTGCGTACATATATTTTACATGTTATGTTTATCACCTCAGCAATAGAATGTAATGGCACTAAAATACATTTCAGCATATGCTACTCCTTACTTGTGGTTTTCAGCATATTCAAATGCAACACTGATGAGCAGAAGCATGGTAAGTTCTTTGTGGGTGTTCAAAATGCAAACTGTTTTCCCTGATTACATTAATCAGAATATTTTAGTCTCTCATATGTTTCTGTTCTCTGTTTGGATGACTACAATTTAATAGAAACCATATTTGGAGATGAATAATGAATTGTAGGAATTATAAAATTGCTTCCTGTGACTTTTCCCTAATAATTACTTACAAAAATTTATTTCAGTGAATATTTCTGCTAATAAATTAATATCTAGAAGAGGAGGTAAATGCAGACATTTGTAAGTACTTTCTTAGGTTAACTGAGCAATCAGGAAACCTTCAGGACTGCTTAGGAGGAAAACTCAGTTCTGTGCAGAAGGAAGCATACAGTTGTGGATCACAGAAGTCCTCCTTTGGCCTTAACTGAAGGAGTAGCATGAGCTTTAGTGGGACACAGATTTAGTGCTCGCTCTCTGCACTGGAGAAATAAAACTTTTTCTTGGTGTGAGAAGAGGACTTTTTACAAGGGCATGTAGTGATAGGACAAGGCGGAATGGCTTTAAACTGAAAGAGGGTAGATTTAGATTAAATATAAGGAAGAAATTCTTCACTATGAGGGTGGTGAGACACTGGAACAAGTTGCCCAGAGAAGTTGTGGATGCCCCATCCCTGGAAGTGTTCAAGGCCAGGTTGGACGGGGCTCTGAGCAGCCTGGTCTAGTGGAAGGTGTCCCTGCCCATGGCAGGGGGGTTGGAACTAGATAGTCTTTAGAGTCCCTTCCAACCCAAACCATTCTATGATTCTATGATTCTATCTAGGCAAGGTTTATCTGCCTGTCTGTCTACGTAAGCAGCTTCAATTTTAATTTCTTGAACACCTCCTTTTCTTCAGTCATCTAACTTATTGGCGTACAAAGAGAAATGATATTAATTAGTTACTCACGGAACCTTTTCAAAGCTTATCTAGGAGATATTTACTAGAAATAGGAGCAGAGTGTTTGACTTTGTGAGAAAAGAACAGATTTCTGTGAAACAGGCAAGGGGAAATTACTTCCACGTACGTAGCAGTAACAGGTGTTGTGAACTCATCCATCATCTCACATAGCACTCAGGAGCAGAAAACAGTTTCTTCTTAGTGCACTATTAATAAAATATCAGGAATATATTACTTTGGAAGGAGGAGAGGAGAAAGAGAGGAGAAAGAGTCTTAAAGTGGATCTTAAGTGAAACTTAAAACCTTTTGAATCTGGTAGCTAGATTCTCTGTTTTTTCAAGATATGTACATATGTGCAGGGATGACACAGTTACCATGCCTGCCCCCCCAAGCTAAAACCCCCCCAACACCTTAGCTTCAGGCAGGATGGAAATACCGAGTCTTACCTCAGGAAACTAAATCCTGAAAGACCCTGAGTGCTCTGATGAGAGTCTGACTAATTTCTGCCCCTGAAGGAAGCTGCATGTGTGCTACACCGCACACCGACCGGCTTTGCTTGAGACCATGGAGTAAGCGCCAGCTGAATGCTAATGGACAGTGAAAGACTGGCAAAAGAAAGCAGTTCAGAGTGGCATTTCATGTCTAAGCAGAGGGGGTCTCCTTACTGAAACTCATTTATTGAACCAGGAATAGAAGGATGTCCGGAGGCTGATGAACTGCAGAACAGCATGTAATGCGCTCTCGATGGGCCACCTTCCAGCTGGCGGGAGGAGCAATCAAGGCTTAGTGCTCAAGCAATGGGTCAGATGTGGTGCAGAGGAGCTTTTCCACTTCCTTCTATCTTCCCAATGAGCAAGCGCAGAATTTGTTTCAATTTCAAAGCTGACTTTCTTTGGGAAGGACACTGGACAGGAGAGAAAAGTGGGGTAAAGGCCATTCAGAAATAAGGATTTCTGATGATTTTATTAATAACTGTGAGAAATGTAGCACCTGGCAGGAGAGATAAGTGGATTTTCCTAAGCTCTGTTATAGGCAGGTAAATATTGCTCTGGTTTATGGCACTAATAATTAAACAGAACACAAGTCTCCCGCTTGGCAATTTAAAATTTAAGGTGGTTGTTTTCCGGAGGCATACGCTGAAATCTGAACGACAGTAACTACTTTAGATGTAAGTTTCATAATAAAAAAACATATATATTCTGTCCAATGGATATATTTCATAAGCATATATAGCACTGAAGAAACATTTTTTTCATTGTCTTCCAAGTCATCTAGGCACCACTTTCAGTAAATATTGCAGTTCTTAAAAAACAGAACAAGTAGACTTAAGATCTGAGAAATATTTAATTCCTTCAAGAACATAGTCTCCCTAGTGCAGTTGCATGAATAATAGATTAGTATAACATATTAATTAATATTTTTATATCTTTTTATACAATGTGCCCACAGTTCGTTAGACAGTATATTTATTTTATTTTATATACTTAGACCCCAGTAAAAAATGCAGATGACCCTGGCATTAGGGTGCCTACATTTCTGGGGTGAGCAGTAGCACCCGGGATTTCTGAGGAGCCCCCACTTTCAGGGAGCAGCTTTAAATCAGACTGCTAATGCAGATGCAGTGGCATGCAAATCTTTAGCTCCTGTTCAGCCATTCTGTTTGCATAGTGCCTGGACTGAGTTCTTCGTCTCAGACTAGGGCCTCTGGGTCCTTCTACCATACCAGGAAATATGAACAGATGTTCAGGTACCTTTATTAACTGTAAACTCACATTATTCTCATCCTAAAACTGTTACTCTTGCTTTCCTCTGGTCACCACTGCCTACCCTCCCATTAGGCTGAAATGCTTTTCGGTGGTCCAGACAACAGCGTGTACAATTAAGATGGAGACCTGATCTTGACCTCTAGAAAATACTGTATTACAAATGTATACATATATACACCCAGTAAGAGATATTTTGTAGAGCAAAGTAGAAGGATGATAAAAAAGAGAAGCTTTTGTCAGGGCCCCGAGGTCACTAACAGGCCTTGATGGCCCTGACCAGCTCCACCTGGGCCCCCACTCACATGCTCCCGCCCCGGGGCCACGGGCTCATTTAAGCTCCAGCTGGGGACTCAGCCCCCTTCCCTGAGCTGTGCTGGATGGGGGCCTGCTCCTGAATTATTCTTTGGGCTCCCTGGCTTGACCTCAGACCTGGCTGATCTCATTGCTTTCGCCCAATGACCGCTGGAGCGTTGGTAGGACTTGCCACTACTCGGCCAGCCTCTGCGCCGTGGGATTGCACTCTGTTGGTGAGTTCCCTACCCAGCCTATGTTGTTGCTGCCCTTAGCTCCCGGTTTGCCTTCTTGTAGGGTGCAGCTGGCCCTCGCTGTTCCCTGACGGCTTTTGTAGGTGCTCTCCTCACCCCTTCCTAAGAACAGGCAATAACTACTTCTATAACGAAGCACAGGGACTTGCTGGGGACTTGTGTGTACTTTTCAGTTAGAATGTGGAGGCTTTTCAAATAGCAGTCTGATCATCTTGGGATTCTCTGTATAGATATATAGTTTTGGATTTTTTTTTTCTTTTATAAAGGGGGAAACAATTTTGCTCATATAGGTCACAGCAAAGGGCAGCTAAGAAGAACACTGTCTGGACAGGGCACCACTGACCTTCACAAGATCTTGCTTGTGAAAAGCTTGCACCAGCTCCAAACCAGGTGGTTGCTGTGTGGGCACACAGCCCTTCTCAGCTGCTCACTAGTGCCTTGAAGAGGGGACAGAGTGCTTATCCAGGTGAGAAGTTAGGGCCAGGACATGTGTAATGTGTGGCTCAAGCCTGTTTCTGAAAAATAACCCCTGTGCCTTACCCTTACCCCTTACCATTAACTCACTGCCATGTCTGACACTCGTGCATCAGTTGATGGGAGGTAATGACTGAACAATAACTATTGATTTTTCATTTCATATTAACGGCATGGCAAGTTCTGAATCTGATAGTGAGAGTAGGATGCCAGTGTAAACATTCCTATTTGGCTGTAAAAGAAGTGTCTTTTTGCCTTCCCTGGATCCTTGACTTGTATCTCAAGAAGCTGTATAGAATTCTCTGGTTAAGGCATCAGAGTTTCACAAACTATAAAGTATACACAATTTTGTGATGATTTTTAGTCTTGGAGCAAACATCCATTAAGCTTAAAATAAATAAATGTACTAGATCAATTATTTACCCAAAGCACACTGAGACAAATGACAAACACTGAATGACAGAAGAGGGATGGAATGGGGTGGAAGTTCTTTCTGACTCAAGATCAGTGTTCAGGCAAATGTAGAGAGACGCTGACTTCAGTTGGTGGAGATTCCAGCCAGCTCTATCATTTTCTTTATGAAAAGAAATAATGAACTAGAATCCTTTTGTAACTTATCCTGGTGAGAGCTGCTTTAGTCAACCTGCTGACACTGTAGTTGTATAAAATGTTGGGAAGGGACAGGAGCTGTGCCTTTATTGTTTTGAAGTTTCAAAAGTTTGGAAAATGTTCTGTAATTTTGCAACGGACTCCAGGATTTTGGCAGGAAGTCAAGCATTTCTGTATCATTTCTCCTATAGTATCAGTGGGCTTAAGAAACTAGCAGAATTCAAATGAAATTGTTGTAGCTTAAAATGTTTCCACAACATGAATAAAAGCACATTTTGTTACTTCAGACACAAACATTTTTATCTCTTGCTTCTTCATTTTGTTACTGTCTGATCTTATTCCCCCTCCTTTCTGACTTTAGATCCAATTTTTCTCTCTTTGCCTGGTCCTGCGCTGTCTTCTGTTGTGGACAGCTTTCCTCTGGCTGCTGCTTCCCATATATGTCTGAAATCTTATCTTGGCACCTGCACCGGGAACCTTCTGAAATGCAGGTGTTGAGGATGTTCCCAAGTTAGGTTTTTGTGCTGCTTGCAGTAATAGCACTGCTGCCATTACTAGAAATTATTCCTTTATATAAAAAAGGGGTACAGTAAACATTCTGTATGTACAACACTAAAATGGCAGGCAACACGAGTAGCCTAAGGCTGTACTCTTACACTGTAGTCTTTGGAAGAATAAGGATTGCTTTTAACCTTTCAGCTTGTACTATATTTCTTCACCACCTTTAATAGCATTTGCCTCAATTGCAGCATGGCATTTGGGACCCCGTGGTTTTGTTCTGCTGGAAAGTTGCAATCCACAATGTGGTGTCAGTTCCCAGTTCCTCTGATTACACTGGACGCTGGGGGCTGTTGAGACCCCATTCCTGATCTGGTCTATGGTGAAAGCAGCTGCACAGGGAAAACCTGTCTCGCAGGGAGCTTTCTTTGAGCAGAACAGTTTGTGAAGCTACAGCCTCAGTGGTTCTGCCACATAAAAAGGCCCTGTTCTGTTTAAAAACCAAACAAACCCCAACACCACAGCAAATGCTAAAAAGCGTTAGCTCTGGGGCTTTATAATAGATTCTTATTGGATTTGAAGCTAATCCTGATCCTATTGCAAAAGGTTGTTGAGAAAGGCTTCAGCTCAGACAGCCATGTCAATTATGTCTAACTGCCTCATACATGGGAGGTAACTGTGTTGATAACATCAAAAGTGAATACACATTTATCATATCTGGAAGGGGTCTGTTGGGCTGAGTTCTATACAAACTTTACAAGAAGGTATCATATCTTATCTGTGAAGCATCTTCTATGCCTTGATTGCTATAAAAACAACTATGATCCCACTTCAGTATATTACAGTTTCACCAACCTGCCCAAATTCTAAGCTTCCCAGAATTTCCACAGCTATGTTTTTGATTCTGCCAAACGATCTTTGAGATGAGCTGACTAGAAAATACAAGTTAAACATGTTAGAATGGAACCTCCAAGAAACCTGAGCCTTCCACGCAAGACCTCTGTGTGCACAGGGGAACTCTGAGACCTGGCAGAGTTTCATGGGTTGGACCTGTAAGCCTGCAGCTTTCTGCTTATGGAAGAGAAAAAGAACCATCTTTAAAGCAGAGAGACCGAAATGGCTGGATAGTGAATGAGGTGATCCTCACTTATCTTATTTGATTTTGTTACCCACAGTGTTGAAAGCTGTCTGCAATGTATGGTACTTTGTACTTCTCCTTAAGCCTCAATTGCTTTTATACCATTGTTCTGAGAAGCCGTTTAGAGAATTTTGAATCACTGTGATGATATGATTCGGTCCTAGAGTCACTCCAAAGCACAAAGGCCCTATTGTCCTCCCAGGTTACTGAAGTGTTGTAAAGGAGCGTTTGCTACTTGTAGTTTTCGGAATGGTTTATCATGTTTCAAGCATGCCACACAAGAGGAGAATCACTAATGAAGTACATAACTCGGAGATGAAGCCTGCTTGGTACCCTTCCTACGCAATGTGAACATGCCTTTAGGTAAGGCACCGCTAATACGGCCTGCATTTCTTCACAGCAAGCGTCATATTTCCAGGACCACCCACCTGCTTCATCAGTGGGTACACAGATTCACTAGTAAGGAACTAGGTTTCATTAGATGTATTAATGGTCTTATGGCCTAGTGGTTTTCACAGAAATTTGCACCAATTTTATGAAGGTGTGATGTTAAATTAGGGTTGCATTATTGGCAGGTGTGCTTCTACTGACATTTTAGTAGAAACCAAATGTATTGTTGTCATCCCGGCTAACCCAATGGAAGCACATCCATGCTGAATTGTACTGATTTATCAATGTTTACCAGGTGCTTTAGCTACATCAACAGCTTTAGTTGTACCAATCCTAAAACTGTTTTTAAATAGGGCAGTCATAATAACAGAAGAGGAAATTCACTGAAATATAACACACATCTTCAGAATCAGAACAACATTTTTTAGGGAGACTAATAGAACTGGTTTGGCTGACTTAGTTTCTGCTGGATTTAGAAGTGTCTTGTTTTTTCCCCATTTTAAATGGGATGAAGTGTTATTAGCTGAAATTCAGCAGATATCTTCTTAGGGTGAAACGGTGGTGGTGGTGGGTGGGGGAAGACAAAGCCCTTTCCTTCTTCCCTTAGAAATCTGAACATCAGCAGGGCACAACTCCACCTCGTGCTTCCTGGATGACTGGGCAGAGATCCCTTGAGCACCGAAGGAAGCAGCCTTACTCCCACCATGTCAGAGGTGTTTTTTACAGGCAATTACGTCATGTTCTATGGACTCTTATATTTCTTATTCATAATTTTCTGTGGACAGGGTTTTTTTACTTTCTGTTACTTTATTTCTCCTTCTTTGTAGTTATCAAATGAATTAAATCTTTATTGACTTTCAGGAAAAACAATAGTGTGAGGCAATGCTGTTTTCATTAATATAAGCAGTTTCTGTACAAAAAGGATTCAGCTCTCTTAATAGGGAGGAACTATTCTGTAGCGGGGTTTCCTGTACATCTGTGCTAAAGTGGAGCACATCTCATCCTAGTGAGGGAAGTGCAACATATGAAGCTATTAGAGATGACCTGTAATGTGGAGTAAAAAAATGTCCAGATGAATGCATAAAAATCCCTTTATTGTGCTGGTATTTGTGTTGAAGCAAACTATTTTATAATCCAAGCTGTCATGAGGGGCTGCCCTACCAGGACGAGTACGAAGAGAAGGCAGAGTAGTGTTATCTGTCTTTATTATGTAGTATATATAACATGCACTGGAATTAATTTGAAAAGTGTCAAAAGTGCATTTTTAATTGTGACATGTTTTTTTTTACTAGAAAACACCCCAGATGAGACATGCATAACAGTGTATAACATGCACAAGGTGGTTAGAATGCTTTTGGTGAGCTTTAAGCAGTGTTGAGAATCACAATTCCACAGGATGTTTTTATCTCATAAAATATTAGTAGTATTACAGCCGAGATCTACTGTGTTTTAATGTCATGTTGTTATTGTTACATGTCCCTTCTCTGTCTACAGGACTGTGCAACATCAGTTAATCACTCTTCAGGTAGTGTGATTCAAAAGTTTTGTTAAAGTCAGTATTGAGCTATGCCGATTCACACTTGCTGAAGATCTAGTCCAAGGTTCATAAAGCGCATTGAAATAAGAGATAACAGGTACCACAGAAATGCAAAGTATGGTATCAGTGAGATAAATGGAAGAAAACTGTCATCAATTTTTACCAATGAAAAAACATAAAGGTCTGAAAGAAAGTCTTAGGCCCATTATAACTTTAATCTGCGATGACTTCTGTTTTTCTGGTATCGGTTCTGTATTTTGTTATACATAGTAAAATATCCTGCTTAATTCAGCTTCATCCCTCCATCCCAGGTTAGCAATAGTCAAACTGGCCTTCTGGAATTACAGTTGCTAGATCTTGGGCATGAATAGAGTTTTCTAATTAATAGACTGAGGCAAAAAGATTTTAGAAGTATTTCAGTTTAAAAGGGAGAAACTGTTCGAAATGCTATTTGTACTTTCAGAATGCTTGGTCAGAAAAGCCAACTTTATCGTGTTTGGTTTTGCCGGGGGCGGGTCGGGAATGCACTTCACATTGCAAGCTTGATCGATGCTTCTACATGCTATCATGATACAAATAATTGCAAAGAGGAAGGTGTCTGTGACACACGTTACAAATAATTGCAAAGGGGAAGATGTCTCAGTGACACAGGTGGTAGGCTCTGTCAGTCTTGAGACCTGGCTATTCTTTCTGCTTTCGCTCCAGCAGAGTATCTGGGAATGTACTTTAGTTTGGGAACCTCGGCCAGGGAGCTTGGGAGCCAAATCAGGAATGATGTCTATTTGAACTGGCAGACAGTGAATGACTGGCGCAGAGCATAAGTAATCCATGTTGTGAAGCTTTAGGGTGCCATTAGTTTTGAAAAAGTACTTACTGTCAGTATTCCTGAAATACTAGCTTTTTGAGGCATAGAGGTCTGTCCTTTTGAATATTCTTGAATAAAGCATAAGGTAATCCCTCTTGTAGGCATTATGCATGTGCATCCCATGGTGAAAAATGTGTGTCCTTGGGCTTGGTGGGACAAATTCTTTCCTTGGTTACATGAGAGAAAATTGCAGAGTAAAGTCATAGCTGTTGCTGATTTCTTCAGCGCTCAGTGATGCAAATGAGAGCTGAATTTATCCCACTGCTTATATCTGGTATTTTGCATAGAAATGCTCACTATGCTGAAACATACTCACATTTGCAAGAATGTGTCTGTGTAGTTTACATTTCCAATTTTAATTTTTGAGCCATGCGTAAGAGACTCCAGGGAACAGTGTGTACTGTCAGCAGAAGTTATCTTTTTGATGAATCAGGCACATTGTTTGTACCCCTGCATTTGATAGACGTGTTGTAATAGGGTCCTGAACTGCTTACTGTGTCTTTATGTACCTTCCCTCTCAGCAGTTGTAACTATTGTGCTGCTTGACCTATATTAATGGTACTACAAACAACAAGTTTAACCATTAACTTGTGAGCCCTGTTTAAATGGATTTTGCTAAGAGATGAGAACTGAAGATTTAAGGAGGTAAAAATTAAAAAGGGGGCTACCCAACGTGAAGTTTTTCAGTGCTTACTGATCTGATGTGGAGGGTGGGAAGGAGTTCAAAGACCCAAGAATAAAACCAAACATCACATTATTGTGGTCTGAACAATTAGTGCTGTTCAAGGTATGGAAAATCGCTATCTTAGATGTTTTGTTCGTCAAATAACTTGTGCATTTTATCTGTTTGGTTATTCCAGTGAGGCTGGCTTGCTGTATTATCTATATCCACACATGCTCTGTAGCAAGAGTAGGCTGACAGGGTTACACTGAAGGGGGTAAATATTGCCTGGTACTGCTGCCTGGGAAAAGAGAGGCTGGTTCTCAGTAACTTGTGAGGAGATAGTGAAAGCTAGAAAGAGTCCAAGTGAAAGGAGCCAGTGTCAGACTAGTGCTTTAGGTATAGAAAGAGCAGACTGATTTGGCTTGATTTAGTTGGGCTGCATTTCAGGAACTTAAGTTCTGTGCACAGAACTTGAATTTTAGACCATTTAATAAAAGCCAAAACTCTAATTTCTGATATGTATGACTATCACCTCAGGAATAAGCAACTGTGACTGATCCTTGGTGACTGCCCCATGTGTGCACAAAGCCAACAGCAAATGTGTGGTGGTTCAATACCTGGTGTGATTTGATCCTTCATGGAAAAGTGATTCTGTGTCTCTAAGTTTATTGACATCAGTGACTTTTGACTGAGGCCCTTAAAGGGTGGGCATGCAAAAGGTAAATGCAGGGGGGGAAGTGGTATGCCCTGGGATGTCCTGCCAAAACCTCTGTCTTCCCTGATAGAGCTGCCTCATCTTTTGCATGCAGGCATTTAAATCTGCTGCTGCTTTCATTTGGTGGTTATCTCTCTCTCTGCTGGGATTTCACCATTCTGGCTCCACAAGGCATATGTAGGTGTCTTGTGCAATCGAATAGTGTGTGTCCTGCTGGGTCCTGGTGATTGGCAGTGCCAGAAATGTGTGCTTTAGCTAAAAGTAGCAGCTGGTATTCATAGGTGCAAATGTCTATGGTTCGTTCTCTGCAGCTGAGCTGTTCTCAGGCATTGTTACAGCTGTGAATTAAGCATTAGGTAGCCCTGTGCACATAATCAAAACTGAGAATCTGAGTGAAAATCCCTCGCATTTGTTTGAGAGTCTCTTGCAAGGGCTGTTGCAGAAACACAGAATAGCCTATTTTACTTTAAGTGCAGCAAAACATGCAGTTAGAAAACATGCTTTAGAAACGTGTGGTATTTGTGTCTTGGTCTTTATTCCGAGGTGAGTAGAACTTTATCTGTCTTGTCACTAATATAGATTTTTTTGGTTGAAACGGGTAAACTGAGACAAATCCTTGTCATCCCTGATCTCAAGAGTTGTTAACTGAGTAAAACTCTTTGGGCCTGGATTTGAAGATTGCAAACAGCTTGGTAAACATTTAATTAAACCACAAAAAGCTCTGTAATAGGAAGGGAAGCAGTGAGCAAGACTGTCAACAATTTAGTGATGTATAAGCCAAGTCAGGGAGGGAAGCCCATGATTCTGGCCGCCAGACTTCTTTAACCAGTGACTTCCTTGTCTGTCTTGGATTCCTGAAGAAAAAGAGGCACAAAGTCACGCTTATGAGGAAGTGATCTCAATTAGAGTCAAGAAAAAACAGAAACACTGGGGAAGGCTTATTGGGAGCAAACAAACATGCAACTGTGCCAACAGGACTCTTCTTGCCTCTAGGTTTCTGTAGTTGCACTTTTCTCTGATGCCAGTCATTCCCAAGGTTTCCATTTAAGCAAGTTAAACTGGTAAAAGCCTGTGTATAGGTGATTCCGAAGGGTTATTTCTGCTTACATTAGTTTGTTATTCCTGAAATTCTACAGAAGCAAGCTTAGCTGAGGGAAATCTGTTTTAAAGTTTGTCCGTACATGTAGCGGCATTAATTTCTTTAGTCTGGATTAGCAGGTACAGTTTTGCTTCACCCAGGGCAAAGGTGGGAGCAGGGCAGGCCCCCCTGGCTACTCTTCTCCTCTTTTCTTCTCTGTCTATCCCCTCAACTCAGAAACAGCTATGTTCAGAATGAGGTCACAGCACGGTGATTTTGCTCTGAACATTAACTTTTGTTCTAGCAGCTGTGCTGGCTGGCACCCATGTAAGGAAATTTAGCATTTCCCACTGTATTGGTACAACAGTATGATTTTTATTTTGCTCTGAGCCTAATGGGCACGTTCCGGCTTGTAATCATGAGAGGGCCTGGCAGATGAGCTTTTGAGATGCTTGTTCACAACTCCGGTGAGCAGCTCCCTACAGTTTTGTGTGTTCAAACTAGCTTGCAAGTCATTAGATTATTTTTCCTTCTGGTGACTCTAGGTGGGAAGACTTGTTTACTTACTAGTTTAAAGCACCTTGTTTAGGTGTTCGCATGTTAGCCTGATGGGAAGGAGAGGAAAAATCTGAAGTTTATTAAACTGACCCTTTTTTGCCAGTTTTCAGGTACATGAGAAAGGAAAGAAATTTAGTCACAATGTGACCTGTACAAATATGGGCAAGACGGGTTAAATTAAAGCAGCAGATTTAGCTTCATGTCTTGTTATAGCTTGCAAAACAGTTGTCTGCCAAGAGGAGTATTCTGTGACCCAGTGACAATAAACTGACACAACAGAGCACAATTCAGTTACTTTTTGCTCGTTTAGTCAGTCTCTCTATCTTGCAGCAGCTGTCATGATAGGACAGCATCTTTTAGTATCTTGATACTTTCTGTGCTAAAAGGTTAGCGTGAGCTGTCTTGAGAGAATTTTGTCTCATATCAGAGCTATAAACCTTATCTCAGTAAATAGAATAAAGCTGGCTAATGATCACCAACTTTATGCTCTTTTCTTTCAGGGGGTAGGTTTGAAAAGGTAGTCATTTCTTTCAACAATACGAAAAGCATCTTAGAAAATAGTCTTCATTACATATCAGTAAAGATAAGTAGCCTAAAAAAAGGCTACTTATCACCTGTATTCTCATGTAAAGGGTAAGTATGGTGTGTGTAGCTAGCTTGATGGATAGATCTGTTTCTGAGCACTTATATCTCAAGCCCATGCTCTTCCTATGCAGACCTCCTGTGGAAGTTAGTGGAAGTCTTTCATGCCTTAGGATTGTGTGATTTTATTTTTTTATCGAAGACATCTCAGAAGACAAACTCATTAGAACTGTCAGGGAGAAATGGAAACAACTTGTGCTCATTATGTGGCTCTTCTGAAATGGAGGGTTGCCAGCTGGAGGCAGCCATATGTATGTACAAGATTGCAGCTGGGAGGGCAATCTAAATTCCTTAAAAGCAACTAGATGGTGCTTGTATTTATTGCAAACTATGTGCAAGGTAAAGCTCAGGAGCAGGGAAATCTGTTGTGAAATGGCAAGAAAAGGATCATGTTTGCAAACAACTACATTTTAAATAACTAGTAGGACAAAGTGAGCATTATATTCAGATCTCATGAGACACCTTGGGATCCCCGTGTGCACATCAAGCACAGATAGAAGAAACTGCACAGGACCAGAGTGTCTCTATTTGTACCCAAAAGACTGAGGCATAATGTCAATTATTCACTGAAAATCAGGACTTTCTCCAGCTCAGTATATTTGGACTTTTAATGGCATTTGAATTGACACACAGAAGCAGGTCTCTTACCCCAAGAAGCTTTTTTTGTCAGCCTCGCTTAATTGCTTTATCTCTGGACTTCTCAATGCTTGCTTTCCCCCTCTTATCACTTGCTCCTGCAGAGTCTCTTTTTACATAAGTTTCAGCTATGCTGTTCACTCCAGTGATCTTATTTGGCAGTTATTCCAAGGGATGCACTAGTTTCTAAATGAAATAGTTCTGCTTCATTTGTTTCCTTGTGCTTGTGTCTTCTACCTTATGAGGTCTACAGTACTACACACAGGTTATCAAAAGCTGTTCTATTAAATTATGCATTAACCAGCAGTATATGTTTACAGTGTGTGTGTTTAATGGCATAATATTACAAACATAGCACAGTATAAGGACAATAGCTCAGTAAAAAGTATATTGTTATGAGCTAAAAAACTGAACTAATCAGGATTTGGAGCTCTGTGTAAAACGAGAAGTTTGGATAGAGCAGCCTTGGGAGTTTACAGACTATAAAATGTACCTGTGCAGACTTATCTTCCCCTGTCTTAATGTGGGAAAACACCTTGGACTCAGCGGGAGTTTTGCCTGTGTGAGGGTTATAAGGCTGGAGCTCAGTTGCAGCACTACAGAACTTCAGCTGTGCCAAATTATGTATTTTGGAATGACTTTAACATTTTTATAACTGTTGATATTTGAAGAATGTTTTAGTGCTTTTCTTCACGAAGCAATCACCTTTATCAGCATCACATTAAAGGGGTGCTGAAAGCAGATGATGAATCTTATATGACTGAACGTTGCAAATCTCTGAGAAATATAATTAAACTGTTCTTGGTAGCAGATTCATGAAGAGGTTCATAAGAGAAGAACCCAAGCTGCATCAGGACATAGAGATGTGTGCCTGCCTCTACGGTCCTATTGGTTGGTTTTGGTTGTATAAAACTAGCATGCAGGCATCCAAACCAGTCTGTGTCCCTGTTCTGCTAGCTATTAGTATGTATGGTGAATATTAGTATTTGCTCAGAGGCTTTTATGATCTGAGGACATGAAGGTAAAAGCAAGTGTTATATTGCTTTAGTTTTTGGATGGGGCTAGGTACGAAGTGATTAAGTACTTTACCAAGCCCAAATGAGAATGAGATGGGAAGCTGACTTAGTTCTCTTCATTATGGTCTGATGTCTTCTTCTGGACGATTATTATGTGAGACTCCAAGAGAACTTTTTCTTCAGAAAATGACTATTTTCATAACAAACGGCACACTGCTTTGTAGCTCAGCTCTTTCTTTGCCTTTTAAATAATATTCTCACATGACGGCATAATTTTTGTCACAAGTGTTTTTGTCACAGCTGGTCTACTTGGTATATTTGGTTCAAAACTCCTGGTCTTGGCCGTCCACTGGCTTGCTTCCTGGCAATTCCTGTATTCCTATAAAATACATACCCCTCCCTCCCCCAACATAATAATTAACATTGCAAGACTTAATATTTTGAGGATGAAGATAAAAAATTAAACTGTTAGTGTGGTGGATACATTGTGGACACTGAGGGCACTGGTCGATTCTGCACTAGAGTAGTGTATATCCTGAATGTGTCTATCTTATATATTGGCAGATTAGGTTGGCAGGCTCTGGTCAGGCTTCCCTGGTCCAGGGCTACTCGTGACTTTGTTCCTTGAGTTGCCAGCTGTGGTACCTGTCTTCCAGCCATGCTCATGGAAGGTCAGTGCAGCATCCCCTAGTGTGTAATGTGGGAAGTAGGCACCAAGCCTCATGTAGTTCTTCCGCTTGAGTACTCCTCTCCTGCCCTATTCTAGTCATAATGAGTTTCCCATTCGGGGAACTGCAGCTGGACCAAGGTTTTGAGGACTGAGGATTTGGGTTTTACTCAAATCCAAAAGAGGTCTTAGTTTCTGTGACATTGCATGGGACCGGCATCCTGAGACCATTGTGTTATCCAGAGCTGTCAGAAAAAAAGTCTTCCTGGAGACACGTGAGGAAACTAAAAATAGAGCTTTTACTGGAGGATAATCCTGAGTTTCCCCAGTGGTCCAGGTATTGGGGATGTGATAGAAGTGCCCATAAAGCTCAATAGATTTCTGGCAAACTTTATTTTTACTACTTCCTCCCAAAAGTCTCGTCTTCACAACCACAGTCAGGCCAGTCTGAAGTTACTCTTTCATGACCCTCACTTAAAAAAAGTGACGTCTCTTATTATGAAGACTTAGTGGTGCTTTTGATAATGTTTTTAATATTTTAGTCTTTGGGGAGTAGCCTGGACATACTGTGTATAATGAAATGAGCCAAATGGCTCTTCACAACAGCTGTGGTAAATGTACAAGTGATTTTTCTGCTTTGAAAACAGGAAAAAAACCTCTTGTGTTGCATCATTCTGGCTGGGAAGTGCTCAAAGTTATTGTGACAGGACTGTATTTTGAGCAATTGTTGGTGATTTGTTTTTTAGCACACAAAGAAAGTAATAAATCTGTCACCCTGAAAAATCAGGTTGTGACCTAAAGGAAGGAGCAAATTGTGGCTTTAGGTAAAAAAGAGTGACCTGTCTATGAGGGTCATTTATCATTATAACAAAATTGCTGGTGCTCTCCTAGCTGACCAGGAAGAAAGGCTGTGGTAAGCAGAATTGAGGGATGCAAGCATCCGAATATTTTTAACTGATCAATATTTTCAGGATTTACAAGCAGCCAAAATCCTGTCAGCATGCAGAGTAAGTGCACTGTGCATCTGTTCTAAGAAAGAAAACAAGGGAGAGTGGGTTTAATTTGGCAACTAAAAATGAAATACACTTTAGATTTGGCATAAATAGTTTAATTCAAAACTGTATCTTAGTACAGTCCTTAGCAGCCTGTATACCTTGTACAGTGGTATTGAAAATGGGTATCAAACCAAACTCCCGAGAAGGCTGAAAACAATAAATAAGCAACAATATAAATCCCTTCAAAGTGGTGTTAGCATTACATTCTAGTACTGCATGTGGCACATGCGGAGTGTCTCAGAACTCACTTGGGATATGTGGTTTCATTGTTTGAAAGTAACAGTCCCAAACTGGTTTTGATTAAAAAAGAAACAAACCCCCAAACTTACTTTCTTACCCCACCATCATTTGTTCTACATTATCCTATATATAAATAGTTTTACATATGTCTTATAAAAAAAGGAATAGCAGAACAAGTTCAGTGCCACAACTGAGGTTGGCAGAGATTGCATTGCATTGGTTGCAAAGGATATGTTCAATGAGTCCAAGTCTGACTTGCATGGAATATCAGCTTGAACATGTTTTGAAATAAAAGATTGAAAAGATGAGTTCTTTTATGTCATTATTCTTAAGTATCAAACCTCTCTCAGAATTAAAAATACTTCTGGTTAATTCTGGAAAATATTTTCCTGCTGTTCAGTCTCTCCTGGTTGTGAATTTTCACTTTAACCTGTTTTTGTAGAGTTTCAAACGCATAAACAAAGGAGAGTGTGTGTGTGTGTGTGTGTGTAAAACCCAACACAATTTCTTGTACGGTAATTTTCATGCCAATTGCTAATTTCTGCTGATTGCCTTAGTGCAGGAGTGTCTTATCAGACCCGAACATCCAATGCTAAGAAACAATTCTAACGTGTTTAGAAAAGCATCTATGATTTGGGCTATCACCTATTGTTAGGCATTGCCAGTATTTTACTATATAAAGAATGCTTAACAAAGCTATTTTAATACAATTTACGAAGGCATTTTAATATATCAAGACTGGTAAAGTACTGTACACTTTCAATGCATCATTAAGATAAAAATCATGTAGAAGGTAAAATAATTTATAATATGAACTGTCTTTTTAATGCACGTTGATGATAATCTGTTCATTGTGGCTTTATTAAGGAAATCACTTTAGCATAATTTTAAGCATAAATATAAATTCCGTTGATTTATTCTGACTTGACTATGTGGCAGTGCCAAAATCTGGTGTAGTTCCACACCAAAGAGCCCTGTCAGATCTTATCACTGCAGAGGACCAGGCTGGACTAAAAGCACTTAACTGAAGTTTTGTGACTCGTGCTCTAAAAAGATTAGGCTTTTTTTCAGCAATTCTTCCAATTTGAGGAGTCAACAAAGTTACCCTGGAAAAATGTATCCTAAACTTGTCATTAGATAGCAACATTTTCATTTCACTTCTTCCTGAGAATGTTGAAAGTGATCTTTATCCTGATAGTATGATTTTTTTCTACTTCTAATTAAAAAGGAAATGAAAAAGTTCTGTCACCAATATGTCTCAAACATATTTTGTTCAATTTTGGCTTTAAGATTTAGTACCAAATTTTGTGAGTGTGTGCTTTTGCCCTTGTGCTCAGGAATGGGTTTTTTATTGTATTTGATACATACCCATAAAATAAACTAGATTACTCTCTGCGTCAGATTTGCATTCAGTGAAAAACTGAATTAACTCTTTTCTCAGTCTCAGCCCCAGGAAAAAAAAGAATATGCCTAGTGATAAGTTATTAACTGAGGTCAGATTTTCAGAAAAGCTTTCATTTATTCTTTTCAATTACTATATTATGTATTCTGTTTTTTTGCTGTCATTAAAACCATTATCAAAGATAAGTTTCTAAAGGTGTCTTCCAACATTTTTATTGCAAATTCTAAATTTTGAATGTAGAAAAACTTGTCCAAATAAATTATGGAAAACCCTGGCCGAAATTTAATAGGCAGGAGATATGGGAAAGCCCTTTTCTAAATCTGGTCCTTCCATTTGTATCTGATGCAGCATGTGGCCACAGATCAGTAAAGAGGTAAGTGTGTAGATTAAATTTCTTCTGTAAAGGTAACAGCATAAAAATGTGGACTTATTCTGGCGTCTCTTTTTGGTATCTTCAGGCTTAATATCACCCTAAAAAGTGTGAGTATAGCTATTGCTTGCGGTTGAACTAGGTCATTGTGTTTTTCCCTTGAGGTTTGGGACTCGGCTACCAGGAGTTGAAGGGCCTGGTCCACCACTCGGCAAAATCAAGGGGAAGCTCTCCTCCCCTCTCACAGCTGGCACTTCCCTCTAACCAAAAAGAAACCATGCAACGCAGTAACTTAGACTGCAACGAAAATTGCTACTTGTGAAACTATGGAAGCAAGAAGCCAAAAGTAAAAAATTTTACTCTAGAACAAAAATCAAGCTGTTTGTGAAAGAACTGAAGCATGGAGTCCTGTAAAAATGTTTCTTTTGTTTTACTCCCCTTGCCAGCAACAAATTGACTCTTTTTCCTTACCCCTCCAGATGCCGAATAGTGCCTGTTTTCTTCCCTCCTTTGATACTGACTTCGTTATCTTTCAGATTTTCATCACTCTTTCAAATTTTGATTGAAACTAACTTGCATTTAAAAATCAAAATTTATTGTAGAAAGAGCAACAGAAGGACAGAAAAACCCCCAAAGAAACAGATCTAAAACTATGGCATATAGCTATTCCTGTGCTGAAACGATGGTTTCTCCTCCTAATACCATAATATTTGATTTTTAATCACTTCATAAAATATTGTATGTGGCAAAATTCCAAATTACAACAGTGAAGTAATGCACAAGTAGGAAAGAAACCTGTGAAAAAGGCTTCTGTGTTTGTAAGGTATTTCACCATAAATACAGATGTTTTCTGTAATTTTTGGAATGGATTTGAGGAAGGATCGTCTGGAAATGTCACATGAGACCCTCTAAGCAATATTAATATTGTTCTGTCTGTGAGGTGCGGTTTGTATTCATTTCAGTAAAGATCTATTGTACTTTTGTCTGCTTCAAGTATTCCCTTAAGAATGAAGTTTACATTTTAGAAAGTGGCAAGATACTGAATTTGCCATGAGGTTATAGCAAGTTGTAGGCAGCAACTGAAGGAGATATATCTTTACACACTGAAACTTAGAACATTTCTAATTTTTATAAGAGTATAAAACTTGATGCTGAAGCCTCTTTTCACAGTACAATGCATGTTTTGGCTTGCTCATCCCTGAGAATTATAGCTGAGATTGAGGAGGTATAAAATACAGGATTTATGAAAGGAGAGAGCATGCACAACTTTGATGTGCAATCCAGGGTCAAAACTATTTGGACCTTAAATTATTATCAAATGTGTGGATAATCCTTTCTTCCCAATATATATGTAAGTTAATACTATAAAATATCTATAAAACTAATATTCAGACACTTTTTTACTTGATAAAATGTCAAGCATTCTGATTTCTCAATGTCCTGTTAGTACAGAAACCACTTAATGATGTCTGCAACGACACCGTTGTTGTTTTGCTCATACTTATTAATCAAATTCTAAATTGCAATGTGTTTACCTTGCATCTTTTTTGTGCCTGGTAGGAGCCATAGATATTGCTAACCAGTTCCTTTTTACCATATTATTTGTTTAAGAACTTCCTGATTCAGATGTGAAGTATTATTAGGACAAAGGTGGCAGGTTTTGTCTGGCCAACTTATTTTCTTGCTATTTTTAGAAACAAATGTGCTTGTATGGTGCACCATAGATTGGCACTTAGATGAGGTTGGGGTAAGCAGCTAATCAATCATATCCGGATAATAGACATCAGTGATATTGCTTTGCAAGGTTTACACTCTTTGATTTATACTAGGGGATTGTTTTTATGGTACTTTCAGAATATTTGTCACTGAATAATATTTTTATGACCAAACCACAAACACAAAGCCATTATTTCTTTTAAAGCCGTCGATCAACAGTTTGATTAAATTTGTACATATTTTGAGAGCATTCAGACTGGTTGCCATCAAGTGCAATGAACAGAAGATGCTTCTAAAACAACAGTGGTACTGCGCCTGAGTTGCTATTGACCATCACCTTGTAGAGTCATTTACAACAGGGGGATGTAAAAAGACAACCAAGTCAAAATGGCAGCATTTAACAGACAGCCTGTACTCCCTTTGTGCTGCTCTAGAAGTCTGCATAAACTTGAGCCGTTGTCCATTAAACATCAAGAAATATTCAGCTAAGACACTTCAATTAATCTTTAGCCTGCTTCATTGATTCTGAAGTGTTTAAAATCTTTGCTATAATTCAGTTGCAATGAAATTAAAAGGTTTAAAAACTGTTGTGAAAGCAAAATAAGAAGAAATGCACACCCGCGGCCAGTATATTGATACCTGGCTACCTTTGTACAGTGACGTTCTTGCTTGTAAGCAATTACAGTGTGCACTATGTTTGAGTATAATAGCAGATATCACTGTGCTGATGAGCAATGATTACTTCATCTAGTTTTGGGTCCCCCAGTACAAGAAAGAATGGATTAAACTGGAGTGAGTCAGCAGAGGCCACCAAGCTCCTTGGGGGTTGGAGCAGAGGCCCTGTGAAGGGAGGCTGAGGGTCAGGGCTTGCTCAGTCTGGAGGGAAGGGAGGGTGGTGGGGAGACCTACCTACAGAAGATGGAGCCAGGCTCTCACTGAGGTGCACCGGCAGCAAAACCAAAGACTGGCCTTGAATTGAATCAGGAGGTTTGGTGTGGATGAAAAGAAAAAAAAGTCACTATGAGCATAATGAAGCAGTGGAACAGGTTTTTGGAGGAAGCTGTGCAATCAGCCCTGGGGGGTTTCTGGAACTGGAAAAGCCCTGAGAAACCTGGTCTGGATTCAGTGCTGAAGCTGCTTTGTGCGGGAGGCTGGACAGAGATGCTCTGAGATCCCTTCCAGCTGGAATGACTCTGTGACTTTATTTTTCCTGACAGGATTAGGTGTTGAGATTTTTGGAACTGTCCAGGGGATCTGGATCCTCCAGAGGACTTTTCAGATGCATGCAAAAGGGTTTGGAGCCGAACTGGGCTGTCCTTCAGAGGCAAATGGGTTCTGAGGGCTATGCCCTTGGGAATCTGTTCTTACCTCTGGCCTCATTTATCTGAAGGGCTTTAGTGATTCTAGTAAACTCATTAAAATATACCCAGAGCAGGTACTCTGCCATTTGATGGCAGTGTAAGAACATAAAGTCACCAGTGAGGCAATTGCAGTGAAAGCTGTCAAAATCTGTAGAGAAATTACACTTTTGGGTAAGTGATCAGGGCAAAATGCATGTGGGCACGAGGAAGATGTGATCAAATTCCCTTTAACTACACTTTGGACTGATGAGACCTAACTACACTGATAAGATAAAGCCAAGACATTACAACTGAAGCAATGGAGACTTCTTAGCCTGTAGCTTACAGTTAAAATTAAATGCCATTTTAACTGTATCCTTGAGGAAAACTACAATGTAAAGTGAAGAGAACTACATGTTCCTCAGTGTTATGCAGAGGAGGCATCACAATGAAAAATCTTATCTAACTGTTTGTAAACTAGTGTTTTGTCTTGAATCTACCAGTGGACAAACTATTCCGATGCCCTTCTGTTTATTTGCTTTGGTCACTCTGGTCCTCATGTACTAGTGCTTGATTCAGCTCCAAAGCATCCTTCTTAACCAAGACATTTTTAATAACAGCCAACATAATTCTGATACTTTGTTAAGAAAGACTGATAATGTTCAGCAAAATAGATTGCAGCCTTACAGTGCCTGGTTTTACATGGCTCTGATTACAAAACACTTGCAGCAGAGTATGGCCGGTCAGGGTAGTGGAGAGGAACAGCATCCTGATTCCCCAAAGAAGAGTCTATCAGTAATGCTGCATGCTTCCTTTTCAAAACCTTTCCATTTTAACACATCAATTAGTATTTCCTCCTGCTGTCTCAGACTGCATATCCCTGTGCTTAGGACTCTAAACTCCAAGAGCCTTACTGGGACAGAGCTTCCTAAATAAGGTAGTCTTGTGTCGTAAAAATGCTTGTTCTAATTTCTATTTTCCCCTCACTTGTTTGTTATGCTACACGGAAGGGAGGTTATACAGAAAGTAACTAGAGGAGTCTTATTTTGGGGCCATGGAAATAAATGCAAGAATTACTCTGAAGTAAAGGACTGCAAAGAAACTATCACAATATAGCAAAGAACAATGCTGGCAATCCTGCCTCTATTAGCTGGATCTCAGCAGCTCTGCACTTTGGGTGTGACACAGATATAACAATCATCAGAAGGGTATGGAGAGATTTGCTGTATGGGTCATCGGTATGATGAGATGTTCCTATTCAGGATGGCAGCAAATTTTAGCCAGAATAGTATGGGGAACTGGAGAGGAGGTCTAATAACTAGGACTACTATTACAGTTTAACTTCCTGCAAATGCCTCAAGGCAGCCCGTAAGGAGGAAAACAAAAACACAACGCAACCCCTCTCCAAAAAAACCCCAACCCAGATATGAAGACCATTACAAAAATACAAGTGCTAGAATACCAGCCTGTATTAATGTGATACATGTCATACAGAGGGCACATCATAAGTGAAATAAAATGCAGAAAAGGGCATAGATCCATCCCTAATCTGTTGCCTCATGGCAATGATTAGTAATTGATGCCTTGTAATGCATCTTGGATCCCTAAATGGGGTCTGATTTTCAGTGGAGCAGCATGTGGTGATCATAGATGCCCAGTATTTTTGGATGGATAGAGCTCAGCAATGCCTAAAATTTACCAAAGGCAACACATTTCAGTATTTAATATCCTGGAACACTTTTTATCTCAGTAGAGCCCTTGTCCTGCTTGTCTTCATGTGCCCTTCCCACAGATTTTGAGCACTCTTATTCCAGAATAAGTATATCCACATGAAGTTATATCCCAGAACAACTACTGTAGTACATTTTCAAGAGGCAAACCTCAAGCGTCTAGCTTAGGGATCCGTTTTTCTAGACCAGGCATGTTTCCAACCTTCCTTCCTAGCACATGGTATTCTTGCTGAAGGCTCAGCTTTCATTGTTCAAATCACTGTTTCATCTTGCATCTCTCTAGTTGTGAATGCTGCCAATTCACGGGTTTTAGTTTTCTTCAGTGGAAGTCTATCGTTTATGGATTATTTTGGCTGTCACACCTCATAGCATCTCTGGTTTGAGAGGACACAAGCAGAAGTGTCTTGGTGATCATATAGTGTTTTCCAGCTTTGCATTAATTTTGGACCATGTTGCAGTGCATATACAGATGACCGTGATGAGCTGGGGCAAACCAAACGAACAGCGAATGTATCTCAACACATAAGCACCCACTGAGCTCAAGCAAGGCTCACCACTTTGAAAAATAATATCAATAAGATTTTCTTGGCATCCTAAAATATACTTTTTACCTAGTTATTACTGTAAACCCCTAGAGTCATGTACTTTTTTGTCAGCCTGCCTTTATGGGTTGGTTAGTACAATAGCGAGCCATGCGTCAAAGGACCTGGCAAATTTAGTTGAATACTCTGTACTTGGTCTACCATAAAGCATGTTTTTTTGTGTTTGAATAATGTCCCTCTCTATTGATGTGTGTGTGAAAATAGCATCCCTATAACATTTTTTAATTTTTGTTTCAATGAAAAGTTTATGAGCGGTCAGGTAAGGTGCCAACTTACGTAGTAGTAGCTATTCCTCAGAAGTTGTTTGACAGAGGTGCAGGGTAATGCATGTCTGAACACAGCAATGGATGCTGTGATTGTGGTCTTAAGCCATCCTAAACTTTATGAACAAAAAGACGACAAGTTTCCATCGCAAATAGTCTGCTGTACTGCTGTTCTACTTTGCAGAAAACACTTTTCAGTAGATCAGAACCAACTCTTTCACAGCTAACTCATCTTAATGGACTATTAACTAAATTACCTACCTAGAATAATTTACAACTTAACACCAGTACACATACATAAGGAGCAAGTATTCCTCAGGGGAAAGGACACTAAACCTGACTACTACAAAACTTCCAATGCCATTGCTGCTGGTGGAATGACACTGGCGTTAATGTGACGACATAATCTTTGGGTTTGTCTCATATCCTCAAAAAAAAGAAGTGAAGTGGGGTACCACTGCTGCCGAATGTTCTGTTATCCTTTTTCATGGCCCTGTAGGTGCTGAGTATCTCACTACTGGAGTAACAAGTTGAGTATCTTTAGGTGCCATAGTTTGTTGTACAACAGACTTGATTCATAGAGCTACTTACTGGGCTTTGATATGAGCTGTAGAGTTACAACCAAAATAAATGCAGAAAGCAAATGTGAAAACTTGGATTTGTACCAATAAAGAATGAAATCTAAACAGGCATGTAAAAGTGATCTAATATTGTTTCTTCCAATGAGCAAGGAAGCCATCTCTCTCTTGTAGAGGAAAGTGGTGATATGGACAACATATTAATCAGACAGTAAAAAGCAGTAATGTGAAAGGGGGGTTAATTTAAAGCATTTGCTATATTATTTTTAAAAGGAAATATATGCAACTCTTCTAGTGCCTGTGAAGACCACATTGCTCTTGAATGCTTGCTTGCTACTCTGGGTGTAGCTATAACAGGTAAAATGGACTTTATTAATACCCCCCCTTCCAGCTTTAAGAAGTTTAAATTCTTATGTCAAATCATGTAAATATATCAGTTAAGCTTTAAGGTAGGGTCAAGACTCATTAATGAATAGCTGAAGATTTTGCCTTGAAACCTACACTGTTTTTTAGGAATTACCATTTATTCCAAAAGAGGAGAAAATATTTGTTAAGGCTGAATTAAGTTAGAAAAATAACTTTGCTTGATTGATGTTTATTCTCAGCCAAGTATAATAGGAACAGTTATCATACCGAGTCCCCAAGTTACTGTGGTTTCTAGGTCATGTCACACGTTGGTGTAATAGGGTGTGAAGTGTTTCAATGACTTGCCTAAGATAGTACAGTGACCCTATGGCAGAGCCAAAAATAAAACTCAAGTACTGGTTCCTGATCCAGCAACCTATTCCTGGAAACATTGCTGCTGTAGTCTCAATAAGCAAGCGAAAGCCTTTATGAAACATGGAAGATATACAGTCTTTTGACAACATATTTAAAGATGAAAAAGTGGCATTGCCAGGCAGTGTGTCTCCTATTTCCCTTTTTAGCCCCAGCTCCAAGTCCATTTTGGCACAAGTCTTTTTTTAACTGATAGCAGTTAGCCCACTTTGGATATTTGTGGAAGAATTTTTCAGACAGGGACACTCTTCTGTATCCAGGGCAATTTACCGCAGAGAGGGAATGCTGACTGAGATGAAAGTCATGCAATCCCCCGGCAGGCAATCTGTGATGCATACTTTTGGACCAAAATGAATATAATAGTACTGAACTGGCTAACCCTGGGATGGGTTAGTGGGATCTCTGAGCTCTGTCATAGATCTGGAGAGCTTCTCCAGCCTTTAAGATAATAGATCACGTTAGAGGCAATGAAGCCTATAGTGTTACTGTTGGCTAATAAAGACAACTGTGGGTAACAAACTACCAAGCGAGAGGAAAAGCGTGACATTAAATTATTCTGTGTAAATATATTTTCACACACGTGTGTGTGTGTGTATCAATGCACAGGATACTTGAAACAGTTTTTTTAGCAATATGAGAATCTACATTAGAGGACTTTGAGAAGGGAGAGAAAAGACTCTACAGTGCTACTGCTAGGAAAAAGAATAACTCAGAGCGTCCTAGACGCTCTGCTTGCCATGGAGCAGTGTCCCATTCGGCTCTTTCATGCGTACTACGTCCATGTCAAATATCAGCCTGAAAAATACACATCTGAGAGAACACACATGTATGAGGTTAGATGCCAGCTGCATACCAGACACTTAAGACAAAAAAGAAAACTCCTGACTCAGACAATGCTTTTAAAGCTACTGAGATAACAAACTGAAATTCCTAAAATGCAGGATGTCCTGCAGCAGGAGGGGCCATTAAGAAGGAGGTGGAAGGAAGCTGGACAATCCCAAAGAGAACCATTCACACAAACTTATTTTCAAGACCAAATCCTAAAAGCAGACGTGCAAGTAAACTTATACAAGAGAAATTATTGCAGCTAATGAACTCTATGCCACCTCTTATTTTAAAGGGGATATGGCCAGTGTTGGCAGTTATAATAAAGGGCTGAACTTGTTCTTAGACATTTGATAAGTTTTCATAAAATGAAGGTATGCGATTTATCTCCCCAAGCTAACAAAAAAAAAGTAGTTCTCATCCTGATACAAGCCCTTGATAAGGCTTAATACAGTTGATAAATTTGCAATAATTTTAGCTCTACAAAACAGTCTCTAAAGAAGCTTAGGTCCTGCTCCCTTTTTAACTTACTCAGCAAATCTTTGAAATGTGCTTTAGGTAAAATCTTAACTTTCAGGAATTTGTTTTTGCTTATTAAACTGTTTATTTAATTGTTTCATTTTCCTATTCATCTTATAGCCATGGAATTTTGTAAAGAGAATTTTATTAACAGAATTTTGTGCTAAATACAAACACTAAATCAAAATGCCTAACAGTATTTGCTCTGTGTGTGTATAATTAAAATGCATTTTATATATATAAAGTTCAGTATTGATGTGTGCAAATGTGTATATATATATAAAAGCATACATATATTTTTATATACTTACAAATGTTTATAAGCGTACAAACACTATAGCCACTTACTGTTGTTAGTGATCTTTTGGGAGAAAACAGGTTTTCATCTGTCCAATAAAATTGAATTGCTTCATTTAGTTGGGTGGAAATTTTTGCAAGAAATAGCACAGGAAAACACATATACTTGACAACAGAAAATAATGTCAGAAAACTGCAGTTTGACGTGGAACACAGAACCAATTTGTCTTAATGAATTAAGATGCATAGAAAAACGTGGCAGAATATTTGGGGGTTTTTTGCATTCTAATTAATATTCATATGTTTGAAGTGTTCTCCCCCACTACGTTTCTAATTACATTGGAGAAATGTACAGTGTAGATTTTTTTCTGTCAGATGAAGTGCAATACTATGGAAAAATATTAAGCTAAAGAAAAAAAAATCCTGGCACACTCTCACTGGCATCCATGCAATGTAGTTCTCAAATATCAAATGGATGTACATGACAATTAGCCCAGGCTTTGCCTTAGAGAAGCACAGAACAGGATGCCAAAGTTCCTATCCTGTGATGCAATAAATTCTATTTTATTAGCAGAGCTTCAGTTTTCAGTTAAAAACAACCAAAACCTGCACTATGTACTCTATTCTGTTTGTGATGTGACTCAATGCTCCTTCACGGAGCAACTGATGCAACTCTTCACAGACATTCCTTACAAGAGAACAGTTAGCAAAAAACAACTGGAAATTCAAATACTTTGAGTGTAGTTAGGATTGATTTATAGTAGCAAGAAAATATTTCAAACGATCCTATTGCTGGTTACGTTTTTTCCTATTTATTCTACACACACGGAAAAGTAATATAATCTGTGGAACATCAATCATCCAATAGGCCCTGTTTCTTCTGCAAATGCTACTCTTCCTTTTAGATTTTTCCGTGCAACTGCACTTTGAGCAGATAATAGTGTTTAATGCATTTGCTCATTAAGCCAAATGTAGGAATAATTTTGCAGTTGTATTGTCTCAACATATGGAATATTCTACCACATTTTGAAAAATGTAATGGACATCTGTGACAGAGGGGCATATTCTTTTAGCAGATAAATGTTTCAGAGGATTAGGAGACTTGCCCTGATCAGGTTAAATGTCAGATCATTGCCCATGAGGGGCAAAATGAAGTATTGACACTATTAAAAAACTGAACTCTATCAGTCTAAGCCATTATTAAGGATTAATTAGACCTGATACAAGAGAGACCAGAGCTGATGGCATAACTTAGGTTCTGCTAAGGTTCTGTTTTGCTGGTGTTATAAAAGGGTTTGCTAATGATCACAAAATTTCCAAGTGATTTTCATTTCAGAAACATGAGAATTTAGTATGTTTATACTACAAAAAAAAATTATACATGCTTGTTTCCCTGATTTGCTTTGAGATCACTGGAGATGAGACTTCAATCTTAAACTCTGACAGCTCTTCAAAAGGTGTTTACATACTGTCTACACGAGCATGCTACGTCTCTGTCATTTTAATGCAGTCCTCTTCACAACAGCTAGAAGAGTTCACATCTATTCAGGTGGAAATTTTTTTCTGTTCAACTTCATTAAAAACCATGGCTCTTCATCACTTACATACCTCCTCTTCTATTTAGAAATGTGTTCTACTTGGACTGTCCTGGCACCGGTTTGGGGTAATACCTACCTAACAAGGAAGTCTAGCTTTAGGGCATCCTTTTACCTGTGCCTACTTTAGTCATGTTGTGATATGGTTTCTAATAAGAAAGGTTACCTTTATCAACTTCTCTATTGCTGTATCAGTCATTAAATACCTAAGTCCGTGCTGAACCTTAAAAGCCACAAGATGTCTTAAGTACAAGGAGCCTACACTTTAAATTCAAAACAATTAAAACCAATCAAATCGTCATGCCATGGAAATGGCCTGGCACTATTGTTTTGACATGACTTCAGGTTCAGTAAGCGTTTTGCTTGCATTATGGTCTTTATTCAAGTAAAAGATTAATTCTGTCTGATACCTCATACAGCAGGGTTTTCCATGGTCCTCCATGGAAGAGCTGAATGCCTCCACTGATGAACAACAATACAGCCATAGTATACTATGTATAGTGTGTATATACACTATACTATGTATAGTGTATATGAACTATAGTATATGCACATATATATACTGGTAGTACAGGGACTACCTGACAGTGGCACATGATGAAAAAAGCTTGTCTGAACATGCGGTGTATCCTATGTGAGCTCTGAAGGAGGAAAAACATTTTCCTTAGAAGCCAAGGTAGCTATTTTTCCTGTAGGACCAGGTGTTGCCACAGGGCTGATGAATTTCTTTACTTCTGCTCCAGATCAGCTCCCTCACCTTTGTAATCTGGCCAGTGTCAGGGGAGAGTGCACATGGATAGACTGATGTATCATTGCTTGATCGGGCGTATGTTCTACCTCCTGTATTTTTCAAATGCCAGATAGACCAGCATGCTTTTCTTCACTGTTGCTGTTTTTTTGGAGGATGAGTAGCTGATACAGGAACTGTTGGCCTTCGTTGGACCAGTCTTAGTCTGCACCAGTACCCCTCTCTCACGCTGTGGCCAACGCCTGCTGCTCTGGAAAGGAGTGCAGGAAACTCTACCCTGGCCAGTCATGGGTTTCTGCTCCTTAAGGCAAAGGTTTTTCCTGAGGGCCGTTAGGGATTTGCATATGCTGCTGGCCAAGAGGGTGACTCCTACCATCTGTCGTGCTAGAATAATCTGCAGTCTGACAGTGTGATAGAGAAGAAAAATATATACTGGTATTATATAATTAGCATACGGCAGGAGAAGTTACTTAGGAAGTATTTTACTGCCCAAGGGCAGCTGAGCATTACAAAGAGTCATTACTGAGCTCTACCAGATTTTCTCAACTGAATATGAACCCTGGGAGCATCATCAGGATTATAATGATTTCCTCTAGTCATGCAATGCTTTTGTTTTGGGGGGGCAGAGGGAGGAAAGCACATGGTAAAACAGTGCTCAGGCTTGCTGAGTGTAGGTGTTTCTTGCTTGTAGCCCTGCCAGCTGGTTTCTGTGAGTGCTCTCATGTAACGCTGCTTGACAAAAACAGTTGTAGGTGGACAAGTCCCGGATATTTTAAACGTTGAACTATTGCCAGCTCTTTTCTACATTTCTTTGGACAAGCAAATAAATCTATTTATTACTCTTGTTGTTTCAGTGCAAGAGTTTTGGTATAACTTTCCTCTTTGCTAGCTCAGCTTCACATCTGGGTGGCTGTATTCAGCAGCCCAGCTGTGCGGCACGCAGGCAGGACAAAGGCATTTTATAAATTGACCAACAATGCAAAAGCAATAATAAAAATGCGTGAAAGAATGAGCTCGGGGGGGAGAGCTTTTTCACAGAAATAGGAGCTCAAATGTGATAATAGTATAGAGACATGTCCCAGCTTTTCTACCTTTCTCTGCTGGAAGCTAGTTGTCTGGGGACCAGCTTGCACACAACTGGGCTGCACCTCTGTGGGGAGCCTTACTGCGGGTTTGTTTGGCTTACTTGGGAGGCACATGGCATTTCAGAGTGTGGTAGGAGATGCAAAGTCTTCCTGCCTCTGCAAGCATCAGAAGAATTCTGCTCCAATACAGAATTATCTGTATTGGAGAAACCCTTTGTGAAGGAAAGAAATTCAAGTTACAGGCTTGAGGGGAATCTAATCATCTAATGAGAGCTTGTATGTTCTTCCTGTCAAGCAGCTCTGGGACACTTTCAGGATTTTCTTTCCTGAAATAAACCAATAAACCCATTTTACAACATTTTGTGTTTTCTGATGCATATACAATGGAGACTATAATTTTTAAAGCGAAATCAGTGTGAGTTTTGGTGCTAAGTTTAAGTCCTTGTTTTCATTCTGACTTCTCATAATTGCTGTTACTGGATCATTTTGTTTTATAATTTTTGTATGGGCTGATGTGTGTGTTCAAAAGTAGATGCTTATGCTGCCACCTGCATACAATAATCAGCTTGTGCAACCTCAGGGATGAACTCTGCTGGTGGCATGAGCAGCAGTATTTAAACCAGGACATACACTGAAGCATAATCTCATATGCCTTGATACAAGTAGATCTGACACGTAGGTATTAAGGAATGTACAAAGCATGGGCTGCTAGACCAAGCCTTAGTGGGAAGTCATCCCTGCTTGGGGGAGCTCATGGGTTAGAAAGTCAGGCCAAGGGTGAGGTGGGAAGTGGAGGCAATGCTCCCAATATGTAATGCAGCAGAACAACAGCACAGGCTTCCTGAGACCAGTCTAGTGCCACTTAGAGTCCTCTGCCGCCTTCTCACTGCTGGGTTAGGTGCTGGCCTAGACCCCCTGTGCTTTACACTCACCTGGCAGTAAGAAGGGGATGTTTTCCTTTAGGACAGGGAAATCTGCCTCAGTTGGAGAACAAGAAGTCTTCAGCAGGTCGGGAAGCATATTAAAGCTTCAGGGTGGTGTGTGTGTGAGAAGCAGAAGAAAGCCTATGTTTCATGAAAGACCACTGCTAGTCCTGTATGAATGATTACTAGATAAGGAAAACCCAATCAAAGGAAAACCATAATGTTACTAGAAGCTATTCAGTGCAGCACAGTACATGGCCATAAATTTCATGTGATGGTTATAACAGTTTTCTCCTCAACAATTACACACTGTATGACTCTGAAAATGACAGCGAGCTCATCTGAGATGTCTTTATAATAAAATATTAGAAAAAGAAAGGAAAATTGGAATGAGAAAAACAAGGAGAACTATTTGTATTTTGCCTTCTCCTGGAGTATCAGGGAACCATGTGTGAGGGTGTACCATGAACCCATATGGGCGACAATGATGGGGAGAAGTGAGAATTGTATTCCCCATGGCCACAGCCACACACACACAGAGGCAGAGACCAGCACTTCTGCCTGTGGTCTGTGCCAAGAGGAGAAGAATACAGCAGCAAAGTCTGGAGATCGAGGCGTTCCAGGCTACCCAGCTACATGGAGACTCTTCCTTCCTAAACTGGTGTGCTCCTGCAATGGAGCCTCACTTTTCTGTCCTGCTCCCTGTCCCTTTTCCTTCAGGTCTCCTGGGGTGTTCAACAGTTATGGGTACTAGCTGCTCCAGGAGCAGAACTGTCTCTCAAGTAAAACCAGTAGCACCTGGTAGGGCTTGGATTCCTGTTCTTTTCATAGCTCTTTCCTAACCTCCTCTATTAATGGAGATTTCTTCTTCAGAATGCATTTCTCTTTTTTTTTTTTTCCTTAAATCCTTTGCTATAAAATTTTCATCAATTCAATGCATCAGAGGAAATCCTGAATCAAATTTGACTCAGGAAACTAGTGAAATCAGTCTAGATTTTAAAAATTTGAATATATAAATATTTTATTTATATATCACATTTACTCACATGAGCAAAGTGATATTTGTGGTGCGCCAAGAGTTGGAGTTGTTATACTGAATAATATTCCCGTGCAAGCTGGTGACTGGGTGGTGCTCTGAGGATAGGTAGTATACTACAATGCTGTGGAAAATACTGACGTTAAAAGTTGATGCAGTTTTACTGTAAACATTGTCGAGGAAATAAAAGAAGTTGCAATCTGCCTTCAGTGGAAATGAATTAACTGGCAGTATCTTCGCTGGCAGTTTGCCTGTTTTACCCCAAAGCCTGATTTGGTTCCATAAGAACAGACTCAACACAAAGATACTGTAGTAGGAAGCTGCACACAATGACTTCTACTTAAGTTCTTCTATCCCTTAAACTTTTACCAGGGGTGACTTGGCCAGGACTCATATAGTGTAGTTAAACTTCCTTCTTCAGTGTTGCACTTTTTTTCCTTTTCCCCTTTAAACACATGTGGTTTTTTTTCCTCTCCCTCTCATACTAGCAGATGGTCTCCAGTTCTATGCAGGAGCTTCTATTCCCTGGGTTGCTACGCAACAAAATGCATCCTATCTGCATCCTTTCTGCGCTGTATCTCGTTTCCGTTCAACAACTCAAAATAACCAGCTTAGTGCTTCAACACGCTGCTTCCTCTTTTCTACAGAGTTGAATATCTATCAAGTATCTTCCTGGGCTTCCTATCTCTTCCTGTTACAGCCTTGAAAAAAAATGTGTTTGCCCTGAATTGATTTTCCTCATCACTTCCTATTTACATCAGTCCACTTAATGCTAAGGCAGGCAAAACATACATAAATGAGTCACGCAGCTGCTAGCCCATAAAAAAAAATAGTGTCAGCCAATTGTGTGATGTTTGAAAGCAAGATTCTTCATTGTTGTCAGGTGTGGGGTTCCTGTTTGTCCTTTTTATCGTGGCTTTGTTTCCCTACTGATACCAGAAAGTTGAAAACAAACTTTTTCTTGGGTTTTTTTTTTTTTTTTTGCTACTGGACTTATGAAAAGGAAAATATTAATCTCCAGCACAGCACGGGAGAAGGCGATGAGGTAGAAACAGTAGCATGAGTTGCTCTGGCTGATGATGAGGCAAACTTTTTGGTGGGGTTCATGTTTTGTTTTTTTTACTAGATATTTGCCACTATGTTTGAAACTGCAAGTGTTATGAGGTACTTGTTAAGATGCGTTCACTGCTGTTAATGCTAAGTTTTGCATGTTCTAAACTATCTGCACTACTACTTAATGCTTATCAGGTTAAGTACAATAACTTTGCACCCTTGTTAATTTTTTTCTAAGATGAGCTTAATTCCCATTTTGATCTTACGTTAGCTTTTTCCGTAGCAGGAAATGTCAGCTCTGGAGAACCTCATGTCGCTTACCCTACAGATAATTTAGTAGGTTAAAGGACACACAGAGACTTCTTTTGCTTAACTTGAGCGGTCTAAAGTTGGACATGTGGTCTGTCCTTGGCAGCTGCATTCACTCTCTAGTCAATGGGGAAGGAGAGGCACCGTCAGTAAATGAATTAGTGAATGACTGAATTACTATAAGATAGGTGGGATGAATCACCGAGACACAGGATTTCTGTCTCTCTAGCGGCTTTTGAAAGAGTTTGGCTGATACCTTGGATGAAATGCCTGATTCTTGTATTGCTGAAGTGAATCTGGATGTTAGCCGTCTGTCTTCATAGAATTCCAAAACATTTCTCTCTCTTTCTCCAAAACAGTTTCCATTTGTTGTTATCCCATGCCACCATTTCCACGTACAAATAATCCAATTAATGTTTTGGAAAGGAGATGAAAAATGACTGATAAAACTACAGATGCAAGAGATGACCACGCAGCCACTTTGGCTTTTCATGATTATTCTTCAGAGATCATATATATAACTAAATATATCTCTTCTTTTTGTAGCCTGGGTTCAGCCTATGTAACATAAAATTCAGTCTTACATTTCTGGAGCAGCGGTGTGCCTAAAAAAATTTCTTTTTTTCCAATGGAAATGTCCATGTTCAGATAACGACTAGGTTAAGACTAGCTGAGTCTCAGTGACTGGATCTTTCCAGCTTGCAGTTGAACTGAAGCTTTTGATGAGAGATTATTCAAGGCAGAGTCTGATGATGCTTATCCAGAGCACTGTTTTAAACTGTGTAGGACAACTTTCTATGTTGCCTGAAAGCAGAATTTCAACCACCACTACCTTTCTGAAGGAATCTGACAAGTTCTTTTATTGGATATCATTAGTTTTCCACAGATCAGGTGGACTTTGGAAGTCTATGCTTCCTGTGTGGTTACTGCCTTTTTATTTTATTTATTTTTCCCACAGCCATCAGCATTCTGGTTTTGGCTCACTGGCATGACTGGCTTCTCCCTTGTTGCAGCAGCGCTGGAGGTGCAGGGCACGATCTGTGCTTACGGGGCTGCTGGGCTCTGTCCTTGGCCGGGCTTTTGCTGTGAATGCCTCTCTCAGCCCTCTCCCCGGCCTCTGGCCGTGCTTCTTGGCTTTTACCTTCCCTCCCGTAGCCCAGGGTGGGCTTTGGCAGTGCCAGGCTGGTGCAGGAAAGCAGCTTTATGCAGCTCACGAGGGCTGGCTCTGCACTGCCTTTCTCCTTTAGTGTGGCCATGTCCTTGGCTGGGGCCAGGAGCACAAAGCAGAGCAACTGAATTAAATGCATTTCAGGTGAAGAAATGCCGCGGTCTGCAGTATAGTGTTTTACGGGGCTGGGGTTCCTCTGCTTGCTTCTCTTCCTTGCACTGCAGACTGCAGTAAAACCTGGGCACTGCCAGAGGATGTCTAGGGAGCAGCTTCGCCTCAGGAAGCTCAAACTACCGCTGCCACTTCTTTTCTCTGCGTGGTGGTAGCCCGTGCACGGGCTCGGCTCTGTCAGAGCTCAGTCTCAGGGCTTCTCCTTTTCCTCTAGCTCCCCGATGTGCTGCAGAGGTGAGGAGTCATGCGTTTGCTGCTCCCCCCACTCTGCGCTAAGGTCTCTGTAGCAGAGACTCCCACCTTGCCCATAGGAGCAATGCTTCAACTAATTCTGGGCACCAGGCTATAGCTCTACTCATTCTGAGAGAAATCTCCACAATTTAGTGAACTAAATTGATTTCAGCTTGCCACAGAAATAACAGTAAATAATAACAATATCTTTATGTATAAAGTGCCACTTTCAAATTGACAATAATACAATAAAATTAATGCACAGAGGAATTTTTTTCCCCATTGGATCTTTAGAAAACCTTTACATTAACACAGAAAGAGAATGGTTGCTGTAGTTCAGCAAGGTGTGGGAGTTGCTGGATGTTATCTTAAGGGCTGTGTGTGTGGAAAGGCAGGCTGGGTGTTCATCATACTTTTCCTCTAGCTTTAATGTCTCGGAAACTGTGCATTAAAAATATAAGCAGTGAAGAAAAGGATGGTTATAAAGAGGCTGGCAGGGATCATCTTAATAAGTAACGTGAGTAATTTTCTAATATCATGAGAAAGGAGAGGAGTTAAATTCAGGAGGGGTGAGTGAGTTCTACCCAGTAGGAGCTTTCACAGCAAAGGGTAAGACTGGTTTTGCCCTGAGAGATGATGGAAGGACCCCTCTAGACAGATGATGTTTCTTGACAAGACAGGATGCAAATTAGAAGTTGGATTATAGCCCACACAATTTAAGAAGAAAAACAAAAAAAGGCAGTGTTAACCTATACTTTATTCCTTCATTCCAGCTAGTCCCCCCAGAGCCAAACACCTCTGATGTCCCAGGGTCTGTGCCCACGGGTCATTTGAAAGCTTGGGCCCCACAGCCAATAGCTGTCAAACACAGAGCAGTGGCAGCTGTGTTATGATCGGTATTGCTTATTTTATCTGTGTGCATTGTAACGTGTACTGCTGTTTACAGTCCAGATTAAGGTTTCTGGACTCAAGGCCTACTTTTACTAACATGGGGTATGTATACATTGCAGCACAATTGATTCTTTTGGTAGACCTTGCTGTGTTGCTTGATGTATTTCCTTTTAATAAAGCAAATGTGTGTCACCATTACCACAGAATGATAGGAAATGCTAGTTGTGGCTAAGTTATTTCACAATAAAGTTTTTTATTGTGAAAAAGATACTTCCTCTTAAATGAGCTCAATGCTTATTGCTTCCAAGTATAGAAACAGTGCCTTTAGAATAATGTATATGAAAAATATATTCTCAAGCCTTTATTGATAATTAGAATGTACAGAGAATATATATTGGATTAGGACTCGGTAAATTTATTTTAAAAAGGGAGCTCTGTGCTATGTTGATCTCTATCTTAGAGACGTGCAGCCTAGAAAGAGAGGAGAAGAGCCAACACAGACTAGGACACATTCAGTTCTCTTAAAGCAATGGAAATCCAGGTTTCATGGAGTTAAAAGCTTTGCTTGCGATCTTCCCTAGAAACTTCCTGGCGCAATTGGTTTCTATTTGAACTTTCAGAAATTAGCAGGTACTTTTCCTGAGTGATGCTGTAGTGGTTTTTTTATTCTAATAAGAGATATTTATACTCTTAAAAATAAATTCTGTCATTCATGGAATGGGTAAGGTCTTTTCTAGCTCTGCTTAATAGCAATATGGAATTTATAGCTCATGAATTCTTACAATTTTCTTTTACAATAAGTTTTAGAAATGTCACTAAGTTTATCAGAACAAATGTGAAGTGGACATTTACAGGCAAAGGAACTATTTTCTCTTGACATGTTTGGAGACTAGACAGCAGAAGACAGATCTCTTATGTGATGAGGATCTGTAGGTCTAGAGTATGGTGATGGAGTGAATTCATATTTTGTATCACAAAAAGCTAAACAAAAAGGTTAGGAAAAATCACCACTGGGACAAATCTTAGTACTGTCTTTGTTTCAACATCCAAGAACAAACAGGTACTCCTGGAAGAAATTCCCTTTGCTATGTTTGGTTTTTTTATTAAAAAAAGTCAACAGGAGTAATCCCTGGGAATTGGAGAGGCCAGTTAGTGGGAGGTCAGAGTGGAAAGCAGAAGTACAAAGCTGCAACTCACCTAACAAGAGCTGAAATGATGTCTGTGCATTGCTCTAATAAGCAATTTGCATTAATCACTTTCTGGTAGACTCACTAGTGTGTGTCCATGGAGGGATGTTCTTTCCCAAGCATTGATTGCCATTGCACATATGAGTTACTTTCAACATATTTTCTGATCATTTTCAGTACGTACATAAAAGGTTTGCAAGAGGAATATTGTGCAACCAGATTTTAATAAAAATGTCAATTATATTGAAAAGCTTCAACACCAACTCTATCTTTATTATTGACACAGTAATAGAAAAGAGGCAAGCACAGTAATTAGCAAAGCAATCGATTCCAGTGTTATGCAGATCATCTGCAAAGAAAAAGATACTGTTCTGTTCACATACCATGGATCCTTTGCTTGAGAAATAAGCTTTTTTGTTTCCTTGTTTCTTTGTGTAGCCTAGTCATTAGGACCCATTTAAGAAAGTCTGTCTTGGAAATTCATGTTAACTTTACAATATGACTATGTGAAAATCAATAATACATCAATATGCAACACTTGTTATATGTAAACAAGCTATGAACAATATTGATAGGCCAAGTTCTAGCTTGCTCTACTAGAATGTGTATCTGAAATTCATGATGAGAATGAGCCCCATTTAAAAAAAAAAATAAAAAATTGCCTTCTCATGTTTGCATACAGAGAGGGGAGCATTATGCTGCAGGTTTAGCGCTTTCAGCTGCAAGCAACGTGTTATGGCAAGTGCCCTTAGGGACTACAGCTCCTAACCCACTCCTGGCGGTAGTGGAGCCGTCTCCTTCATCCCATGGAGGCTACTTTCACTTCCTCAAGACCGGAATTAAACTGGCAGCAGGATAGCTGTGTGCGCGTGTGGAGTTGAGCTAACCAGCACAGTGTAAGGGTCCAGCCAAGGCCACCGTGGCCTTCCGAAAGCTGTAGAGCGGCTTCAGAGTCTACAGGGGAGCATGTACACAGTATGTCCTTTAGTGTGCTGTCTTTACAGCATCACGTATTTCCTTAAAGAAAATTGTTATGATGTTCCATCATAATGGTTTAATTATCTTAAAAGTGACTTGGCCCATTGCTGAAGAATGTTGTGTTGGTTTTTTTAAAGCAGATTCAGTAATTAAACTAAACAATTGGAGAAGCAGTTTAGTTATATAAGTATATTACCTCTGAGCCCAAAGTGGTCCTTCTCAGTATATGTTTAAAAATATTTCTAATCCAAACTCTGTAGAAGGTGCTCACAAGGGACAAATAACTTAATATTGACATAGCCTTAAATATATTGAAAAGACATAAATCAGAATAATGAGATGCATAAATCTGTTAATATTAATGGGGAAGCCTTTTGGGAAATGTAGTGTAAAATCAAAGAAAAAGATGAACTTGAGATGTAAGCAATGATTCTAGTTAAATGAATAAAAAATTGGATATTTTGTTCCTTCTCAAGTCAGAAGAAGACATTACATCCTCTTGAAATTGTGCTTATGTCTTTAATACTGTCATAAACAGAAAGAACACAAAAAATATTAGGGAAAAAAAGAATCTAAAGGTATCTCTAAAAGCCTACTAATAAAACCCTGGAACTATTTGTTTTTCGCATCACGGAATGAGGAAAGCACCATGAAGCCTTTCTTTCAAAAATTCTCCCTAGAATCGATAGACTAATTCTACACTAAATTTCAAGGCTATAAAACTTTATTAGCAAGAAGGATATGTATATTGTTATTCATTTGTTCACACTGCAATGGTTAAGGTTCTGTCAGCATTTCCGTTAAAACCCCCTATAATTTAACAGGAAATTCCAACACACATAAAAATGCATTCAGGCTGCATTTGACAAAGGGCTTCCTTAACCATATTCTCAAAATTAATTCTGTTTAGATGTTTTATAGCTTGAAAAGAAGCGGGCTGTCGTGTTGTTAGAGTTATATACCATCTCATACCCACTGCAAAGTGTTACCAGTGTCAGCAACTGCAAAACTGCACTGCAGCTTCTGATTACCTCAAATAATGAAGACTCCTAGAGCAGCTGCAAGGTCTGTGTTGGAAGAGGACCTAGTTCTGCCCCAGGCCAGGGAGCTGAGGGTGATGCACAGATCCACTGAGCTTAAAGCCCAAAGGGGTGCTGGGCTGGCCCAGACTGACCTCCCTGTTCTTCAGGCCCTGGGGCTGAAACCTATCCTAAACCCTACTCTAAACTCAGCAACTGCACTGACCTGGAGAGACATCAGTGTGTTTGCAGATGCTTCACAGTCTCTTCCTTGAGTAGTTTGCTCCCATGATTAATCACATCCTCTGGAAAAAGCTGAATTCTGTGTATTAACAACATGGATACGTACTTTTTGATGTGGCAAGAAATGTTTTATTGCTAGTGATTTAAACAGATGGTTGTTGCATATGTGTCTAAGGGCAGAATATAACTCAAGAGTGTTCGGAAACACTTCCCTAGCAAAGACGACATTGGCTGTTGGAACTATCACACATTCATGCTTTAGGCATGAATGTTCAGTGTAGAGGCATCGTACCTCTAGGATATCAGACAAACCAAACTTCTGCACTTAACACTGGTAAACTATGCTTGTCAGGGTGAGAAACAAGATAGTTCAGAAGCTTTTATGTTTGCTAACTATATCATGAAATCTTCAGTGAATGTCTCAAAAATCTGTTTGATTAAGATTTGTAGAAAATCGTGGGGTTTTCTGAGCGATCATAAAGTTGAAAGTGTTTGAAAAAAATCTCAGGTTCTCCACTCCTCAGTTGAACTGCCTGCTGCATAACAGTGAAAGTCAGACTGTAAAATACTATTTACCCCATTTCTTTAAAGTTCCCTCAAAGATGGTTCTCATTCATGTGTAGCTGACTCCTGTACATCAACAGTGTTTTCAAATCTTGGATCAATATCCTGGAAGTTTCAGAGAAATTAATTAGTCTCACTGAGGGGTTACTTTCCTAGGTTAGAAAGAAACCCTTTGCTCCAGTTGGTATTGACTACATAGTCAACTGGATAGACACAATGTTTACCCTCCTAAGAGGTCAATTTAAGTGCTCCAGGCAACACAGTAAATGTAAGGACACACTTCTCTGCTGTTTCATTTGTAAGCATTGACCACACACAGACTTTTGGTTGAGTAAAATTGTTTCAGGCTATTGCTCCACTACCTGTTTTTACTAAGACTTACCCTTGATTCTAATATGATTCTTAAATTAGTCATTTTCTGATTAGGGATGGTCACTTCCCTAATGGCCGTACCTCAAAAAATCTCTATTGATTTCAATGGAAGCGGATGGACTTTATAAAGAGGAAGCTCCGTGATCAAATAAGAGATTTCAGAAGTACTGAAATTATAAAATCTTACAATGTGCATTATGAAATAGCTTTTGACTACAAAACACAAACTCAGTAATAGAAATTACATAAATTTTCCACAATGCTACTTACATATTTATTGTATTTTGCAGTGTAGGAGTGATGTCATATTCGTTTGGGAGTCAGAAGCTGCAGTTCATATTTATACACGAGGTGTTTCTGCAGGAGTGTGCCTCATCCGCTGTGTAACTTAGATGTCCATTTTTAAAGCTACAGGAAGAAGTACATTTGTAAGCTGTTTATGCTTACACGGTGCAGAATTTTGTCAGAAATTGATAACTTCATTAGTAGACTTTGGACTAGTGTTGCAGTGCCCCTCTTCCAGAGTTGCAGACCTTCTCCCATCCCCGGTTCCTGAGAAACAAGTTTGGAAACTGGAAAATTTCATTTTGATATTTCATAATGAAAGGGTTTTTTTCGTTTATTTCCTTTTCCATTTTCCCTCACCAAACATTCTCCTAAAAAAACCCCAAACAAACAAAACCCACGGAAAAAAACCCAGCGAGCTTAAGTGACTTGAAAATGAAAGGATGTGTGTTGGGCTGCCTTGCACTGGCTTTTAACCATCAGTCTTAAACTCTACAATTTGTAACGTTAGCATGTCATCAGGAAATTAAAACCAGTGGCCAAATTCTCCCCTTATCTAAAATGTCTCAGCTCAGTTGGAGTTTACTTCCCAAGAGATAACATGAACCGTAGGACCACTAAACCATATCTCTTTGTTTTAGTGAATATTTCAATGTTTTGTGTCTTTCAAGAGACAGTGAGACTTTCCTTTCGCTTACTGTCTCGAGTGTATTCTGAGTAGATGGGAGATGTGGATCGAGGGCTCCTTGAGCAGAAGAGGAATGCAAACCCGCTCTGTTTTCTGTGGAGAAGTGCCCTCGCCTCTGGGGTCCTGCTGGCCAGGCAGGGACTGCTGCCTTTTCAGTTTTATTATTTTAGCCCTCGGTTATTTTGAGACGAAACTGTTTGTAACTTTGGAAATAATTGAATAGGTTTTTGCTGAAAACCACATTTGATGAATGCGTTATTTGCTGAAAAAATTCCTCAACTCTGTATGAATAATTATGGCTTTTAGTAAATTCTCTCTGGAGAGTTTATCGGATCATTTTATTGCACGTAGAATAAAGTTAGAAACCCAGAAAGCGTTCTGCAGTCAGCTTCCTGCCTGTCTATTAAAAGTGGGAAGCCCTGTTGGGTTTTCCTTCCTATGACAGCTCGCCCATAACTCTTTCAGCTATGGAAAACTGATTAAAAGTGTTGTTGGCTTTGTTTATTACTGAGAACTGTGAGTCTGTGTTCTCTTCTTGGTATACCCAACATGAATCATCGTTTATAAACATCCTGTTAGTATTGATGGAATAACTGGGGACTTAATAAGACTTTGATCTTTTCAAGCAACTCGCATATACTAAGGCACAACGTTGGTAGAGTCTTCAAAGTGCTAGCATAAATAAAAAAACCACTACACAGAAAAAACCTCCATGCATGTAGGATGTACAATGAAACATTATTTCATGTGCAGTGTTTCTGAGAACACCTCTGAAAAACCCTGATGTATTCCGAAGTTCCAGAATAAAACTCCAAAATAAGTTAAACAAAACTTCCCTGATCCAAAGAATACAACAACTGATTTGATTTTTTTTCCTATTTTACGATAATATATTCTGGAATTTCTTGTAAAAGCTATGAGAAGGGTGGGCTGTTCCGAAATCCAAATTTTTTTTTAATTGTTTTTCTTCTGCTATTTTTTAAAAATTTCCTATAGACACAATGGCTGATATCTGTTAGAGATGCTTATAGACAGATAGCTATCACTTAGCAAGGCCCCATTTCTTCTTGTGTCTAAGGACAGCAAACATTGCTTCATGTAAAAATAGTTTTAGAATGGCATAATTTATGATGTGAGTATTCTGAAAATAGAGCATTCATAAAACAGTCAACAGTTATGAAACAGTTTTTAAAAGCATCTTTTGTAAAAGGTTTTTTTTGCAAACTAGACAGTCCTTTAAAGATGACCCTGTGGAGTACAATAGATGGGACAAACAGTGAGAGACAAGTTTCAGATTGCTTTTGAATAACATCTAAAGCTTCATGGTGGCCCCTTTGATGTGAGCCCAAGGGGACTGACCACCTGTGTTGCTTTGTGCAGTGATGATTTGTTAATCAGGAAAACAAGAAATACAATATGGCCTCAAGTAAACCTTTAAGTAATCTTAGATGAAATTTAGATTTTTTCATGATCTTTACGTTATTCTTTGCACAAAATAGATAACGTTAACTGCTTAATTCCATGTTTTTTGCATCCAGACTGCCAAGAAGAGAATTTTTTCTTTTTTTTATTATTTTCCATATACTGCCTAGATTAAACTGCATAAACCACGTTAGATTTTAAAAAGGACAATCAATATATATGACCGGTTCTCTCTTACAGCTTTACAGATGTGAAGTTCACTCAGGGTTTTTTCACTTCACAAGTCGTTACTGATTATTGAATATATTTCTTAAGTAGCCACTACTATAGCACAATCTCCTGTGCCCTGATTTTTTTCCCCAAGAATAAACAAATGAACAAACCATTATTATTTTACAGTTGTTTAGAAAGTAAAGTAAACTGTTTTTATAGCATAATAA
>NW_008824996.1:1074690-1103472 GCF_000699105.1 Pygoscelis adeliae | reverse complement strand
AATGAGAGAATGACAGGAATTTTTCAATTTTTATATTGGCTGTAATTCAACCATGCTGCAGTCATCTGAAGTGGCAGTAAATACTCCCCTCTTTATAATTTCCTGAACATTAAAAATTATATCCATTTCTTCAACTAGGAAGTTAATGTCGAGAGGATATATTGAAGCTTGAATTTGAGTAATGACGTACTGGACTGGTAAGTGTCCTAGTATTTAAGACACTTGCCAGTCATTTTTTCCTTTTCAGAGAGGGATCGCAAAAGGAATAACGAGGGATTATTCCAGGTGAACCTACAGAAACGTGAGAATACTGTCTTCTAGACTGAGCAATGCTCTTTCTCTACAGAGAGCTCCAAACAATCGCTAAAGTCAGGTTTTCTTCAACAATGATGTTTTAGCTTAATTGCCATGTTTTTTCTAGAACATGTATCTGAAGGAAAACTCATCCCTGTTTAGGTAAAACTATAATTAGAGAAAAAGTTGCTAGGGAGTTCTTAAACTACAGATATTCTTAGGTGAAGAGCTGAATGACTGAGAAATGTCAGTTTAGTTCAGACAAGGACACAGAGTTGGGTTCAAACCTGTTACACTGGTATAAAGGAGTTTTAAGTCCATGAAGTTACACTGGTTTGAGCGTTATGGGAAACTACTAGTGTCTTCCAGACTTGTTTTACAGATTGCTAAGCCACTACAGTGAATTTAACTTTAAAATGGCTTACAGGCCCTCCTCATTCTTCAGGACCTGACCTCAGATCTCTCTTTTAGGATGTAGCCCATTAAGTGACAAGACCAAGAGCTCCGTTCTGTGACATGCTGAACATCTGCTGAAAGACAAATATCCTAAAAATTCCTCCAGCTTCAGTCACCAGCACAGGGGCTGGGAGAAGCTGAGGAGCTCAGGCTGCTGCAGTCCTGGGCTGGTTAGCCCCACATCTCCCCGTTTACGTCCAGACCCCTTCTAGCCCGCAGCTGGGAGTGCAGACCCTGGTTTTCTTCAAACCAGAGCCTGGATTGTAGGTTGAGCATTCAGAAACAGGCATAGGCAAGGGTGGGAACACATGCCCATCAAACCTGTGTGTTTGGTTAAATGAGTTGGCTAGTTACAGAGTGGCAACCTGCTTAAGAGGTGGGGTAGAATACAATGACATTGATCTATGACATCATTATGTTACCTTAGGACATTGTGACACCATCAAATTACTTTAAGCATGACATCATCGTTTTGCCTCCTGTTGTTCCATGTCTTTCATCTCTTGTTTTCTGACATAATGAGATGGGGGTCTTGGTGATAACGGTACTCTCCCCTGCCACAGAAACCTTGCCCAGCTCCCGTGCAGTGTCCTGCCTGGTCACTGAGTGAGATGAAGGGCCGGGGGGGGGGGAAGATCATGTCGTTGCTAGCAGCATCCAAATGCATAGGCACAAAATGAGGAGTATAATTAAATTACGCGGGCAAACTTCTTTTACTGCTTTGTGCTGGAAGTTTTATTTGTAGAGCTCATTTTTCTTTCAAAGCATGCCTTTGTGATACAATTCCATGTTAAGGATTTTCCTACTGTCACCCAGATAAATGTCTTTCTACCTAAATGCTACTGCAAGCTCACAAATTCCACTTAAGAATTGTTTAGTTCTGTTTATTATTTTGATATACGTCCTCTTTTCAAGTGGAGTGTTGCCTGTTTTGCCTTGCTTACTTTAAATCTACCATTGGGATTAATTTGGTTATTTACTCTCAGTAATGGAAATAAGTCAAAGGGGAAATGTTTTTCACACTGAGCAGGCACCATGTTCTGGTATGAGCATTCTTTTCCTTTGTTTTTTGAAACAATCTTTTGATTTCTTAGGCTTTCCTTTCATGACATTTAGGAGAAAAGGAAACTGCTGTTGAATATGGGATGCCTGGGATTTCTGTTTTATATTATGCTTTTTAAATATTTGAACTCTGCTTCAGGACGGAACAAATTAGAGTTGAAACTGCAGGGTGGGTAAGGAGTTTCAAGGTTTCCTTATTTGATTTTCAGAGGTCTATATTTACCCTACTCCGTTTTATATTGTGAAGTACCCTTTTTGCTCACTCTGAACAGTCTTTTTATTGGTAGCAGGCTTCTAACTAATAGTTACCTGCACAGCAGTTGCTAATCTTCTCCACTACAACTTTTTTTTTAAAAAAACAAACCACCACCAACAAAAAAGCAGATTTATTCTGTGATGTACTTTGACAGACTATACGAAAACTTCCCTCGTGCACTGTTTCATTTTTGTTCCCTCTCCCTATCTCAAAGCACAATTTTTTGTATCTTGATTTCAGCTCTAAAAACCCCACCCCTTAAAACAACATGTTTTCCCTTCCTTAGTGAGAAGCAGGTGAATTGTAGATCTGCACGTTGCAATTTTGTTCAGCGGGACGCACGCAATGCTGGCACTGCAAGCTGGTGCCTTCCCCGAGTCCCGGCTAGGCTCCATCTCGAAAGTAGTGCTCAGTTCGTATGCTTGCGACAAGGTGATGTATAATCTCCTTGCTATTGTATTGGGCATATTTGCTGTATGACAGAAACTTGAGAGATTCACTTGTTTGCTATAAGGCCAACTGAGATGAAACGCATTTCCTAACATATTCTATCTACGCCAGCAGTTTGGTGGTTCTTATATACAGTAAGCAGTAAAACTAGTTAAAAGATCATTAAATAACTCCCATGAAATTATAACAATGCCATAAAAATTCTAACCAATACAGAGCGCCTTGCATCTCGGAGCCCTTTAATCAGTCTTTTCCTGGGCTGCGTTCAGACCAGTGACCGTGAATCTACCAGCTATCCAATCTCCAGCACCACATTTCCTCTTTTGCTCTGAGTTCTTGGGCCACCATGGAGAGAGAGAGCCAAAATCTTGCAGTACTCGCTATGGTGTGCCGAGCAGCTGTTCAAAGCTAGAGAAATTGCTTTGAACAAGGCAGAGAGAAGGTCTGATTCTCAACTTCCATATTAAAGTGGTAATGAACTGCATTTTTGTACATAGCTTTGAAAATCCCCACTGTGGAATCATGCGCTATCAAGGGTCATTTTAATAACATTGATTGTTAAAAGACACAGCTTCCAGTGTAGAAACAGAACTCATTAGAATTCAGGATAAAGCTGATTACAGAGGAACGCGTAAAATTGAATATTAAGAAGATTAAGAAGAGCTGGGTATCAGTGCTGTATTCCAAAGGGAAATCCATCACGTGCTTACTGTCCCAATCAGTGGTACCCAAAGGCAATGTGTACCTCTGTGAGCGTACCCTACTGGAGAGGGAACTCTCAGAGTTTGGCCAAGGGTAACTATAAATATTAAAACCTTTATTATCAATGTTTGATAGAAACATAAAAAATTTATAGTTGTATACAAATTCTTTCTTTTGCAGAGGAGACGCATGAGACTTTATAATGCCACTGTTAAGTCACTCTTATTTTTTTGTCTTTCACACAAAATCTAATTATTTCTGCCCAAATTTCTTTCTTTCTTTAATAGAGGTAGCATCATCCAAAAGAAGTAAAACACAATGAATAGCTGAAGCCTTATATACAGTTAAATAGTAGAGTCTGTATCAAGGTCGTTCAGATAGGCTGCTGTGCCTCGTTTTGTTTCTTTCCTTTTTTTTTTTTTAATTTCCAGGCCCCTAGCCCCTCTGCCTCCTTTTGCTATTCAGTATGTGTTTGTCACAGACTCTCTTGTTTAGAAACAAATGCATTCAGACATCTTTGGTACTTACAAAAGCAGTGTCTCAAACTACAGCAATCATTAACATAACAGTAACACACAGGAGTTACTCCAGCATATTGAAAAACCTGTGAAGCTTTCAATGCACTCTGTAACTGTGTGAGACAGAAATGAAAGGCGAATATCTACCTAAATGTGAATTTTCACCTCCCCATAACATGCAAATGGAATTATTTTCCACATTGTTGAGAAGATTCATTAAATGGATGCAGAATCTTAAGATTGAGAACCACCTTGTTTTGTAGTGAGAAGCTATATGAGACGTGACAACATTTATATATTTAATATACGATTATCATAATTGAAATGTAGAATTAACCAAACCTGCACTATTTATGATAATGGAACAATAAATACAAGCCTCCTGCAAAATACAGTGTGCCAAGAAACTAACTTAGAGAGGGTATAGTCATTAACTGCACTAGTATCATTACAGAAATTCGTTTTACTTCACTTTACTGTTGTGAAGTACACAAAAAATCAGAGAGGATATATCAGCTTTCCATGTTTTACTACTGTTTTCTGCCTTCTCAGTTGGTGTCTTTTAAGTGACCAAAGAGACAGGACTCACCAGGACCCTTTCCACCCCTCCCAGCATCACCTCCAGTAAGGCCCCAACTCAGCCGTACCTCTGTGTGGTACTCTGCAACAGATAATCATAGAATCACAGAATGGTTGGGGTTGGAAGGGACCTCTAAAGGTCATCCAGTCCAACCCCCCTGCCGTGGGCAGGGACATCTTCAACTCGATCAGGTTGCTCAGAGCCCCGTCCAGCCTGACCTGGAATGTTTCCAGGGACGGGGCATCCACCACCTCTCTGGGCAACCGGTGCCAGTGCGTCACCACCCTCAGCGTAAAAAATGTCTTCCTTATCTCTTCAGTTTGCCTTGTGCCCTATGCAAGTCTATTAACGTTATTGTTGCAGAAGCACTTGTGAGAGACATGGGGCTGGGGGGAGAAACCAGCCATTTAAAATATGGTCCTAGGCTTCCTGTCCTCCCATGTAATGTGTCCTGCCGTGCTGCCATAGCCCCACTGTAGCTAGTAGGCCTGCAGAAAATAACATGAATCCTTTTGGCTTTCAAGCAAACTAGGCTGTGTGGCCAACACAGTATATATAACCGTACAGATTTTCATATATTTTGAGCAAAAATGCACTACCCCCCCCAGATTTAGATGTAGCACTATGTTTACGGTGATGCTGCTATTACACCACTAAGTTACAATGCTCTGTTCAGTTACATTGCTATAAGTTTGTTCAATTTAGAATAACAAAAGCCATTGTAATATTAAGATAATCAAAACTGTATTAATATCTGAAGCTTCCTTTGTATAAATCAATCTATTTTTGAATAGAAAAAGGCTATAATACACTTTGCTGCAACCTAGGACAAACTATATGTGTTGTAAAGAGTTTCAGTAAATGTCCATGGACCCTCTCAGCTGTAAATGAATGTGTTTGAATAACACCAGTAATCTGAAGGTAATTAAAGTAGTTTATGCAAGGTGCAATAAACAGCCATTGTTGTGTCTACAGAACATTACTTTATGCTACTGTGAAGATGATGTCTTTTTAGCCTCCTAGCTGTTTTGAAAAAAAAAATTCAGAGGCCACTAGTCTGAAAGAAACAAGGACAAGATAATAACTAGACGCAATTAATCCCTGTGCTTTGGAATAGTACAAATCATTACAACAATCAGAGAAAGCTGTACAGAGGTTATAGGAAGGCAAGTTAATGCAATGTTTAAAAAAAAGAAATAGAGTGTTAGAAAGACCTAAATTACAAGAGCAAAGAAATGAAAATACAACTTAATAAGAAACAAATGTTGCATGCTGTGTATTAACAGTGGAATGCTTGCAGAAAATATGGAAAAGTCTTTGTTTACTCAACCCTGACTCATGGGCAAAGGTTTACATAAACTGGGCTTCTTTCCTGATCACAAGTATGTGGGAAGTCCTGTGGGGATGGGTAGTCAATAGGGCTTCTCAGTCACTTGAAATCAGGCACATGTTTGGATTCAGTCATTCAGGGTAAAAACTTGGTCCCATAATTGTCAGCAAAAAGCTCCCATTTTATCACTGGAGCCAGAATCCCACTAACGCACAGGCTCCAGCTCTGTTGCCAGCACTGGCTTCGATAGGAGGAACACAGAGCGCTGGCAGTCAGGGTCAGTCGCTGGATCTCGGCCCTCGCTCCCCTGCGTCAGCACGTGTTGCTGTGTCTCTCCCCAAACCGTTTCTGGTGCTCTGTTTCACTTACTGGCAGGAATGAGCGTTTGTCTTATGTGCAAAGAAGGAAGCAGTAGCAATAAAAATCCTCATTAATGAACATACAGAGCAGATCCTGCTTTCCAAGGCCATCTTGCCTCTTTTAGCAGGACTCTCTCAAGCCTGCATCACCTCCAGAAATCCAAGATGCAGCTGTCCTAGTCTGAATGGGAACTAAATTGCAGTTACCTATTGCATCGCTAGATTAACCTCCTCGAGGGGAAGGGATGAGAGTTACATACTTTTCTGCTTTAAAAAAAGTTCTAATAATTCAGAGAAACATCTAACGTTGGTAAATGTGCACGGTAAGTACTTGATGGATTCAATTTATTCCCCTCTTTGTGTGCTGACATCCTACTCGCTGCATAGGGAGATTCTACAGATGTACAGAAATGCTGCACAGGATGGGATGTTTCTTTATGGCATTTCCGTGTGCTTTAAATCTCTGAAGAGTTTTCTGTGTGTGTGTTTTATATTGAGTCATTAAGTACAAAAACAAACTTATTCACAAACCAACTTTGATCTAGGTTTCCTGTGATTTATCTCTGCTGTCTATAGCATGCACTGAAATCCTACCTGATTGTTATTAGCTCCCCAAATATTTATATCACTCCAGATAATCAATGCTTATCACAGTCAATACAGACGTTACAAGTTCCTCAAAGAAAGGCACTGTCAGCATAATAGCATTTTAATTATTGCAGCATATGTTTTCAAATGAGTCTTTTGTTTACAGTAACAATTAAACAGAGTATAACCATATATATCTAATTAATAGATGATGTTAAAAATATCGTACATGTAAATTACAGCTTTTCCCACTAAATGTATGAAGCAATAATGCAATGTCTTGGAGGTATTAATGCTCACTTCACTTAATTAATTTAAATCATGTTGCTAGTGCTGTTTTCTGCTTTCATTCCCTTGCGTTTGCACTCTCTACAGGATGTTTTTCATTCAACTGCTGTGTAAAACAAATTTGCTTGTGGGGGTTTGGTGATATAAAGCATCTGACTGGCACCAGTACATTAGTTATCCTACATATAACTGAAAACATAAATGCAATATTTGGAGAAGAAGTAGAGATAGCAGCATCTACTGGTTAGAAAGACGCAGACTACATGTTTTTTGTTATCAAGTGTGCTGTAAGTTCATGGGGAAGTTCAGTGGAGAACACGCTGAGCCCTTCTGTCCCTCAGCTTCCCAGCTTTACGTAGCCTTTTACTCCCTGCACCATTTTGAAGTTCTCCAAAAAGAAGTGCAACGTTTCTTTTTTTTAAAGACATTTCAAAGAAAACTTCTTTATTATCTACTTTGTAAGGAAGACTTAACATTCATCTATCTCCGAACAGAATCTAGTCTAGGGATGTCACAAGAATATTTCTATAGGCAGCACAGTCATGCTTTGAAGAGGGGAATTACTCTTTGTCTCTTTTTAAATGTACTTGCTGCTCATGCAAGACATTAGGGAGACAGTTCTGAATCAGAATATTGTACTTATCTTCTGGATAGATGCAAATCAAAAGATAGTTATAATACAAATCAGTGTGAGGATTTTTTTTTATGCCTTAACTACATAAAATTTCAACTATTTCCCATCTAAAGAAGTTGTTGCAGGCAAAAGGTACATTTTGTGAAGTAAATTTTTTTTCTTTGGTGAACACCTGAGAGAAACCGTCTCTGGATCTAAAAAGGTCTTTGGAAAAACCTAACATATTTGCTAAGTAAATAACAGGCACACCTTGCTTTTTCAGGGATGAATTTCTTCTATAATTCTTTTGATATCCTCTTTATCAGGCACATGATAGCCTGGGGGTTTGAAACACAAAAGCACAGAGAACACAAGCACTGGTGGATAATAAGTTTTTCCCAGGTACAAAGACTATTGACCATAAAAATGGTTTAAAATAATGAGGAAGACAATTAAACCAGTGAAAAGGCTCTTACTATAAGATTTCAGAGGGCTCTGGTTAGTGGCCCCTTTGTACATTTTTGTATCTTCATATTGACAGGAATACAAGAATTGACATATTTGCCTATTTCAGTAGTCTGACCTTCACTAGTGACCTCATCTTGAGCTGTAATACAAGTCTTATGTACTGTACGTGTCTTATTTACTCACTATAGCTAATGTCCTGGAGCACTGGATTGTGATGCCAGGCATTTTTAGTTTAACCTACTAAATCTATCAGTAAAAAATCTAAAATAATGCTTAAAGCATATGCATATTTATGTTCAATATTTATTTTTCCATCACTGGATTCACTTCTCACTAAATCAAAATTAAAAATATATTTGAAATGGTTGAACATGTTGCTTTTATTACTGTTCTAATGCCACAACTCTACAATTTTTTGGCTCTGATGTATACAGATATATATACACACACACATATATATATGCATACACAAGCAGATATATACGTCTGCTGAAATTCTTTGTACTTCCAACTCACAATGATTAAAATAATCAAAGTTTATCTTGAAAATCCCTGCTCCTGGGGTCACTGGATTAGTTCAAAATTTCAGCTTTTGTTCAAAACACAGGCTTCCTGGAACCTCAAAAACATCTGGTAAATCTGAATCTTCCAGTCCAGATTCAAAAAGGATATAACATTACTAAGTTATCTGTGTATTTAGATGGAGAGAATAAGTTGGATAAACACTTATTTGAAAGTTTATAATCTGGCTGGATGAGTCTTCTACTGCTATTTTTTGCAGGCATGCAGACTGGCCATTTTACAAGTAGCGCTGCATAATCATTGTAGGTCTCCAAAGACTCTGTATTTCTAGTTATGTTATCTACTCAAAGGTGTGCCTCTTCTGCTAGAAAATGGTATCTTGATATATCATCTTTATTGTTGCTTACTAGAATCAGAATCATGTAGGTTGGAAAAGACGATTATCGAGTCCAACCATAAATGAAGAGTTTGGATGAGTGTGGTTTTTTTTTTTTTTTAATGAGGCTTTTTTCCAGAAGGTTTGTTTTGTCCCGGACTTGGTTAGAAACACTTTCCTGATTTTATATATTTTCACTTTCCAAATTCAAAATGATGGCTCGAGCTCACTGAGATGGTGTCATAAGACTATTGACCACCATCACAAGACTACCTAAAGATGCAGACTAAAAAGTAGGCTAAGGTTAAGTTGATGTAATTCAGGATTGAATGTAAACTCTTGTTCCTAGAAAATGATTGCACATATGTAGATAATTTTCGATGCAGTGGATAAAATCTATATCCTTTTGTCATTTGTTTGATTGCTTTTGAGCAACAACTCTGCTGAAGGATTCTGACAAATGTGGTACTCATGCTGTGTGAATGGCCGTCCCATCCATGTACAAACTGTACCAGTTCAGGGTAACGTCCAGTGCAATGGCTTCATATTTACTTCCCAGATGCATGAGTGGGAATAAAGCACTAGCTGTTGACCTGGAAATGTAAATACAAAAGAAAATTGAAAAAAAAGGACCATGTTGGTAATGCAAATTCCATTTTAAGATTAAGGAAATAATCACAGGAAATAGTTGTGGCTGAGCATACTCTTCCTCTGTTGATTTCTATTCGATACATACCTTAATTGTCTCTCTTACACCATTAAAATATAGAGAAAGGGGTTTAACGCAGGTAGTTAAATTCATGGTAACAACCCTTATTCTAACATGCAGAGGCGTACTTGTGAGCTGTATCCTCAGCGAGCTGGTCTGTTGCATTGATCTCCGAGGACAATAACATTAGGAGGCTCAGTGCCACTGAACTTGCATGCGCTGGAAGGGCAGTAGATTAAAAGTTGATCCACGGTTTTCCTTCAGCATAGATTGGTTCTCTTCAAGTAAAGTTTCAGGTCACTTGTGGGGCATCATCGCAGGTAAATGAGCGCTGATTTTATTAGCCTCTCTGGTAGATAAGAAGGTTTCAGTTTTAATGAATGCAAGATCAAATATTTGACAAAAAGTGAAAAGCAAAGACCGGAGGTATATATCCTAAAGTGAAAGAGGGAGGAGAATAATGAGTTTGAAAAGAATAAAACACAGATTGCTTAGTGGAAAAGAATGCTACAAAGGTCTCTATGTGAATCTTCAGTTCCAGGAGTTTCTGCCAATTCCTTTTATTACTATTTCAAGTAACCAGGTACATATGGCATGTTTGTAAGTAAAGCAGTCAATGAAGTTAGTTACACCTCTGCATTTATTACCTTACCCCTGAGTATTATTAACTTTTACATTCCCCATAAAATATAATTTATCACTTAAATAATTTGCTTTGTGTCAGGGTTCAGTGTGCTCCAGTGCTTTCCTGCTCATTAAATGAGATATTTTTACTTAATGAGCCCAGAATGTCCTTTGCATTTAACATTAGAATTGATTTCAAACACTCCATTTTTCTAACATATTTGTGTGTAATTTCAGAATGTGGACTTCATCCCACAATCTTACACTGAAGAAAAAAGAGCTACAAAGAATAATGATGCATAAATTCTAGAGAGGGACACAGTGGGTGAATAATTGGGGAAAAAAAACCCCAACCCCCAACCCCTATTATCTACCTGCACTTTGCATTCTTTCATCTAGTTTGAAAGTTCGACTTACTATTTGAGCCTGATGCTGCACTATTTACATACATAATACTCCATTAGGAAAGCGTTTTTTTGAAGGGACGGCAAGATGTTGATTTCCATGAAATTAACAGAATATAAAAACAATCCTGCCCTTAGATGTATGCGTGTGATATGCTGATTCATGTAACAGACAAAGAGTCTTTCAAAGGTATGCAGTTCACATATAAAATATATATTTGTAGGATAAATGGATATCGTAGAACTCTAGCAACGTGCACCAAATGGGGATCTGGTTCATCTCTTTGCAATTGCAAATAATCACTTTGCAATTAATTAATAAAATCTGAGTAGAGAAACCCTCTGTTGTGCAGTAAATCACTCGCTCATAATGGTCACTGGAACATAAAAGCAGCCCAAACCTCTGAGCTACCTCAGGAATTCCAGGATAAGCTCCGTACCGCTATACTTGAAATGGAATTTTGCCACCAGCTAGATCTCAGGGAGTCAGTGAGTAGTATCGTGTGGATTCGCGACTGGGTGTTCATTTGAGTCCATTACAACAAATGTGACCATCTGCGCATCAGCTGTACACCACTAACATGCAGGGCGCTAGTCTGACCAGTCAGGTGCTCTGGATCCACAGCAATGCGCGTGGCATGAAACGCTCAGTAAAGGGTAGTAAAGCTGGAATTCAATCCCATAAGAAATGCTAATATTCCAATATAGATATTTTTTATTCTGAGTGAAAAGTGAAAAAATAACAACTTAGGAAATAAGCAAGAATAAAACACTGGTATATTTAACCGAACTTCAGAGTTTCACTTTCAGACCGGTTTTAGCCATCATTAAACCTCATATGCGTATTTGTTCATGGTTGCACTGCCTCACCTGGTTAACAGCTTGGGCCTCTCTTTCTATTCGTTCCCCTGGCCCAGGTTCCTCGGCTGGACTCCTTTTCCTGCGAGGCACGTGCAGTCATCTAACTGCTATGAGTCAGCTGAACGCGGTGGAAGCGTGTATTGTGGGATGTGCCGCGGTAACCACGGCATACGGTGAGCGAAGGAGCACAAGCACGAGGGAGCACAGGTCCCCTAGCTGCAGGTAGGCAATCCGGGGCTCGGTGTGGCAGTTCAGTCGCCTTCCTCAACGCATCGTCATGTTTACCAAGGGAAATCTCAAAATTCTTATTAGACTTGACAGTACCACGTTATTTGAAAAAAGTTTTTAAAATAATGAAATAATACTGCGTGAGACCGTGTCATGCCTTACAGGTCAAGGAGAAAAGGAACAGTTCCCTAGCTGTGGTAATAGGAGTAACATAGTGGTGTGACTATCCATACAAGCGTACTAAATGTGAAATCTTCGTCTTTGTCATGTAGGGAGAGAAAAACAAATGTAAAATGTAGAATCAACTGTTGATTATAATTCAGTGAAGGGTGAACACGCCCAGGTTACTTATTAACACTGTCTCATAATTGAACAGGCTGTTAAGTAACATAGCTCTGACACGGCTTGGGGAAACAATGTCGTCAAATGGGTAAAGTGTGAGGGAACCTGCGCTCTTCCCTTGGTGCTACCACCAGGGAGTGCATCATGTACCCCCAGGAAACCAGTTTATTTTGCTTTTCCTTACTGTCCTTCATCAGCTTTGTCTGTTTAGGCTGCAGATAGTTAAGGCTGGTACATTCAACCAACCTGAATTAAGAATGCACAAATTTTTTTCATATTTTTCACTGTAAAATGGAAAGGAAGACTTTTTTTTTTTTTTTCGAAAACTGATGCTACAGTTTGCTCCAGGGAAATACTGAAATATCCCTTTAGATACTTACTGAAGTTCATAATATTGTAGCGTATTTATACGAACTGATGAGACCTCAAAAGATAAAAGACTTTTTTTCCCTTCTGATTCTGTACTAAAAATAGATGTGCCCTTAATTTCATTACAATTTTAAGGAGGGACGTGAGATATTTTAAATTTTGTTTGAATTACTTTACTAGATAATTATTGTTGACTGTTATGTTTCAAACTCCAATGCCAAAGGATTTTATTTTTTAAATGAAAAATAAGTGATTTCAGTGAAATATCTCACTGAAATAAAAATCCATTAAAAAATGAATTATCTCCTGCACTCTGGGTGGATAGTAATTTGGTTGCTCTGGGTGGATAACAATTTGGTTGCTAGAGAATAAAAACGCTGGGGATGTCTCAGTGTATGCAGAAGGGAAAATGTGATGACTGCACCTACTTGAGAAATTACTATGATGGGTCAGCAAGACTTTTGGGAGAGGTTTTTTCTGTGTTGCTGAGTTAGTCAAGACTGGACTTGTGTTTGTTATAAAACAGGAGCTTTTCTCCCCTTTAGCCTGTACCAGTCTTACAGAGAAGTACCAGTTTTAAGAAAATGCAGGGATGTTATAGAGAGGTCACCCCATCTATTCCTGTGACTGACAGGGTTTCCATTTTATTACTATGTGTACAGCTAATCACGGTACAGGTATTAGGATATAATTTTCCCCACCAGGGAACTGCCAAGGCTGGTTTTTGGTTGCTGCTGCTGTTGTTTTAGTCGACGGTGTGAGCCTAACATTGGGGAAAAGCAGTTTGTTGTGGAAAGTCTCTGGCAGACTAGGCAAAACCTGTGGCAAACCTCTCACACTTGAGGTATTGCAGAGCTGTGCTCATTGTCACTGTTGAAAAGGGACTGACGAGTGCCCTGCAGCCTAACTGGAGAATCTTCACATGGGGCATCTCAGGAAAGTGAGGAGCAGAGCAACCTAAGCCAATACTCTGATTTTTCGCTGCTATCCGAGGTCCCTTGTCTGAGACAGAAATGGTTAAAGAGGGGGTAAATGTCAGATGGATATGCGTGTCCTTTAAGGGGTAGTACGTTTCTCCACTGCGCTTGTACCAAAGGCTCCAGTATCTGTAGGCAAAAATTTGACTTAGATTTATATTTGGTTTGTAAATCAACCATTTGCAGTTGAGAAATAACCTATGTGGTTTCAGGAGAGGGTGAGGTAAAGGTGCTTATCAGATCCCTTTTGGGGATGGCAGTAAGTAGTTTATAGCCAGTTTCAGTTAACGTAAGCTTTCCATAAATAAGATACATAACTTTTTACACATGTAGACTAAGGCCAAAGGCTCCCTTCACTCTTTGAGAGCACTGACATTAAATTTTTTATTAGTACCCGTGATGAATGCACTTGACTTCAGTTTTGACTGTACTATTGAGAGAAAGTACCATGTATTTCTTGAAGACGTCCATAAATAGCCAACTTTAACGCTGAAGAAAAGTTTATTTTTCTTTTAATTACTTCTTTGCTGAGTTTAAGTTGTCTGCCTCCTGATGTGCGCAGTCTTTCTTGCAGCGCTGGTATCCCTGTTGCTGCCATCATATTGTTTGTGTGCTCATGGCTGGCTTTCAAGCTATCATTTCATTATGTCCCGGGGCTATGTGGTATACTTTTACAAAGGGGTCCTGGATCTAATGTTGCTGCTGTCATCCACTCTGCCCATACTGCGTATACTTGCAGGTGCTCACAAACTCTTGCAGAGAAATGTGAATTGCTGTTCTTAAATCTTCTAAACACTAGGGATTGTCTTCGTTCACGCTATCTGCCGCCGTGTGTGAGTTCATGTGGAGGTATTTGTGCACACTCTTGCTCTTATAGCTCAGATTCTTCATGCTTTTCTGTTTGAGTCTTGTAGTGCTTTGGCTTCTCTGTTATGTTTGGGATGCTCCCATGTTGGTCCCAATTTGGCTGGAGTAGCTTCCTTTGCTTGCAAAATTCCAGGCTTCATTTTAGATCTTCCATACGCTATTTCAGAGTGTTTTATACCAAATCCCAAACACCATCTGGCTTTCTACCAGGAAGCTAACCCTTCCCTCCATATTGTGAGATCAGTTGTAGTTCAGCCTGAGATCAATTAGAGACACCTCTGTTTTCTCTCTCTTTTTGTACTACTTGCTTGAAACTGAACTTCTTGGATCTCTTTGCACTGGGAGCATATTGCATGTAGGCTGATTCAAATCTCTTTCTAACCACTGCAAGTCTTAAATGAACTTTAAAGTAGATATTCGCTGAAAGTTGCGAGCGATCCAGGGAAGAATTTTTTAGCATCTTGTGTTCTTGGGAAGTTAAACTGATCTGAAAATTGTAATTTAATTAAAGAAAAAAAATACTCTGTAAATGAAGCTTGTTCTGATGTTCATGAATCTTAAAACTTTGCCAGTCTGCAACAATTTCCTTCTTTAACATGTTAAGTGCACAATGCCTCCATGAGGAAAACGGGCTTGACTCTCATTAGACTTTGTACCATATTAATGGCACTGGTTCACTCATGTTTTATTCATTAAATAATATTTGTCAATGTGTTTTTCTATTTTAAACTCTTACTGTAAAAGAGAGCATTATCACCTCAAAGCATTTGGTTCATAGAGTGAACGCCAATACTATCCAGTCACGCCATATTCTCCTAATTATGCTGAGGGTTTCTTTCCTAACAGCATTTATTTTAGGGTGTCAACAATACTTCAGTTAAATGTAGTGTAAAGTGCACTTATTTAGCAAACTCGTCCTTCGGAAAAGGGTTTTTTTGTCTTTAAAACACGCTAGATTGTTTCTTTCTGTCAGTGCATGATACAGTAGAAATCTTAAATCAATAACACTTTTTATTCCTATGCAATTGATGCATAACATCCTTCTTCACACAGAGGTTTAATGTGTTGTAAATTAATTATCTGGAATGAGTACAGGGTCAATGGACCTTGGTATGACCGGGATGTAATGTTAAAGTGTTCCATTTCCTCCCAGCCCCGCTCAGCTCTCTTGCCGACTCTTTTATATGTGTCGGTTATGCCATCTTCTGCAGTTTGTTCCCTTAAGTGTTGTTAATGCCCCTCTAGGGCTTGATCGATAGGAAAAATTTGCTTTACCATAAATTTGTCCAACAATTTTCTTTCTTCTGAAGATGGAGTATCTTTATTATCTGTACTTGTATAATGCTTCTTAGTAAACTATTCTTACTCTTACAGAAACTTAAAATAATAGCCTTATTTTAAATCATAATGAAATTGCAAAGATTCTGCATAAGCAGATGCAGACGTAATTTTTGGCTATTAGGTGCCTAAAAATTAATCAACTATGCTTGAAGTTTCTGGCAGGAGAAGTTTTGCTCTACTGCTTCTACACAGCAAACCACATAGATGAATAAAACTGTTATTAGCTGTGAAAAAATGCTGAGGGAGAGATTCTCGACCATCAACAGTGCAGTTAAAACAGGCATTCACTGGGTTTAAAGTAGCCAATTTCCTTTAAAAATCAGAGAGGCCACCTCTATTATTTTTTTTGAAGCCAGCTTGGCTATTAGTTGCTAGGGTAACAAGATCCAAGACAGTGAATAAGGCCTGTCCAGGCAGTACAGCGTTATGGGGGTCTAAGATAAGAAAGAAATGCTGGCAGGAACATTCATTCATAGATTGTTTTTATTTATTTATTTATTTACCTTTTTACTGCAAGAGGGATGGTCAAAATATGTATACGTTCATAATTAAAGAGGTGCTGATACTGCAGCATTTTAATTGTCTTCTCTGAGTAACAGATGATACTAAACTATTTAAGTGGCAAACACTTCAAGTCTCACTGAAAAAGAAAGATGCTACTTAAAACTCACGGCATGTTGGTGGGATCAACTTAATGCACTGTGCTGTGTCAATGTCACTTTCATAAACTTTTGCTGAAGTGCTTTTCCTACTGTATGTTGAATGATGTTGTCAGGGCTGTGAGTCGGGGGTACGGTGGATTCGAGTCTACTTTACTTCCCTTGATGAAAAGGTCACTGCCACTTGTAAATCTGTTTTACTCCCTGCACAGTTGTTAGTGTCAAAGTCTCTCAGCTCTGTGGGATGTTAAAATTATACAACTGTGGTAGGAACAAGGATCACAAATTCCCAAGTGGTACGTCCCAAGAAAAAGTCTCTGATCTTTGTGTAAAAGTTCTGTAGAAAGTTTTTCATTCAGGATTTTCAGCTCACTTTGGCTTGATTGCAGAAATAAACAACATTTCTGTTTCATGCCTCCCATCTGGTGGGCCTTCCCCAATGAGAGCTCATCACAGGGCCACTTATTATGTCTGTAGCCCACGGTTGCAAGTGAAACAATCCCCTCTGCTTTATTTTTTTAAGGCTCTAAGGGCTCCAATTAGAGCACAATTAAAACTTGGCCTGTGTTGCATTATGTGATTATGTTTTGACAAATCATCACAATAGATCAGCTTCACAAGGCCTCACAATTATTCATAAATTATTTGGAAAATACAAGTAATAAACAAGAAATAAAACAACTGACCAATTGGGGAGTGTGGGGGGAAACAAACCCCCAACCCAACCTTCCAACCAATGCAAATAATGCAAATGATAAAAATCTCAAAAATTACCTAAGCTCTTTTTTCTGTTACTCATAGCATCATCTGAACGGTTTTGTGCATATGCAAAGACAGTTTTTTTATTCAGCAGTTTTCCCATATAGGTCGTCATACTTTACTAGTGAACTGCAGCAAATGCAATGAGAGCGAAACCAGCTGGAGTGCCAACGGCGGACGTGTCCTGCGGCGTTTGATTGATTACGACATAAAGAATTTTTTAAGTTTTATGCTCTGGCTGTACAGGAGATGGACACAAAGTTCTTTGCATGTGAAGTATGGCCAGAGCTTTTAGGTGGTCAATTGCCTGCTTAATCCAAAGGCCTCTGCTAAGACGGTGTCAAGTTTTTCATGCTGTGAGGTATTTCCATATGACCTTGCAACTAAATTGATTTTTGATCTGAGTGGAGTAGTTTGCTGCTGAAAAGACAGAACGGGACCCGAAGGGGGCAAACACTGAATCTTTTTGGCTTGACTTTCAGTCAAGGTAACTCACTGGGGTCCTGAGGGTGATGCAAGTAAACATCTGCCAAGAGAATTTTCGTGTCAAGGCAGCCATTGTGGGCGAACTGGGGTAGGCGGCCGTGGGTGCACGTATATCAGCGTGCCAAGTAACCATCAATGTGAGAGGGAAGAGGACACGCCAAGATCCTGGTTTCATTTTGCCTTATTTTTGACTGGAAAATGCTCTTCGTGTGCCCCTGGATCTGACCTAGAAGCTATCTGAGGCATTCATTTCAATGATATGAAAGCAGAATCTTTAATATGAAGTTTTTCTTACTGTCTGTGAATGATTTGAATGACAGATGAGCAAACAAAAAAAAAGGAAAAACTGAAGTTTTAATTACTCTGAGGAAAAATTCACTGCCATCTCTATTAATTGCTACCTTGCTTTTATAGATATCTTTCAAAATGTCATCCAATTTGCCTTTAAGATCACAAACACTCCTGCTTAATTCTCCTTCCCTGCCTCCCAAGAGAATTAAAATATAAAAATTCACCTTTTCCCTTTCTTATCAGATTCATTTCTACTGTTTGAAGTTGCTAAAATCCAAATTGCAGATATTTGTACTTACATCATTAGAAAGCTGAATTAGATGCCTGTCATATCAGTGCTCGTGTTTGCTGAAGACTCACAATGTTAGACAGAGGGCATGTCTGAGGAATGTAAACAAACATCCACCTTATCAGGACATTTACCACTGAGAAATAGAAAATAACATTTTTTTCCCTACCCTCTGCCCTCCATTATCCCTCCAATTCTCTAGGCTTTGCTCAATCTTTGTGTGTTCTAGTTTTCAACTTTTCTAGGCACAGGTAAATGAAGAACAATTAAGAACTGTTGGAATGATTCACCTAAGCGGGAAGAGCAGTTCCACGCTCTCAGGTCTGTATATGCCCATATGATGGGTATCTGGTGTATAGCTATTTTTTCAGTCTGAAATAAAATTAAGGAATGTGTATATGCTAATGTGTCCGTATACGTACTGGGGACATTTTAATCCTTTATAAAACCAGATTTTCATAAAACCAGTTATGTGTATTTCCACACAAAATTAGATATCTATTTTTGATAATACATAAATTCTGAATAATCAGATTTAATTTGGATGAATCATCTACATGTATTTTAAGGCAAAAAGGAAATAGAGCCTAGGGTGAAGACTCCGCTAGTATTTGGAGAGCTTTGGACAAGTTGCTTATTGATCAAGGCTACTGACTGAATATTTGAGATGATTTACAGACAACAAAATGTTTACGGCATTTTGTGGGACTTACAGCCTTCCCAGAGAAAAGGGTTGCCTAAGTGTACAAGTATCCAGTAAAAATGACTTTACCTTTCCCTTAATAAATTAATTCAAAATACTGAATTTTAAAATTATTATAAAGCAGTGTGGTCCTTGTGAAAAATGAGAGAATACTTAAGTACTCCTTGTTCTTTGAGTCTTATTTAGCCATTGAGATCTTCATAAAGATAATCTGAAATTGCCTTGTCAGACTCGCCACCTTGCAGTAGTCTTCATGTTTGCTTTTCTCCTTTCTTGCCTGAACACCTGCACAGCAGTATCTCCCAGGTATTGCTGATGCATGTCACTTGCACTTAGCCCTTGCCTTTCTTCAAATTTTCAGCCGTATCCTTACTGCTTCCTTTCATGACAGACATAATTACACCCCTTTGGAATTCCTAAATGTCTTTCTTCTACATGTCAGCCTACAGAGCTCTGGCTATTTTCTCAGAGTCCGAGATTATTATTATTATGCGTCCCCTCTCTTTTGTTGTATTTTTAATAAAGCTTTCAGCTTTTTTTTTAAATACACTGAAACACCTTTTCACGTTCATCACAGTTTTCCAGCTCTCCCGTCTGCCTGCACGTTCTGTGCTGTCCAAGTCGCAGCCTCTTCTCTTTTGTTATTCCAAGAAGGCGCTGGTTCGTTCTCATTTCTGTCCTTAAATCTTCTCTGGAAACTTTCCTTTCCCTCTTGGCTTACAAGGTCAATATTCTGGGATACTCTGTCAGATGGACTTACCAAATGCTAGCACTTTATTTTGTAGATACAGTGATGTGCTGGCAGCCCTGGAGCAGCACTACTAGGTAGTGCTGTAGTCCCGGCTGCGTGCAGATGAAGGATGTCTCTTGTTTTGGACTCTTAAGTGACTCCCCTGTTATCCTGGGGAAAGACTTACCTTTTTGCTTGCTTACTATGGTCTAGTTTCCAGAATGAACGTTGTCTTGGTGGAGTTGAACCATTCCTAATTTCTCCTCAGCTAATATTTACTTTTGTTTTGAGAATAAAGCCATTTGATATACGTGAGGCGAACCAGACCAGGTATGAAGTTCCTTGGTATGTCCAACCCCACCCTGTGAACCTACTGACCAGCCCTAGCACGAGTTCACTTAAAGATTCCTTGTGTGAATTCTTACTGCGGCAGCCCCCAAAAACCCCTTATTTGCATGTCCAAGACTAAAGGACTTGATGGAGACATTAAAATTGGTAGTAAAGGTTTGAAATATGATATGAAGCATCAATATGTTGATGTTAGGCTAGATGGCTGCATTTTTTTGAGAGAGAAATGGATGTATGAAGTCTGCATCATGTTACCAGTGGTTATAGAGAGCTAAATGGAGCGGACAACATTTTTGAACTGAAGTTTTTTCAAAAAATGTGGCTCAAGCAGAGGCTGAAACTGAAGCCCCTGCTCGGCTGAGATGGGAAGTTGGATTTGGAAAGGAGTGAATAAATACCCATGCCAAATCCTCAGCTGCTCTAATTCATAATGGAAGATCCTTCTTCATAAACGATCATTCCCAAACAGAGGCTCTCAGCGGCAACAGTAATTCAGGCTGGAAGAGTGATGCTGATCAAACTATACTAAAAAGGAGGAAGCTTATAAATGGTCTCAATTTGTGACAAACTTTCTGCTCTGAAAAATGAAGTTTATACTGATACTTAAATTTGCAGAAGCATAAAGTCTTAGTCACAAAAACCTGTAACACTGTAACCAAACTCATTGAATTGCTTTTCTGCAGACATTTTGGAGGAAAAACAATTAAGAAGAGCTAGTGTATGCATAAGTGCTAAATATTTGAAACATTCACAGCCACTGCCACAGGACAGCGATCCTGTCCCTGGGGTCAGGCTGTTCACTGGTAACTTCGGTGTGAGGAGTCTGCTGGGGAAAAACTGGTGCCCTTCATTCCTAAACCAGGGTAATACTGTGCTCATATACATGCTCATTCAAAAAATCTGTGCAACAAACCCAGCTAAACTGTCTGTACTACTAAGATACAGAGCAGAATACTTTTCTAATCTGCTTCTTTTGCAATCATATTTCTAATCACTTCAACTGATCTTTTTATTGTTTCAACTGCAAGCTTTGTGTATGGCCCCACACGTGCAGTGGCATTCTGCATTATTTATACCTAACATTTTGATGTATCATTTTTAATGCAAAAAAATCAGTGACACACGTGAATTCCTTTATATAGTTGAACCAAAAAAGAAGAAGAAAACAAAACCCTACATCATCTCCATATGCTCATCCTCCACTTACAGTTATGATCTAGGTTGCTCCTATTGTCAGTTAATGTATGGGTAACAGTATGTATTTGTAACCTGCGATCAGATTTTACTGCAGAAATAAAGCAAGGACAAAATAATATCTAATGTTTAGGCAGCATGCTTGTAGTCTCTCCGTCAGCAGACCATTCTTAAATAATAGTAACAAATTAGCATTAAAAGCTCTCCACAAGATGTGTTAAAATCATACTGGATGCTCAGTGACCTGTGCAAAGAAAAGAAAATGTAATGCACTGCTTTCTAGTGCTCCCAGCCCAGCTGCTGTAGTGTCAATTATGTCACTACAGCTTTTCAGAGGTGGAACCAGTGTGACTCAAGAAAATAACAAAACAAGAAAAAGAGAAGAAAAAATTAAAAAAAAAAAAATAAACTCCGGATGCGAGAAGAGTGTTGCAAGAGCAGAATGTTTTGCTCCAGCACTGAGTTTGAAGGGGGTGCCCTCTTTAGCACAATGGGAGCCAGCTTCCCTGCTGCGTTCTCTGAAGTGGCTCATTGCAGAGCAGTAATATTATATCTTAATAAGCATAACACTGTGAACTGAGGCATATTTTTAAGTCAGACACATGGGAGGGAAGCATATCAGAGCAGAGCTGTGTTATTTTTAATGGAGCATGTGTTTGTCTTGTAAGTGTGTCAGAAGAAAAGGAACCGGTCTCGGGTTTCTTCTCACCATGTCTAATGTAGGATGGGCACTCCAACTGCCCCTCTAAGTCACATTAGTGGTCTTTGACATTACAAATGACACAGGACGGTCTGGACTACACTTGCACCTCACATTCTTTTCTACTATTTGTGTACATCAGTGTTCATTTGAGGCTATCCTTCAGACGAAGCTCTTTAAAAACCACAAAGACTAAGTTTTCATTAGATAAAACAGGATTATAATGAGAGTCTCTGTCCTCTTCCCAGATTTACATGAGTATATGGTACAGATGATGGGGGACGTGCTCTGCAGGAAAAGATATTTCCTTTTACATTCAACTGGAAAATAGATCTTGCAGTGTGGAATTGATAGCTGCCATGTGTACCACACTGCAGCCCATGCCACTCACTTCTCATTCATAACATCAAAACCAATATTAGAGTAAAAATGTTTGCAGTGAAATTCCAAGGGGCATTTTAAATTTCAATTAATATCGATAATGGGCTTTTTAATAAGTCTTGGGTCAAGATGTATCATAAAACTATTTTCCACAGTGCACAGAAAATATATTCTTATTCTGTCTTTGTGATATGACTGGATCTAGTCTTACATCCGGCAGCCAGCTGAGGCTGCTTGTCTATTATAGTCTCTTCCACCATTCCTGACAAATGAACAAATAACTAGATGCCCTGTGAAACATTTTAAATAGAACTGTCTCCTGGAAAAGCTGTTACTGACAGAGACAGGTTCGATCCAGATCAAGGGAACCTGCTTTGGGATCGAAAAGATCAATACTGGTCACTGGCTTTTTTTTTTTTTATTTTTTTTTTTACTAAGAGGAGGTAAGGGTTACGATGAATAAAGTAAAGCAGAAAACAAGCAATCTGAAGTGCATCCTTCTTATTAAACATTATTGTGCTCTTAAAGCAGTAGCAGAAGCTGTTGCTATGAACTCTATCGTGCAAGAGGCTTTCAAAAAAGCATTTAAAACTATATATTAGCTAGAAACCACTTTGTCCACAAATTCTGAAAGAGGTGAAAGTAGCTTTTGAAAAGGAACCAATGTATTTGAAAAGGAACCAATATATTTCATGGCAGAGTAAATTAGCTGCTATTTTTTACTTTTGAAGTGTCTGATCAAAATCCAGTGCTGAGCACAAGGGTCTTAAATTAATTCTATTTAGAGTGCTTCTCTGTTGGTTACAACCTGCATCTCTGACCTGGATCCTATAGCACTAACTGCTCCCCTTTCCTGCTGTCGTCTTCGGCATGCGCATGAGAATTGCACATTTCCAACACCAGCTGGAGGCGCTAAGGTCACGTTCTTACGTCTGGAAATAATGCACGGGTTTGTGTGAGCTGGACAGATCAAAACTATGATTGCTTTTATTTATTCTATTTAAATAGCGTCTTCTACTCTGATTTTGCTTAACGATGAAAATGCCAATTAAAAGGAAAGAATAGCCACCAAGACCAAGTCATCCCAGTGATGGAAAATTATAAAACAGAATTTGACAGGTCTTGGGAAGCAATGTGAGCATTATAGCAACAATATTCTCCGTAGCCTTTGGCTAAGTCCAGGAATTCAGCCTACAATATAATCAATCCTCTACAATCCACAAGCATTAAATTCATCATTAAAATGTTGTTCTCCCCTTCCCAAACCTTCCATGTAACAAGCATCTCAGTGAGATGAAAGGCATTTGTTACTGAGAACAGCCTTAAGGAAAGGAAAAAGAGCAAATCTGGAAAACATATTCATATTTTTCTGGAAATGGGTAGTGTTCATAAAACATTTAGCAAGTTCAAGGTCAACTTGTTCTCCTTCTGTATACTATTCATAACAGGCATTTGACAACTCAGTGACAGTCAATCTAGCAGCTGAACTGAATATATTGGGTCATCCAGTTTAAATAAAAGCTAAATCTTCGTTGTGGAATGAGCACAACAAAAACAAGAAAAACAGGAACAGCAAAAGGCTTTCCTGTTTCTGAAATTTCAATTAAAATCAACAAATACAGTTACAAAAGAGAGGAAATAGATCTAATTTTGGTAAAAGGGGGCTACTTGAGCAGGTGTATGCATAAATGGCAGGAGATTATGGTCCTTCACACCACAGTGGGTGTTGTCTTCTCATTTAAGTGAAACTTTGTAATGCTGAGCATTCCACTGATATTTTCTTTTTCAGCATACCATGTCTGAGAAATGACCCAACGCCAATAAGACATTTAAATTCTGCAGTTACAATTACTCTGGACTTATTTTGTCTTTTCGCTCCCTATACAAGACCACCCTGGAGTTTATTCCCAATATTGACTGTTTCTCAATATGCTCCGTCATTCAGTAAAAGGTATCCCCTGGTGGCTCTTGTCCTACTGAAAAATGAGGAGATTACATTTATTGGATTGGAATAATGAGATTTTCATCTGACTTCAAAGCTGGTGAAAATAGCAGCTCGAGGAGCCACAGACACATGTTGTGGAAATCCCAGGAATATTGAACTTTGTATCCATGCAAATTCTGAGGTTGGGTCCATTTGTAATTCCAATATTTTTTCTCATTGTAGTTACTGTCACCATGAATCCTAAAGAAGTTATTCTCTGTCCACATATGTCCCAAACAATATGGATATACATGGCATATACCCACTTTTTAAAAAAAAATCCTCCCAACTAAAAAAAAAATAATCTTGTATGGTGTATGTTGAAGATAGATGGTCCTAAACAACCAGCTCACACCTTCCCTCCACCATTTCCCAACTGCACAGCTATTTCTAACATAGTGAAAGTGCATCATATCACCAATTGCCTTCTCTGTTTCAACAAGGTATGAAATGAAAAACAACTAGCAATCGTTTTGTGGGTGGGTTAACAGATTAAAGATCAACTATAAATTGAGAGGAGTATCAAGTTCACAACATACTTTGTTCCTTTTTGGAAACCACTACCTGGTTTTGTTTTTAAAGCTGCCACAGGTTTTCAACAGGATTCTCACTCTAAGAGCTCCGTATCTTTCATCAGCTAGCACCCACTGAATGACTACCGTAGACGTTAGTGTCAAATTCTTCTGCAGACGTCCAGCTGGGCTCTCTACAGGGATTTAGCTGAAAGGGCTTGCTGAAGGAACGATGTTACTAGCAGTTCCACCTCCCCCACGCTGCATCTTTCAAATATCAGCTATAAATATTTTGAATATGCTCATTATTTAAAATTTTAGATCTCTTCCCCAATTTTGTAAGGTATTTTAGAAGTGGCTTTCTGCCTACAGTTGTAACGTATGTCTGCAGTCCAGGAAGACAGCTGACAAGCACAGTGAATCTTGCTCTATATTTGGAAACATCTGCTGTTTCATTTCCATGATGCACAGTGACGTGCTGTTCTAAGAGGAAGAACGAGTCTGGCACAGGAGACATTAGTTTCTGGTTATATATTATGGTACTGAAGTTGCGATTCCTCTAATCTAAGTCTTCTTAACGACCCTCTGGTGGTACTTCTCCACTGAATAAAGGATGCCAAAAGAGTTGCTTAATGGTCCTCCAACTGTCAGACCTTTTGCTGAGGAAATAGCTCCCACCCCTAGTGAGGCAGCCTTTTCAGGTATCAGCAATTGGCTTCCTCCGGGTTGTTCTGTCATTCTCGAAAGAGAAGCGTATAGACAACGTAACTGTGACGTGGAGACATAGCAACTAAATTGACTTGGGAGGGGCTTTGGTTTGAGGAGTCTCTAGATTCAAGGTGAGGTGCTAAGGATCTAGGAGGTGATTTGCTTTACTATATGTTCTATAAAGCAGTCGTACGAAAAACCCAGCAGTGTTATCAAACATATAAAACCCCAGATGCGTATTCAGGAGAAGCGCCCTTTGATGAGTCAAGAAAATTTGGCAAAATTCTGTTCATGATAGTGGCAGAGGAAATATTGCTTTTGAATAGTCTGAAAACAATTTGAGAAGAAAACAGCTGCGTGAAGAATCTTAGCAACACTGTATAGGTGGGTAAGGCTAATTACTATCTTTGGTGCTAGGGATAGTTTTGACTCTTATCTTCAAATGGCCAAAAAAAAGGCAGTTTCATAGGTATTTCCACAGTGGTCAACTGTTGATCACTGCTGGATCCAGGACATGGAGCTGACTACCCCTGTGGTCTACCCAGCACCATTACGCCTATGGACTTTGGTTCCAGAGAAAAGGCAGGAGTTAAACCTTGCATGGGTTCAGAATCAGATCGTGGCGTTTGTTCTTCTCAATAATGATCATCAATGGAAAATTTAAAGTAGGGCTAGAAGAGAGCGTGGGGGCTTAGGAGAACTGAGACAGCACATTTGTGAAGTGCTGTGAATATGGTACTGTTTGGGGTTTGGGTGTCTTCTGAGTGTGTCTGTCTTCAATCGCACTGCTAAGTGTACTGACAAATTTTGGGGAATGTTGAAAAATTGTTATTTTGAGAAGCATTGACACAAAATTGTATTTAAAATTCCCTCATGCATTCATTACGTAGGAGCTTTACAATATATACATTACTTTTAGTGCAATGTAATTCTGTTGGCCAGGAATTCTTAATTTTAAAAGGCTGAGGCATGAAAAGCTGCCTATTTCTACAGAGAGGACAGACTTTTTTTTTCCCCCTCTTGAATTTAGATATTGGTGGAGTCTCTCTTCAGCAAAACTAAGAAGGAGTACATTTTGATCTGCCCGATTCAATTTGGTTTGTTGTATTTCTGAATTTCTGTGATCAAACTTACAAAAATCAAACTATTCCATCAGTTGAGCTGAAAGAAATACAATATAGTTTAATATAGCAACAATATTTTGTCCTAAATGTTATGTCAAGGCTGTCTATCAATAATTCAGCTCATATAAAATATTCTTGCAAATAAGATATTGTACTTCAAGGACAAACGATCTGCGCAGATATATTTTCAAAGAATATCAGTCTCACTGTTTACGCCAGTGAGGAGTGAAAGAAACCTGAGGGTGATAAATAAAACAATACAAGGTTTCATGAAATATGTGGGCTTGGAAGGAAAAATGCTGAACGTTTGGAACAGTTGGACTTCTAGTGTGGAATGCGTCTTAATCATTCTATTGCTTTTTTCTAATGTTTTAAACCAACTTTCAATAGATAAAAAGTGCCAAAAGAAACTTTAATGGCAAAATACCCTTAAGTATGCAAGAAATGTAAAATAAGTGCAGCACATAATGATGAAATGGGCTGTTCCAAGGCAATGCACTCCAAAACTGAGAGCTAGAGATGAAAAAAATAAAAAGAATTATTACTTAAATCTCATTTAGGATATACTAAAGAATCAATACCTTGAAAAAAAATCTATGAATTTGCCCTGAGGTGAAATGCTGAGGTGATGGGAAAAGCTTTTATTGTAAGATGACTATGTAAAATCTCTGCATTTCATAAAAGAATATTTCATGATCTTTTTTCTTTACAGGTTGTTTCATGTTCGCTTGCATTATTCAGAAACATTTTACATCTTCACCTTCTAAATAAGCTGAAGTGGCATTGTTCAGCTATCCATAAAGGCAGGAGTTACTGCTTATAGCAGTGATTTTTAAGAGGTATTTTTGGTTTTGGAGTGCTAAAAGTTATGTCCCAACACCTGCAGCATTGCTATCCCACACTTCAATAAAATGTGATTTAAGCATCTAGAAATCATGAGATTGGCTTCAAAGCCATGAGTTTGAAGTTAAGTGAGTACATTTGGCATGTCTAACCTTCCAGGCCTTGTCGTTTTAGAAGTGACTTCCTAACTTTTCCCCACAATCATGAATAGAGTTTGTTTGTTTTTTTTTAAAATGAGCACTGGATGATTTTACATAGCCACGTGACTCTAGAAGTTGATCCTTAAGCATGCCATAAGAAATTCAGATACTACAATAACTGGTGGTAGATTATTGCTTGCTAACCCAGATTTTAAATGCCTGAAGGAGAAGGTTAAAACCCCCTAAATTCTTCCTGCCAAGGCTGTTTTTGTTTCTTACAGAGATCAGCTGTGTAAGAATGAAATCTTCTCCCAGGCCTTTTTTTTTTTTTTTTTTTAGCCAGATCCCTGTAACCATCAGCTCTGGCAGTTAAATTTCTTTTTCACGTCTGTACATCTGTACAAAGAACAGTGAAGTTGAAACCTCCTGGAGAAGCTACCAAAGCTGTGCTCTCCTCCTGAAGAGTTGTTTTGGTGGGGTTCTGCAGCAGGTCTTTCCTCAACTGGGGAAATGGAAATTTATCCTGGTTCCCGGACACCACTACTGATAATATGTCTTTTTACCCAGACTCACTTGTTTCTCTAGAGGTCACTAGCACTATTGCTGATACACAACTTTATATTGCTCCAGGCAGCTAGTCAACTTTACTCACCTTAGCAATTATGAATGAAGATTTTCCTGTGGGCAAGAGTCAAAAGGGAATATCACCTGAAAGTTTCTGAAGAGGGAGAACTATGGGACCTCCTCACAAGCGAGAGATAATACTCGGTCTCCAAGGGCCCCATCAAACTTTCCTGAGGAACCAGATTTGGCTGGATCGAAGGGCAGCTGTCTTGCTTCCTCCCATTCAGATTACCCTGTGACTCCCACGTGCCTTGCAGCCGGTACAGAGCCATAGCGCCTGAGGTAGGCTTCAAGATACATGTGGTTGCGTTTCTGAAAGTGATGCACATACCTATGATCACAAAATATAGATGATTTCCTCGGGGAACTGCACACTGTAATACTTGAGTGTACTCCAAGCAGGGAATACAATCTTATGATTAGAATAGATCTACAACATCTATTGGACTATCAACTTGAACTTTGTAGTTAGTAAAGCCCTGTAAAAACCTGATATTGATGTGACGCTGGTGTGAACTATGAAAGCAATATTAACCTGGTTGCCTCACCAGTCACAGAGCAAATAATCCCAGCGCAGGATTGTTTCTCCGAAGGGGAATAATCAGTGTGTCAGTGAAAATATGGGTGTCAAATGTACCATTGTGTACAGATGAGCCCCCTCCTCCCCCTTCTTACTCCAAATAAGAATGGTGTATTTTCAGATTTATGGTGTTGCGCCTTTCC